>NC_142251.1:16839549-17152970 GCF_052056855.1 Sturnus vulgaris | reverse complement strand
CCAGTTAACCTTTGCTTTCCTGAGCCCACTGCTTCCTTGACTCTAGCAGCACCTCTGCTTTTCCCCCCAAACCCTGCGGTCTATCCAGGTGCTGGCAGTGGGACTGGGGGTCAAGGACACTTGGTGTAGGAGTGACCTGAAGAGAAAGTGAGGAAAGAAAAGAGACAGCAGTGTGATGCTTTACTGTGAGACTTTCAGCTGTTGTAAATTGATGGGTATAGAGTCTTTGTGACTGTTTTCTGCACGCTGGCAGTGTTAGAGGGAGCTTTGCTTTGGTGTAAATCAGATACATGGTGTCCCTACTCCTCTGTTCTGGTACTATAGCGATTAGTGAAGGTGAGCAGTGGGTGGTCTGGGGGGTTACACTGATATTCTGCTTCAGTGTCTATCAGTAAAGTAGTTGATTGTTTCTATATTTCTACAGTTTCTGTGCCATTATCTTAGTTTATCAAGAGGTTTTAAAATAAGCTTTTATTTCTATTTATTTTTATAATGGGAAGTCGGAGCTGATCCTGGATCCTGTGGTATTTCTGTACTGCAGAGATGAGCTCTGTGAGTATACATCAGGAGTTTCTCGGGGTTTGTCTTTGTGGATTAGCAACATACTTGCATGTTACTTCTATAATACTGTATTGCTGGTGATGCTTGTGTTACTTCTGACAGCCTTGGGGTCCTGGAGAAATAAATAATCTCAGTGTTGCTTTGTGCATATTGTACATTTTTTCCTTTGTTCGATGCAGCAGGTTTGCTGGAAAAAATGAATTTAAAAAGGACAACTTTTGCATCCTCTTCTTTTTGCCAATGCAGGTGGCGACAGACAAGGTTGCAGGCAAGCTGAGCTCCACTCTCTCATGGGTGAAGAACACGGTATCACACACTGTCAGTCAAATGGCCAGCCAGGTGGCGAGCCCATCTGCCTCCCTGCACACCACATCCCCCTCCACCACTCTGTCCACTCCTGCCCTGTCACCATCCTCACCAACACAACTGAGCCCAGACGACTTGGAATTACTCGCTAAACTTGAGGAACAGAACAGGTGAATGGAAAACTTCTTGCTCTCCAAAGTGCAGTAATGAGACTAAAATTGGTTAATTGTAGCTTAGAGGATGTTAAAGGGGAATGAGTTAAAACCTGGTGGTATAACGCTTCAATTTGAAACCCTAAAGGCTTATGAAGTTGTATTTTTGTGCTGTGTTTTCACAAGTTATGTTTTTGTGGAACTCTAAAAGGTGTTTTTCTCTCTTGGTTTTACAGGAGTATTTATAGCTGCCTCTAATAGTAAGAAATTACACTGATTTTTAGTATACAATTTAAAGAAGGGTATCTCAGGGATGAGACTTGTGTATAATCTTATTACCTTCTAAGATCATAATTATAATTTCTATCAATTTCTTGAAATCTTAACTATTTCTCAGTTATTTTTCCCCACTTCTATCCAGTTCTTGTTTCAGCTACATAACCTGCTATGTACAGAGACAGAACAGTGTTCAGCTGCCTTCTTGCTGTTGCACTAGTGGTGCCAGATGCATAGTGTCTTAAATTAATTAAAAGTAAATTCCTAATCAGTTTTTTCTGTTCATCTTGCCTTTTTATGTATAGTAACAGTTTTCATGGTAGCCTTTCCATGAGTGCCTATTTAAATGTACCATGTACAATTCAAGATGCAAATTTCAGGTGGATCAGTTGCTCTTGATGTGCACAGTGATGCAAATTCGCAATATCACTAGGAAATTAAATTGGACTGTATAATTTCTTAATGCTGAATTTCCAGAAGCCATACTCATTTGTACTTTTGAGACAGAACTCCTAAGCCATCTGTCCTTTTGCAAAATCTGGTTAGATTTGACAAGTATGTTTCAATAGTTTTTGAAAGGTTGGCTGTAAAGAACTTGAGCTCCAAGTAGATTTTTAGACTTGGCAGGTAGCTGCAGGGCTTTGTTACCTACTAGAGATGGCTATCCCTGAGCTGCAGTGAAGTCAAGATTTGATAATTTATCTCAAACTACCTTCTGTTCCAGCTTCTGTGAGTGTGCTGGCCTTTGCACTGAGGCAGTTGAAGTACTCTCTTTTTGATTGGGTTGGGTTTATTTGGAGGTATTTTGGCTTAATTTTTTTTTTATTGGTTTGGTGGGCTGCTTTTTGGTGGTTTTCTTTTTGTGGTGTTTTTGGTGGGTTTTTGTTGTGTATGGGTTTTTTTTGTTGTTTTTAAAAAATATTATTCTTATTCTTGGTTGGGAGAGGTTGTTTGGTTTGGGGTTTTGTTTTTGTTGGTTTTATTTGTTTCGTTTTCCTTTACTGAGTCAGTTCTGAGGGTAGTAGCTTCCAGTGGAGGAAGACAGTAACTGGGGGGAGGAGAGACAATGCCTGTGTGTCACTTGGCATGTCTTCTCTCATGTCTGCATTCTGCAGCCTGATAGCAGCACAATTTGAACGGAATTTGATACATCTGTCCAGATTTTGACAATAGAAGGAAGCTTCCAGAACTACTATATATGCTCTTCCTTGCCTTCGAGGATGAGCTCCATGTATTTTTTGCTGTACAAATGAAAAATTATCAAAAGAAGCAAAAAATGGTTAAATAGTGCTTTTAAGAAAGCTAATTTGCATTCAATTTAAGGCTTTCTAGTCTGCTCATGACAAAGCAACTAACTTGTATTTGAGAGGCAAACTGCTCTTTGGACTGCTTATCTATGTTGGAGTGTAATGCCTTTAAATCTACAGCCTTCTCATTAGGGCCTGCAGTCAGACTACCTGCCTTGTTGGGAGAACAATGTGAGCTTGAGCTTTCTGTCTCAAGTCAGCTTTCTTCATTTAGTAAGTAAACTAGCCAGTCTTGTCTGGTTTTATTTCATTTTAGCCAGACATGTTGTTAGTCCCACACTAGTCTTGTGTGTGAATTCTATTTCGAGGCTGCCCTATCAAGGGTATCTTTGCTGGTGAGATGCTGCCCTTTAATACTGAAATTCGATGCTTTTATGCGGGCTGCACTGTACTTTCAGAACAGTTTGCATCTGCAGTTTAGCACAGTGGCACTTTGTTGACAATTGTACTCTGTTCACAGGGAACCATTCTTTCTGCTTGCTGGAAGAACTGCTGCTGTGGATATTTGTAAAGGTTTTGGGTTTTTTGTTGGCTTTTATGTCAGAAGGAGAATATAAATTAGGTAACAGTTAGAAAAGGGAAGAACTCAAATTGTTTCAAGGTATGTCTTGTAGCATTCTGTAATCTAATTATACTGAAAGTCCCCACAGAATAAAGAGGAAGCTCAGTCCAGAGTCCTGGTGGAACTGTTTGGCATTAGTAAATCATTTATAAAGTTTTAAATGAAAGAAAACAGTGACTAAACGTTACAGAACTTGCGACTTACTGTGAAAAGAACTTCCTGTTTTCAAATCTAAGGAGAATGAGTTTATCCAGGTAAGGTCAAATTGCAGAAACTTAGTAAAACTTCTACAGAATCCTGTGAAAACTGGAAGTGTCTCATTAGAACCTCGTTTTTATAATCTTAATGTTTATTCTATGCTTTTTCCTTTGTGATTACTTTGAATTTGGTGTTTAGGCATTGATGTGGATTGAGAAAAGGAGTTTCAAACTAATTTTTCATTATGGATCAGTATAAGCCAGATTTCTAAATATTTGAAGTGGATTTTTAAGGCATTTTCTTCAAAACCAGATTTTATGCATTCCATTAATAAATGGAATGTTATTTGAATTTTTTTAAAAATAAAATTCCAAATGAAAATTTTTCTTGAAAAGACTTGATTTTTGTTTTTTTTTCCCTGAAGTGTTACCATTTGACTCTTTTCCAAACAAAATACTCCTGAAGAAACTGTACTATTTGCCTTCATGAGTTAAATTACTTTTTCCCTTGCTTTCATAAACATCAGTAGGTGAAAGCTAGGTACAGGGAAAGCTAGTATAAATATCTTTATTGTAGCAGAGAGCTTAAAAATTGTAGATATGCTGAGATTTCTGTACCATTCAGATACTATATGCCTTGCATTATATTTTGTTAAATATCTAAAACATAACCTGACCTTGCTGAGATGCTGAGGGATGAACTTTTGTGCTATTTTTTGAGAAATTGTTCAACCACGAGGCTCTGATGTACTGATGTTGGAATTCTTAGGAGTTAAAGCACAAATGAAATTCTTGGTATGGCGAAATACTTTCAAGTTATTCTGAATTCTTGCTCTTACCTAACACATGGTATAAAAAATTTCCCCTGCTTATGGGGTTCAATATTAGTTGAGGATAAACAAAGCTTTGCCTTTTTGCCACATCCATGACCAGAGCAACCAGTTCACAGAGAAGTCTCCTCAGGATCTTGTCTAGCACTTGACACATCTTTATTTGTACTTTGCTGCTGGATAACCCCAGAAGTTCTCACGTGTGAGCTCCTCACTTTAATTGCATCTTCGTTAGCTCTACTTAAGCACTTCTGTTGCCTTGTCCTTGGTCTGTAGGTCTGGGATTTCTCCTGTGCATTTATAAAACACCATAGTGGTTTGTGAACAGTTGTCAGCAAATATCAGTTGTTTTAAAATTACTTCAAAGATTTTAATTGTTCTGTCTTTATTTACACTGTCAGTTTTTAAAAAGTTTAATCAGGTAGACTTCTAGGAGGCTAATTTTTTGTCTTTTAAATTACTGTATTTTTTAAAGTTCTTTGACATTTGATGTTATCATTGAGTATATTTAACTTCCTTAGGTTTTCTTTGTCAGTCTGATGCATGACAGCTATGGGTGACATTTCTTAAAATTCTGTAGTGTGAACTATTTTGTCTGCAGATTTTCTTGCTATCTCAAGAGAAAGCAGTAACATTGAACAGTTCTTTTCACATTTAGTCCAAATGAATGCTGGTAAAACTGTTTCACTGAATCTCTGGGTGCGTTCTTTGTCAAGAAAACAATTAATAGTGTGATCCTTTGATTAGAAGAACTTGAATTTGGTTTTTGTGTGCTTTCTTTGCAGACTCTTGGAAACAGACAGCAAATCCTTACGATCAGTAAATGGGTCAAGAAGAAATAGTGGATCTTCTCTTGTATCTAGTTCATCAGCTTCTAGCAATCTCAGCCATCTTGAAGAAGACTCATGGATCCTGTGGGGGAGGATTGTGAATGAATGGGAAGATGTACGAAAAAAGAAAGAAAAGCAAGTTAAGGTAGCAGCTGGAAACAGTTTTTTGGATCTATTTTTAATGTGTTAAAAGTGATACTGTTTTATCTTTGTGATGGGCTTATTCTTTTTAAATAAATATGTAATACAAACTTCCAGTTGAATCTTTCCATCCCTAAGCCTTAGTGCTTCCTTTGTAACCTTCCTATCTGCTGTCACCCAGCAAATGTCTCCTGGTGAAAACCAGATGCATTTACTGTATCTTGAATACTAAAGCTTTCAGTTTACCTCCGATGAGAGATTTCCATGAGTACAGGGATGATTAGCTTCATGTTTCCAAAAATGGAATTACTGAAAATCAGCTTAAGGGCATCTGATAGCTTGATGCGATGATTATGTATGTGTATGCTATGCTGCTATACACTGAGCAGCTCTCTTTTTAAAGCATTCTTAATAGGAGGGCTGAGAATTCTACTCTGGGCTACAATGAGTTTAGGTTTTTGTCCTTGCCAAGTATGTTGACCCCAGAGATGACCTTAGGCAGGAGAACACATAGTTTCTAAATTCTGGATGGATTGGACGAACTTTGACCCGTATGTCCAGTCTGGGTTAGTTGTGGTCATGTACAGAAGTGGAGTTCAGTTACACTTTAAATTCAAACTAAAAGGCATTTAGTGCATTTGAACATATCCATGTTTCAGTGGCAGCAAGCACAGCAGCGTGGGATTTTTTTGTTAGTAGGCAAGTCTGTTCTGCTTTGGTTCTTTATTGGCTGTAGTCTGCAGTTTTATGTGCAGAATACAAATGTGTCAGGGTCTTTTGAACAGTTTGAAATGTGTGTCTATGAATAGGTTGTGGGAAGGCAGAACAATGGGCTAAAGTAAAGTATCTTTTATATGAAGCAGTTGTGAAGAGAGAACATGACTTGAGAGAGAAAACAAGAAAAGAAAATGAACCAAAGATTTCCTGCTTGCATAGGGAAAGCAGTTTCTGGAAAGGTATTCCAAAAGGCCATGAAAAGAAGGCCATAGGAACCTGGCAAGAGAAAGAAGTGAGATGGTAATAAGATCTGGTTAGTTAGAATTTGTTTGAACATTTTCTAGTATCCCAAGTATCACTTGATTTTACAGCTGGCCAAGTACAATTTGAGGAGTATTTGACTAACTTTCAGGGAATATTTAATTATATTGCTGATGAATATTAAATTGAAAACTAGCCAAGTCTTCCTTTGCTGTTGAATAATTCTCAGTATTTTTTGTAGAAAGTCAACCTTAACTGTGAGTCTGCATTTATGATGAATATCAGAACTTCCACACCTATTCGCTGATTGTGCTAAGAGGTACATAGGTAGCAGCATAGGTGTCTTTTTGTCCTGGCTGTAAAAGCTGGTCTTAGGTTACTAGAAATCTGGTAAGTTTTTAGGTTTTAGATGTAAGTGTCTATACCTTCCTCCAAAGATAATGTGTTCCATCCTTTACATCTCTCAATCCACTTCAGGACTTGCTTCTTATGTATGGAGCACTTCTGAAGGATGACTTAAGTCCTGCTGTTCAGTTCACATGACATCCCTAGTAGATGTGTTTTCCTGCTGTTCCTTTCAGGAAAGTTGGAAGGGTTAACTCTCTTATTCTGTCAAGCAGGTTCAGTAACAAGGCATTAGCAAGAAGTTTTTTGCTTTATTAGGAGCCTTTGAAGCTTTAGGTGACTGATGTACACTCCGGTGGTGTTGTTGACAAGGAGACAGTTGTGTAAAGCTGATGTGTTAGGGTTCTTGTCTTAGAATTGGCAGTGTTTTAGGAAAAGCACCTTGCTGTTTTGTTGTAGGCAGGAGAAATGGTTGGAGTGGCATTACTATGGTGGTTTTGAAGAAGGATGGATTGAGAGCTTGGGGATATTAGAAAATGGGGGTCAGTGGTACAAAACTCCTACAGCAGAGTTCAAGCTTAAGAAAAACAACTTGAAAGCAAGAGTCTCTTTGAAAGTTATCAGTGTTGCACTAATTAATTGTAATGTTGGCAAAGTAGGAGAAATGCGTGTAACAAACGCTAAGAAGAGCAATAGGAGATTACTCTGCCTTCAGAGTAAATAGTAATGAAATAAATTAGCCTTTAGGAGACAGAATACTTGATAACAGTTATTAAGGTACAAAAAGGAAATGGTCTCTTTAAGACTATCTTCTAGGTCAGACTGATTCTAGTTGGAGAATGTTCCACCAAGACAGTCTGTTAAATTCCTGAATAATGCTTCTTTCTCAGTTTTCAGATCAAGCAACAAGACTACTTGTCCTTGTGGTGTTTTAAAGGACGAGTAACAGGTTCTTAGGTGTACTCATCTGGGCATGTTTGAATTGTATAATACCTAGCAGATATTTTTTCAAAGCATAAAGTAAATTTAGTTAATCTAGTAGGTGTAAACTTAATGTTTTCTTGGTCCAGTGTCTTCAACTGCATTTAAATCTTAGACGATAACTTGGAAATACTGGCACACCAGAGAAATTAGACACAACTTGTCAAGTTTGTTAAATGAGAGTTGTACTGTGCAAATTTTTTGTTGCAGTTGACTATGCTGCGGTTAGTTCTACTTTTTGACATTTACCTATTTTCGAAGTAATTTTTAGTCAGTGATTTCTTAAATCTCAATTACTACAAATATTACTAAGGGTGTTCTCTTCAGTAATCTTTCATGAAATATAGACATAATTGTATTAAATGCTGTTTAATGGAAGTTCTTGTATAAAATTATTTGAATATTCAGGTTTTCACGTAGCTTGCCATGGATGAGGAGCTACTTTCAGTAGCTAATTTAGCCACTAAAAGTGATTCAGAGACTGCTTACTTTTGTTAACTTAATAATCCCACTACATTTGGCATTATAAACTGTATGAGTAGTTTTTGCCATGATGTAATTTTTTTTTTTTCTGGAATTGTGAGGAACTTGAAGTTGTTTTTTCTCTAGGTTTATTTTTTGTAACATTTTCAGGAAATATGAATTGTCTTTTTGTGCCTTAGGAGCTGGTTCGAAAAGGGATACCTCATCACTTCAGAGCAATTGTTTGGCAACTTTTATGCAGTGCCCAAAGCATGCCAATTAAGGATCAGTATTCAGAGCTTTTAAAAATGACATCTCCTTGTGAAAAATTAATAAGAAGGGACATTGCTAGAACATACCCTGAACATGATTTTTTCAAAGAAAAAGATAGCCTTGGGCAGGAAGTGTTATTCAACGTAATGAAGGTGAGTTGGTATTTCAGCCCTTGAAAATATATTAGCAAGAACATGCACTAGCTTGGATTGCCTTATACATAGAGAACTTGCACCAGTTTCGTGTGTTGTAAGTTTTTTTTAAACCATAGACACTCAAATGGTTTAACAAATCCCATTTTAGTTTCAATGGCATTCCTATAACTTTTTTTATATCTCACAAAGTTAAAACCAAGTTGGCATTAAAACAAAGTCACATAATAACTGCTGATAGTGTAATGGAATGAAGTGTGCCAGTAATTGAAGTAAAGTGTTGCCCAAGACAAGAACATTGGCAATCAGAACTAGAATTTGGTTTGCAGGTATTTCTGGAGTGCACATGGCAGGTACAAGCTAATGTGCAGTTGTTCCAGTGCCAAACACAAAATGAAAATGCCTATGTAGCATTGTTTGCATTACTTAGTCTTCTCTAGAGGTTAAACTTTGAAGGTCACATCTTTCCATAGAACATAGTCTCAACAGAAAAGTTGGCAGGATTCCAAATCGTAGTAATTTCCATAACTCCAAAACAAAGATGCCATGTGCGTAGAGATCACCACATTTCAGCCATCTGTAAATAAAACTGCAACACATTTTTTTCTGAAGACAATTTGTTTCATTGTCTGGTCTGTCTTCTATAAAACTACTACTTTGTGAGATTTGTATGCCAGTAGTCTCTTATCTTTTGGCAAATTCCTGTAGTTGAAAACTGCCTGTATTTTTGGTAGATATGCCTTAGTTTTAGCTTTGTAGGTGCTCAGAGAGCAGAGTTTGTAGCAGCAGGTGGAAACTACAATATCTGACTAAAAACTTCTGGATAGGATGTCTGCCCTTGTTGGATTTGGGGAGAGGAAGAATAAAGTGTTAACAAGATAGCAGGATGAGCTATAATTACTTTTTATTTATAAGAAGGTTTTAATTGTTGAGAGTTTTAACTTAAACTTTTGAACTTTATTTCCCAGGCTTACTCTTTGGTGGATCGTGAGGTTGGATACTGTCAAGGAAGTGCTTTTATAGTTGGATTATTGCTTATGCAGGTAAAAATATTTAAAAATAAATGAACCTTTAAAATCCACGCTAGAATGCATAATATACTGTGGTGATTTATTGGAAATTTCTGCAATGGTTTTCCTTCATAATTTTGTTACAATGGAGTTGTCAAGGGCAGCTGTTTTGTCTGGAAATTAAATGAGATTTACTTTGTGTCATTCTATTTGCCAAGATACTGTATTGGAGTGGGGGAATGTATTTGTTTCTCAGAGCTAAGGTAGTACTGGAGGCTTGCAAGCTATTTTGGTGAGTGATATTTAAAAAATAAATGAACTTCTCATTTCTCTTCTATTACATAGAATCTCCTCGGTTGATTTGAATATCTTAAAGCTGCCTTTGTATTATTGGTTTTTGGTTTATGACAAAGTAGGGTATATAATAAGAAATTTACAGACCTCCTTCAGTTTAGAAATTATTTGCTAGAATTTAATATATATAAAAGTTCATTGGAGTAATTGGCTGTAAATCCCTTAAACAAAACAAAAACCTCAAACCAACAACCAAAAAAAAACTCCACTGCGTGCACAGGCACAAAACCCCAACCCTAAATCCTCCCAGGCTTTTACTCTGATATATCATTATATTTGTCCAGAGTTTTTACTGTGCTTCTTTATTTTTGATATAGATGCCAGAAGAAGAGGCATTCTGTGTGTTTGTTAAATTAATGCAAGATTACAGACTACGAGAACTCTTTAAACCAAGCATGGCTGAACTGGGCCTTTGTATGTACCAGTTTGAATGCATGATACAGGTACATACAAAATCTTATCAAACTTGCTCTTCAGTAACTATTAATAAGGAACTTGGGAGTTACAGCTCAAGAGCAGGCATGTCTGTTGGCTAACAGGCTGTACTCTTGACAATAACTAGTTTCAGAACTTCAGAAGTAAATGCATGTGGCTCTATGAGCAATTTTTTTTAACCTTTGGCAGACAGTGACTGGATTTGTGTTGCTGCAGTTTAAGCATGTGAATGTTTAATTTTGTTTGAAAACTCTGAAAGTCCAAGTCTTCATAGTCAATTTATAGCATCTTAAAGGATGAAAATTGGTAGATACCCTCATAAGTAGAATTGAAATTGTTTTCAGATTTGGAATGCAAGTTCTTCCTGGTTAGGCTGACGGAGATAAACAGGTTTCTGTTTTGTGATCCGGTTTCTAACATGATGATCAGGGGTGAGATATTACATAGTCTTAGATTTTGTCAGCTCTATTTAGTAGGCCATTCTAGATATTACTCAGGGATTTACAAGCTTGACTTCCCCATAGGATCAGGAAGTGTTTTTATTATCTGTTTTACAGGGTAGACATTCTTTAGGGCATTCTATATTGGGACTTCTGTTGCATGGTTCTTGATAATGATGGGTCATATCTTTCCTAGTCCTGTTGCTAGTACAGACAGCTGCTATCTGTACTAAGTATCAATTATTTTCTTGTATTCAAAATTTGTCAAAAACATGTCTGCACTAAAACTACAAGCAGAATCTCAACATACTTGTGTATTTTATTCCTCTTCTTTTCCAGGAACATCTTCCAGAACTTTATGTGCACTTTCAGTCTCAGAGTTTTCACACTTCTATGTATGCATCGTCATGGTTTTTAACTATATTCCTTACAACTTTTCCACTACCAATTGCAACGAGAATATTTGATATCTTTATGTCTGAGGTAACTACTAAACAGTAGTCATATGTTATATTTCAAGAGGAGCTGTTGAAAGCAGTTATTTAGGTAGTGGTATAAATCCCATCATGATGGACAAATCTCATAGTCTTGCTTTTTATTTCTTATGCATATCAGATTATTTTAAGGGAAGGTGTCTGTGTGTGCAGTTTGTCAAGGAAGAGCAGCTAAGTGACTGAATGTTGATATTGTATGGAGCTTTGTGCTCTAAGCCTGTTGAAGTGTTCCCAAATCAGTTCTTTCTGGATGCAGTGCATTAGCATTGCATGCAGCAGGGACATCCATTCCTCAGTATTATGGTGAGTTTGCAGTGGAAACTAATGCTGCTTTTGGGCCAAAGTTAAAGTTCCTTGGGGATATGCAAGCCAAGAAGACGGAGTGTAAGTTCCTTTTATTGTCCAGATGATGGATGCCAGAGAAACTTAGGGAATTATTCAGTGTCATTATCACAAAGACACCTATGATGTGTTTAGGGTTAGAGCTTTGCATAATTGTAATTAGTAACAAATCATAGCTTATGCTTGCTCTGCAGTCAGCTTTTTGAAAGCAGTGTCAAAGGTGGATCCTTTCAGCTTGCCCTCAGGAAAGTCCAAGATGGGGTATATAGTGAGACTTTTTATTTTTCAGTAGTTTAACTGCATTGTACTGTGTCTGAAATTAAAATAGCTTTTTTGAGAAGTACTGGGGATTTTTCTATTAGATGTACTTAAAATGGTTGATAGAGCTGACCTAGAGAATTCCTGTCACTTGAGATTTTGCCTCATCACTAACTTCTCTGAAGGAGATGTCTGGCACCAGGACAAATAGCCAGACTGCTTCTCCTTGGAACAAAAAAAGGAACACAGAAGCAACTTGTTCAGAGATTTTTTTCAGTAGCTCTTTTACTTGTGCTTTCTTGGGTGGGATTTTCAATGTTAGTAAGTAGTAGAAAAACTGTACTGTTGAAAATGCACTGAATATTGGATATATTGGATATTTTTAACTTCTCTTTTCAGGGTTTAGAGATAGTATTTCGAGTAGGTTTAGCATTACTTCAGATGAACCAGGCAGAATTACTGCAACTTGACATGGAAGGAATGTTACAGGTAAGCTATGGTCAGAATAATTTTAAGAGAGATCTGAAATGTGTAGTGTGTGTGTATTTCCTTGCAGCTTTTAATTATATGTAATCTTGTGCTCTGATTGCTTTTAGCACTTTCAAAAGGTCATTCCACATCAGTTTGACAGTGGTCCAGACAAATTAATCCAAGCATCTTACCAAGTCAAATACAATGCAAAAAAGATGAAAAAGTAGGTATTACATTTTGAGAAAATAGATTATACTGTTGCTGAGTTACTGTTTGTTTACCCTTAAGAATTGTTATTCAGTGTTTCATTTTAAATTTCTTAAATATAGTAAAGCTATCTCATTTACAAATTTATCTCACAAAAATAACTAAAACATTTGAAGAAAACTGCATGTTATGGGGAATTACAACACTTCTGTTAAAAGGAACTGAATAGGATGGCTGGGTAGGGGGGTGGTTTTCTGGTGGGAGTTTTTGGGCTTTTTAGGCTGAAGTACAGAAGGGAGATGAAACTTTTATGATCTGGCCTAAATTCTAAAGATTTTTAGTTCTCAGGAACTGAGAAAAATAATCATGGTGCTAGAGTGTATTTGTAGTCAAAATCTGTTTAAGATATAAATTATTAAACCTTTGTAGTAACATTGGCAACAGTAAATCAACTTTCATTTGGGATTTGAAATCTTTGATATCATTGCTTCTGGTTGTTGTTGTTAAGGTTAGTTGCATGTCTCTTCTGCCTTTGGTAAATTCGGTTTTGATTAGCCAAGCTGCAGATTGTGTGATTTGCCAGGGTTAAGTTTGGTGGGTCACCTGGTGGTTGTAAAGTATTATATGTTCATTGTTGCACTGCAGGTTGAGCCCAGGGTCTTCCAAGCTGAATTTGTCAATCTTTTTCTTTTTGTCTGTCAGCAGCCTATGATCAGTAGAGTGAGTAGTCTTCTCTAAAAAGGAAGTAACAGCAAAGCTTTCAGGAAAAATATTTTCTTTGCAAACCAGTACAAGTGTATGTAGTTGAAAATCCTACCATTCCAAGTCTGAACTTCCTGATGTGCCTTCTGTAGACACATTGTTATCTCAGGTTGTGGGTTTTTCTTGCTGCCTTTTATTCGGTTTGCTGGGGAGAGGCTAAAATTGGTTCATGTTTAAGGTATTTTTCTCAGATTTCTTTGCATCTTTTTCTTCCAGGCTTTCCAAGCTCTGATTTCTGTTGGCTGAATCTATGGAATTGATGACTGTATTACATAAAGGGGTTATTTCAGAGTAGCTCCAAATTGCTGCCACTGTAATGTATCCAAGCAAGCTCCTGCACTTCAGAGTGCTGGTTCAGTCTGTTCATATCTACTGAAATCTGTGTTTAAATTTAAGGTCCAGTCTAAGCATTTACAGGAGTGCATTTCAGAGGAAATATCGATAATCTGTATCTCTGTTCTACTGTTACTTGTTAGGTATTGCACCAACAAGTAAATTATCCACAGTGTTTCTGATCATAATTTACTGTTTCTAATTTTAGGCTAGAAAAAGAGTACACTACAATAAAGACAAAAGAAATGGAAGAACAAGTTGAAATTAAAGTAAGGAATCCTCAACAAATTTATTTATGAATAAGTTTAATTCCTAGATGGGGACTTACATGTTTTAGCTCTGCATGTAACAGGACATAACTAAGGTCCCCAAATTATTTTCTTTCAGCATTTATATTTGGGATGTCTGTTCAGGAAGGACACCTACAGTGAAATTATAGAGACTTGTGGTGGACATTAAAAAAAAATCTTTGAGGACCTGCTTTACTTATATTTTAAGTATTTCCCTGACATAGGCTTAATAACAGATGCCCTCATTTATCAGAGGTTCCAAATATGCTGGTTTAGATGTAGGTGCTCCACACAGGAGGTTTGTATGACACATGTTAAGATGGACTTCATAGAGTGCACTTGAGTGGTTTGTCTTTGATTTTAAGATCTCGATTTTTCTTATGCATTGGCCCCAAATTGTAGTATCTTCTGTCTGCAGTCACTTTCTTTTAGAGCTTTTGCAGTTAATACAAACTGTGGGGAAAAAAGCCAAACTGCCAGTGGAATTTCATTTTCCCTTTTTACTAACTGACCTACTTCCTGTATGTACCCAATCACTGCATCTTTTTGCTTTTGTGACATAAATAGGCTTTAGATGCCTTTTTTTCCTATTTCACTTTTTTTTCCCCCTGCAGGATGTTGTTTGATCTGGATTTTCTTCCTTGTGTTTTTAGCCAGTTCTATGAGAAAAGAAAGTGGGAAAAATGCTGTGTACATGTATTATATAAAGCTTTGTTGAGGAAGTGAAGTACAGCCTTCCTTCTTCCTGTCCACTGCTAGTCATTTTGCCTTTCAATATCAGTTTTTCAGGCATCAGTTCTTCAGAAAAATGACTGAGACACACCTGGGAGCACAAAGGTATTAGGAGCCTTTTCAGGCAGTTTGCTATTGTGCCAGGCAGTGAGGCAGTTAGCAGCATGAATACCTGCAGTAACAGCAGCTGAAATCAGATTTGCAGGGCTCAAATGGCAGCTCTCTTCAGAACAGGACAAAGTAAAACCATATGAAAGGCAACTGTAACTTTAGATTCTAGTATACAAACTCATTTCAAATTCTTACCTGCTTCTTGCCACCATCCCCCGCTCCAAAAAAAAAGAAAAAAGAAAAAACACCTCTCCAAAACAAAAACCACAAAGCCCACCCAACAAAAAAAAAACCCAAAAAACCCTAACCAAACAATGTAAAGGTGTTTCTAGGCCCTACTTTGAGACATATGTGAATAATTTGTGACTTAGTAGAGCATCTTAGCAGAAGAGACTATAATAGGACAGATAAAAAAACAAACATATTTTGAGTTTGCCTTTTAGCCTGGCAGAATAAAGCATTTACTGAACTGATATCCAGTGCCCTGTTCTGAAGAGTATGGATCTCTTCTCTCTCAATGCTGACTGCTAAAATTTACAGGAAGTGCACTGATAAAGTACAGAGTTCAGTACAATTCTTTTTTTACTTCTGGGACGTTTGCAGTAATTCTCAGTATAACCTTACAGATTAATGTAAATTCTTGTGAGGAAAGGGAAGGAAACCTTGTAGCTGCCTCCTTAGCCTGTCCTAGTGCAGGGAGTGCACTTTCATGTCCCTTAACCATGAAGACTTGGTTTATGAAGGGGAGGCTGTCAAGTCTGGTGTGGGGTTAAGCCCCACGGTTCCCCTGCAGACATACAGCTTTCAGCTAATGCAACATGGATGCTTTGGTATGACATGAGACGTGTTCTCGTTTTTGCTGTACCAAGCTGTTCAAACTCATATTTTGAGCTCGTACATAATATGAAAGGATGTTAAAATCACTAATTTTTTTGTATTTATATTGATTTTCATGGATGTGATGAGATAAAAATGTTGTTAGTTTGCTTTGCTTTTATCAGACTTTCAATTCATAACTTGAGAAATAAGATTTGTGAACTGTTTACCTTCCAGAGGTTACGAACTGAAAACAGACTCCTAAAACAGCGCATTGAAACACTAGAAAAAGTAAGTATGTTGGGGATTAGATTTAATCTTTGTTAATTTAGATTTTATTGATGGCAATTTCGTTATATGAAATGGGACTCTGAGTTATAGTTTACTGTTTTCCTGATAATCTCTGGTGTTTACTAGTTATGCTTAGCCAAATAACATGGCTATGACCAAGCAATTAAGGTCAATGCTTTAAATATGTAAGGTTAGGTCTGCTTCTTAGTGATTGTAAAGTCAAACATTTTGACATACCCAGCTTGTGTTGTACTGTTTTCTTTCTGAGTTAGAAGCATATGTTCCAAGTCCAGAAGACTCCATGAAATAGTTGACTAGTTGGTTGGAAAAGAGGTAATTGAGAGAGAATCCTCCGTTTTGAAAATCTGAAGTTGCTTGGTGTTTTTATGTAGGAGCAGAGTGACAGACCTACCAATGACCAGAGAGATGTTGCAGGATTCATACTGAGAACAGGAGCACTGCCATTCATTTGTTCTCTGTAGTTTTGAGGTTTTGTGGCAATTTTGGGTGTATGGTGGGAAGAATATCTAAAGACTTATTTCTCATATGTTTAATCGGGAGTAGAGTTTTGTTAGGTTTTATTGTAACTGACTGCATCTTCCAAAGTATGCATGAGGACTGCTGTGGATACATTGCCAGCTGTTCTCCAGTGGCCTCTCCTGTATCCTGGTATGACACTTCCTGTGGCAGATTGCATCTGAGCTGCTCTGCTCATGAATGAGAACATGCCTGTCCATCTTAAGCACAAACAGGGACCATCTTTCAACAAATGGAATTGAATGCCCTTGTGAATTGCAAACAGTTGTTCACATTTCACAGGGAAGAAAATGGTAACGTTTCAATTAAGAGTGACTTAATTGAAAGAAGTCACACTTCAGATGTTAGATCCCACTGCAATTTCTTGAAAAGCAGTCCTTCTATGTTAAATTCTAATTAATTGATTTCAGAATTTAGTTTGGAAAAGATGCATAATAAGGACACATTGTGAAAGTTGTGACCAAAAATACAATTTTATGAAAATTTTTGTTTCTAGTATTGGAGATTTATAAAATGAATGGAAAGAGTAGGCTCTCTTTAAGAAGCTTGAAGCTGTAGTGAATCATTTTAATGCTCTTGGCAAATATATGGTAGTTAACGTCCTTGTTTTATTCTTTACGTGTAGAGGTTTAAAATATTTTCTTTTTTAAATTATGAAGTCAATTATGAACTGCCACATGCTAGTGCTTTTGCAAATTCTGTACTTAGAATTTCAGAATTCACCTTCAGACTATCCCAATCTAATTGGTATTAAAACAATTCAAAATGGGAAAATATTATCTATTAATAAGAATTTGTGAAGATAGTTATCATTGCAGCATTTGAAATACATCATAAAGTGTGAAGAATACATTAAGTTCTTCTATTGGAAACTTACTTTTACAATATTTTTCCTTCATTCAAACCCATCTGATTTAGTTGTGATTTCCTTAGTGTACCTGAACTTCTAAGTAATAGCTCTTATCTACTACTTATCTACTAGTTTTATCTTCAATTTTCATGGAAGTTTCAAGGTCAAAGGAGGTCTATTTTACTGTTATAGAATGTTTAAAAAATGGAGTAGTTTCAGGGATGATAAAGTAGAAATTAATTAAATACAACTGCAGGGTGGTAGAGCTTGTGAGTGTGACAAAATGAAAATTTTTCTTGCAAAAGTTTGGCAAGAAAAGAGAATCTATGAACTCAATGAGTTACTGCAAGAGTTCAGTAAGACAGAACATTAGCTGTCATAGTTGACATTTCCTACTTGTCTGTCAGTTTGCACCATTTAACTTTTCTGCTTCATTTTAGTGGAAGCTGTAGTTCTGCATGAGTGCCTCAGTGCTTAGTGGAGTTCCCTCTGTGCTCAAATTATGCCTTTGTTTCATGTTGGAGAGGGACTGTAGATCGTGTCTTGCATCTATCTATTTGATCATATCAGATAATGCTTCAATAACTTTCATTAATTAGGGAGGCAAGCCATTCAAATAAAAACAACCCAGTCTCCTGTAGGTGAATTTTAAATGTTACAGAAATCTGGCTTTGAAACCTTTTTGTATCAAAGATATACTGTGTTAAATCTGTTGCAGAAAAGGCTGCTTCCTGGGACCTTCAGGCTGAGTTGACTTCATTTATATGAAGAGTTGTTAATTTTGCAAAAAGAATTTGCACAGAAAATGGGTAGAATTTGGGCATTTTCTTTCTATCAGCTCTTGGTCTCTTTTGTCACTATTATCAGCCCTTTGTATTTTGGTTTCCCTTTTCCTCATTCCTACCTGAATTTTTCCTTTGTAGGAAAGTGCTTCCTTGGCAGATAGATTGATACAGGTATAGTCTTTTAGTCTTTTACTGTATGACTCTCTTCCTACTCATAAAAAGCCCTGACTGCTTTAATGCATGCATATTTGCATGCTGTATTCTATCCCTGCTTTGCTGATTTGGAATAAATACAGAGCTAATATATCTTGCTAGAAACTTATTTAATTTTGTTTACTAAAAATATATAAACCCAATACCTGCACGTTATAGTAATTTTGCTAACCTATTGTAATTTTTTTGTACAAATTCTTGTGGCATATGGATTCTATGACACCGTATTAACAATGAAATTGAATATTGTGAACCTCAATCTGTGCATGTGCAACTGAGTAATAATGCATGAAAGGAATTTTATTGAATGCAAGTACAAAACTGTGCTTGCTAAGTGGATGCTGAACTTTGTAATAAAGTACTAAAGCAGCTGTTTAGTACTACTTTGTCCTAAAATTTCTACCAATTGTACTCTGTGCCGTTTGCAAAACCAATCTGATGAAATAAGCAGCTAAGCATCACAAAGGCAGTTTTGGATTTATGATCAAGTGCTTAAAAAATAAATTATGTCCTAAGGGACAAGTGACAAGGGCCCAGGAGGCTGAGGAAAACTACCTCATAAAACGGGAGCTGGCCACCATCAAACAGCAGAGTGATGAGGCCAATACTAAACTGGAGCAAGCTGAGAATACCATCAGGGAGCTCCAGCAACAGCAGCAATGGGTAAGGAGCCTGGCAGCACATCATCTCATCTTTTTCACTCACATGTGTTTATTTTTCCTCATCATTACATGACATGGTCTCTGTGCTGTCTTCGTAAACCCCTCTTCATTGTGATTTGCATTCTTAAAATTACACAGATTAAATGAAATTTTGCTCTGGTCTACTGATAGATGAGATTCATAACCCTGGATAGGTGTAAGTTATGAGCTAATTAAAAAAACTAAACAACATACCCACAATGAAACACACCAAGCAAAAAACTAAAAAAACCCCCACAGACCAACCCAAAGTCCTTCCATTACAAAAGAAATAACAAAAAAAACCGTATACAACCTCGGATAGCTCTTAATGCTAAGAATCTAGTCATTGTAAGTTGTGTCACTCTGAATACTCAAATTTGTGAATTGATTCACAGTGCCCTTACCTAGTGTATAATTTAAGTCAGTTTATTTCATGTTAATGTTTCTTCTGTGTACTTGCATTTGTTTTTTTCTGAGTATCTTAAAATTTACTGCTTGCTGTAGTAGAAGAGGATTGTCTCTGATTTTGGAACTACAGAACTTGATTTAAAAGTGTGGGTCTATGTGCCTACGGAGCAGGAAAATAATTTTTAGTAGCCTTTGATAGTGCTGTATTTGTGTGCACTCTGTGTTTTAGTTAGTAAAATGTTCAAGACTTCTGACTGTTGCTGTAAGACTGAAGTTACTTCCCCTGAGACACTTGAAGTGCTCAGTATCTTCTCTTTGGGGGAACAGGAGGAAGCATCTTGCTGAATAAATTGTGCACTACTAGTGTTGATGTGAATATCCTCATATTGTTTTAAGTAAGTGGTATCCAAGTACTTGTCTGGAGTCTTGGGAATTTCAGGTGTATGAAATACTACTTACTACACTGCAGCTGCTTACCAGGTTTCTTAATGTCAGTGTGGCAGTTTGTTTTACAAGTCTTCCTCCAAAGCTCTAGAAATACTTGTGTCTCATTAGAGGGTAAAGATGAGATTTACTGTTAGACTGAAAAGAAATCACAACTTAAATGCAACATTCTAGAATTAGTTTATTATGTTTGTTTAATGCACTTCAGTGTATAAACGATACATATTTTAGAATAGTTGTAAGAGATGACTAATGAGCTGTACTCTCATGTGAAATACTGCTTTTTATAGAACTTGAACAATTTCTTTGGGGGAAAAATATGAAGACATGATTAGGAAGATGGGAATGGTCTAGTAATGCTTTCCAACATTGTAATCTTTCAAGTGAAATGCAATGAGAAGTGTTTATAGACTTTGGATTATCAATAACAATTACTTTTGGAATATGTTTTTTAGAGGCATCCATGTTAATGACCTGTATACAATTGAAAGAAAGTTATTAGAAGACTAAGATGCTATATTTATTTATTCATTGATTGGTGGGAATATGACTTTTAAAGCTAATGCCTTTTAACTATGCTGGAGATCTTAGTGAGTAGCAATGGTGGGGAGGCCTGATAGGTTGCCTAGGTATGGGAACTGACCCTGAGCAAAACCTTCGATAACTGTGGGTTACAAATTTGGCTGGGTTGGAGCTGTGAGTGCAGACAACTGGAGGAGTACTGTGGGAATGGAGAGTAACTTCCTTTTCCATGCTTGCAGCAGTTTTCCTCCACTTAAACGTGAACACGGCTATAGGAAGTTGTCTGACTGTGAGTGGAACTGAGACTAAATCCATGCGGTTGTAGACAGATTTGTGCCTAATAGCTGGTTTATGCTGAAGTGCACGGAATAGCACTGTGGCTGGGAGGCCCATCAGAATTAGATAACGTGGTGAAAGTGTTAAAATGGTTTAAGTGAGGAGCATTCGCTAGATTCTGCTGCATCAGTAAGACTGACCAGTTCAGTGTAACTGAGCAGACTTAACTCTTTCCAAGCCTGGAAGTGGGAGGAAAGAATGTAAGCAGCTGCGGGCGTTTAGGCGCCACCTGGTGGGAATGAAAGGATTTATTTAGAAATTGGGCATTTTACTGTACACTGGTAAATTTTTTGCCACTTGCTAGTGCCAATAGCTTTGTTCTTTGCAATACTCCTTTTCAGTATTGTCTTGTGAGTATCTGCTTTAATGCTTTCTTCTCTAATTATTTCAGCTTTGTTTATTGTTAGCAAAAAATGATTGCACTGTAAACTTGTAAATCACTGCATAGTTTATCTGTGCTTATTTAAAGATACAGCATCTATTGTATATATTTTATCATCTACGTATTTTTGAGTCTTGAATTGTCTGTTTCAACATGATAAAAACTGTAACGTTTGGATATGAATCTCTGAAGAGAAATGCACAAAGAGAACTGCCTAAGGGTACTTGCAACTGCCACTTCTAAACAGCACTGAGGGATTAAAAAGCCCCACTGTTTTGTTGGTAGCAAAAAATCGTCTAAACAATAGTATTTCTAAGAAGGTTAGCATATCCTTTGTAAAAAGGTTATGCATTTGTATTTGAATATTATCAAGGGCTTATGCTATCTGTTCTATGAGATTGGATAGCATATGTTGGATGGCCTAAGTACCTTCAATGTTCACTCTTACTGGATTTGTGTCTGAAGAAATTCTCCCCTGCAGCACTTCTGAATACTGAGATGGTAGAGGAGTATTCTTTTGATCAAAGCCCCACACCAGAAGCCCAAATTACATACAAGCTTATTTTTTTTCTGTGGTAAACTATTTTTAGGGAGTTTTTAGTTGAACCAGAATGACTTCATTATGGAGTCTACTTAAAGAGCTAATCAATAACTAACGAATGATACTAATGTCTCTTTGGCTTCTCTGGTGTTTAAATGTAGAAGCTTGCCAAAGGCAAGTTGTGGTGGGTTACCGAATGATTAAGAGGAAGGTGGCTTCTTCCTTGTACTGCTAGTAAATCAAGAACTGCATAGAGGAAGTTGTGCCTGACTTGAATAAAATACAGATTTTTCTTTTGAGGCATGCTAAAAGCAATGGTATTTGAGGAGTATGGGGAAAGGGTAATCAACCTGTTGTAACTTACTCCTAATAATTATGTGCTGAAGGTTTTATTCTCTGTTCTTTTCTCCTTGTGTTTCTAAATGAAAAGAGTAGCTTCTTGCTGGATGTAAACACCTCCAGAATGCAAATCATGTCTTTCCCTGTGACACTCTAATTGTCAATGATTACCCAGTTCATCAGTCTGAATGCTTTAAAATTGAATCTGATAAATTGGAGGCTAATTAAGCTAAAATTAGTTCACATCTTATTTTTAAATAGGCTCTTCAGCTATATTATGTGAAGATAGAATTTTAATTGACTAAGCATTCAGATGGAAGCATATGCATTTTGCAAGGTAATTTATAGTGATGTATTTGGTTATTGTTACAGCAACTTCATAATGTATAGTTTCTTTTCAGGAACTCATGCTAAAATAACTGATAATCATTAACAACGTAATAATTGATACTGGGAATATATGCTTGTAAATCAGTGCTGCAACTTTATGGAAGGCTTCATTTTATTTTACAGTATACTTTCCTAATACTGTGTTCTGATTTGCAACGAAAAAGCAGAAAATAAGAATACTGTATTTAGGGAAGTACTGCAGTTTGTGCTTAAATGTGTAAACAAAGTTAGCTGGGAGCTGCTGAATCATCGGTTAATTGCTCTTCAGCATAGTGTACTGGAGAAACATTGTATCATTATATCTGTCATCAGCCAAAATAATATTTGATATGGTTATGTTTAAAAAATGCTGGGTGGAAGTAAATCCAGTTGTATGAAGCAGAGGAAGGACTTGTTTCTTTCAGAATTACATGGCTGTAGAACTACAGTTTTTGTTCTTTATATTACATATGTCTCTTCAACATAGGCAAGAAAGTTACCGTGGTTAAAATGTTTGGTGGTGCCTGAAAGTCTGTGTTTGCATTGTGGCTTTTATCAGAAATTCCAGGGCTTAAGGCAAATATATAAAAGCAGATCTTTTTTCCTGCAGTCAATTTAAAAGTAGTTTTCAAATGCTGTTTTGCTATAAACTTGTGTTACCTTTGTATACTGAATTATTGAAATTGTGCTTTGTTTTACTAGGTAGCAAACCTCACAACTTCTAATTTGTGAATCTTGATTTCTTCAGTCTGTTTTGATCGTGGCTGGGGCTTTTTGCCAGTATATCAACACTTGATTTAGAGTTTGTTGTGACTAATTAAATAAATAGTCTTAACATACTCCTTAGGCAGGCGAACTCTAAAGACATTTAAAGAAGGCATGACTTGTGCCTGAAACTGGATTAATAACTTTTCTTACGTTCCCCATTACTAATCATTTGATAAACATCAATTAGATTTTTATACAATACACTTACATTATTGCAAAATCAGCATGTATTCAGTGCTTCAAATCTGCTGTTTTCTCTCAATGTTCTGGAAAATACTAGAGAACTTCTTACCTTACAAAAGAGAGAACACTGCATTTGCTCTCATTCTGTATGTATCACAGACAGAAATCTGGAACATGAAATTTGGAATCCATCTAAGTTGCTGTGTGTATTGTGGGATGAACTTGTAAAAAGAGCCAGAGAATAAAAAAGAATGGTTGCTTCTTCTCTGCCTCTGCATGATGTTACATATGGTACCTGTGTTGCTACATGATGTGAAGCAGCTGTAGAAATGAATCAGCATTGTCCACCATCCTCTTCCTTACACTTAAATCACGTCTGCCTCCACTGCTCGCTGAGCAAAACTACTGTGGGTTGAAAATAATGAATTTGATTAGTATTGTATTAGGGAAAATTAATATGAATGTACAAAGATCATCCTGAATCTGTGTTCCATGTGTGTTCACATGAGCACAGTGTGCTGAGTGCTTAAATGGATGGTGTCAATGACAGGAAAAACTGCCTGCCTGAGCTGCCTTTGCCTTTTAATGCTTTGTACATATCTCGTCCATCACAAATTCCTGTAGGCACATGTATATAAGAAATATAGCAACGCTAAGAGTAGTGTACATTTTGAATTTGGATTGTATTGTAAGTCATGACAAAAGGTTTAGTTGCTATGCAGAAGTATAAAAGCAAAATAAAAAATTATTTCCTTGACCATATAGTTACATTTAAATCCTTGTTTTGTCCTGTTCACCTTTTATTTGTACATAAAAGATCAGGGAATGTCACACACT
The DNA here is from genome assembly GCF_052056855.1 of Sturnus vulgaris. NCBI lineage: Eukaryota > Metazoa > Chordata > Aves > Passeriformes > Sturnidae > Sturnus > Sturnus vulgaris. The sequence continues at coordinate 17,129,074 of NC_142251.1, read as the reverse complement.
AACAGAAACATGTAGAACTTAAGACTTCTGTTCATTTTTTTACTGTTTCTAGATGCAAAAATCTAAATTGTTTAATGTAAACACAAAGTGAGACACAGCTGTATCTAGTATAATTAATACGTTTAAGAAGTTTAAAAAGTTGAATTGTTACATAACTTTTTAAAAAGTTGAATTGTTAATTAAAACTTAATCTATTAATGCAAGCATAGTACTTATATTTCACAATGTAGTTAATGACACCAAAAATACATTAAATTGTTTTCCTCCAAATGTAATTTTCAGGATAGCTATGTAAACACAGTAACTAAACAACTACGCTTTGAGGATTTCAACACCCACTTTTTTTCTTCAATCAGAAATTTAAAGGCTGATTTAGGTTGGTATTGCCTATCAAGCAAGTTTGACAATCTGTCAGACTGAGAAGTCATTTTAAAGTGACCTAGGAAAGAAATAAAATGTATTTTTAAACTATTGATTGGGGGGGAAAGTAAAGTGAGTCTTTTGAATGTAAGTGCTTCAGTTGGATGTATCTGAATCTCAGAAGGAATATATGGACTGTGAGCAAATGAGAGCCAAACCAAAGTCATTGTGCATTGAAGTAGTTTTATTTGAAGTCCGAGATTATGGAAGAATTCTTCGTATGAACTGGAGTTCAAGTGAACAGGGATTGAGTGATACTTGCATTAACCTTGTAATTAGCTAGTCTTTCCTGAACATCTTTTTCTGCAGTTCACAAAATATTCACAGATTATTTGAGAATCTTTCAGTGTGGTTGGTAATGAGAGAAGTGTGAGTTGTTGCTTTCAGTAGTAGTAGGGGTCTCAGTTTTGTCAGCCAGGTTTGGCTGTGTGGAGGTGCAGTGGTTGGAGAGGCAGAGCAGTAGGGATAGGTTTGTTAGCAATCTGAATTGACATTAGTAGACTTGGGTAAGGTAAGCACTTATGCTGGTATGCCTGATCTTAAGCACTTGAATGTACTTTTCCCACCGAAGCTGGTATATAAAACCCCTTTCAAACAATCTCTACTTCATACTAAACATATTTCTGCAAACTTTGTAGCATAAATGCAGTTCACGGTACAGTGAAGACTTTGTGCTACAGCTGGAAAAAGAGCTGGTCCAAGCCAGGCTGAGTGAAGCAGAATCCCATTGTGCCCTGAAGGAGATGCAAGATAAAGTTCTAGAGATGGAAAAGGTAAATCAAACCAGGACCCTCTATATAGAACAGCACTAGAAAGAGACTATAGGTCCCTGTCATTCTTTTCAGAACTGTGTTCTAGAATCTTCTCTTCTATGCTTCTGTGATTGCAAGATGCTTTTCAAACCTGAAAATACAACAATAAAATTAAGGTCTGTTTGCACTGGGAATGGTTTGTGAATAACCGATCGCTCTTCTATTCCTGAAGCCTGCTGTAGTGGAAAACTTGGATTCTGGTGAAGTCTTGACAGGAAACATTCAAAACAATTGTCCTGCAACAAGAGCAGTGGGTTTAGAGTGAGCATTGAGATTATGTGAAACGGAATAGTTTGGGAGGGGAAGAATAAAGGGTTCAATATTACCATTCCCATCCCATTATGGGCAGGCAAAGAGTTCCTTCACTGCTCAGTATCAGAATCTCTACTGCTTTTTGGGTGCCATGTTAGCTTGTAACTTATTGATGCCAGAGTTCAAGCTGTACTCAAAACTACTGTCAAACATTTACCTTTCTTTGAGGCAAAATTTAACTGCCAGATAAAACAGCAAAAGAAAAATCCAAAAAACCAATAACTGATCTTACGTAAAGCATGCTTTTCAGATTCTATTGTACTGGCTTTGGAATTGGTGTCCTTAGGAAATTTTAACAAGCTATATACCCAGGTTTTACTAGCTGATGAGATTAACCCACTGGAGTCAAGACTTATTTTTCAATTATCTGATGGGCTTATATTAGTAGTGTGGTAGTTTTTATTGTATTGACCATTGGTAAGAATTCAGGATATAAAGTATTTTTCAAAATTCAGGAGACTACTTAATCTTCATCAGTATGGAGACAGCATACAGTGAAAACTTATCTGTGAAGAAATACTGGAATAGTGGAATATTGGAACTGGAATAGTTCCAGTGTACCAGACAAACTCAGACATACAGTAATATTTCAGTCTGTCATGATGAACTTATGCACTGAAATGCATAAGTGAGAAAGTGGCTGAAGTCTCTCAAATTCCTCCAGTACAACTCTTTACAGCTGTTAGTGATGAGTGGTGTAATCTGAGGAGCTGCTGAATAACCCAAAACTTGCATGGCCATGCTGCCAGTGCCATGAACATTCAGAAACATACCCTCTCATTTCCTATATTTGCCAATACTCAGATCTCATGATTTTGAAACATGGAATGCTAATCAATGGCGGCTGTGCTGTGTTCTGCCAATGTGCTAATCTAAATCATGTGCTTTACTCAACTTTCAAGTATTATATATGCCACAGTTTATTATATATGTCATAGTATTATACATCTGCAAGAACACTTCATTTTGCTGAAAATAACTCCTGGGAAATAAAGTAGAAAGTGATGAAGAACAGTTCAGGTTTGAGTATTTGGTGGCCAATGATTTGTTGTAGGGATATTGTAGATAGCCTGTCCGTTCTCTTCCCCTCTTGTTTCTTTCCCAGATTTCCGTTATTAGGATTTCATCTCTGTTTTGCTTTTCTTGGTGTTTTCATGTTTTCTGTTTAGCTTTCTCTCACCTTTTTCCTCATGTGTCTTGCACTTTCATCTCTAAGACCTTTTGACTGGTTGTTGTTTATAAATATTAACAGATGGTTCCTTTGTCAGCATATCTGTTCTCCTTTCCAGAGGCTGATGACCTACTTCCTAAAAAATAAATTTCCATTTATTATTTTTCCTGTAAACCTAAATAAAAGTTACGGCTTTAAGGTGTAATTTCAATTCCTTGTTTGCTTTGCTTTTTATCAACTAGATCAAAACCTTTCAGATTACTCTCCATATTTTTGATGTGTTCAAATATTGTAAATGCAATGTTTTGTTAGGGGTACCATTCGGGAAAATCTTGAAGTCGGAATACCTAGAACTACTAGCTCTATAATTTTTTTTTTTGTAGTTGGCAGTTGGAAGTTATTTATACACACTCACTATATCCAGAAGCTTAGATTTTTTGATGGTTTTTATTTTGCAGAGGATGTGCACTTAGTTTTCTTAGTTATTTCTTAGTTATTGTTCCATATCTATGTTCTTGGACTGGGTTTCACTAATCACAATTTTATTCAAATACATACTTAAGAGCATGGTCCTTGTTGCAGAGGAACAGCTCACTCCCTGATGAGGAAAATGTTGCCAGACTACAAGAAGAACTGATTGCAGTAAAATTAAGAGAAGCAGAATCTTTGATGGGTCTCAAAGAACTAAGGCAGCAAGTCAAAGATTTGGAGGAACACTGGCAGGTATGGGTAGCAATATACTCTTATGAATTTTTATTTTCAATGGTAAAGCAAAATACTATATAATTTTGAGATAGAGTAGAAACTAATGATTATGGATCAAATTGCTGAGGTGTGAAAATCCTTAAATTCAGCTGTCACAAGAAACAACTTCAAAAGTATGTTAGAAATTGATGCCTAGTTGTGGTAGATGGCAGAGGGCCTGTGCTACCAGTTAACTGTAATGGTAGGAGGGGAGTACCTGATCAGTACTCCTACTTTGCTAAATGTTAAAAAAGGCTACAAATAAGCAAAAGTCTCAGGGTGTAATTGCAATTCACTGACTTACTGTAGTTGGGAATGAATGTGTTCATTTTTTTAATTGTCTGTTCTTAAAAACCAGTACGTTTCCATGGGTTTCTAGCTCTTAGGATCAACAGGGGAGCTATAGGTATTTGTCCTCATATAACTCTGAGACTTTAGATGAAGTAAAGAAACAGCAGGAATGATCAGGCATTATCAGGAAAAACATGCTGTTTTTCTAGCGTCATCTAGCTCGTACCACTGGAAGATGGAAAGATCCTCCCAGAAAAAATGCAGTCAATGAGCTCCAGGACGAGCTGATGACAGTGCGGCTGAGAGAAGCAGAAACACAGGCTGAGCTGAAAGAGACCAAACAAAGAATGATGGAGGTGGAGACACAGGTATGCTATTGAACACCAGGACGTGTGAATTGAGCTGGATGCTGGCAGTTTGGAGTTAAATGGTAGATACCTGATGGTGGTCTTCACCATCTACAGGCCTACAGGCAGGACTTTAATTCCAAAATGTGGGATGTTTTTATTTCTGTTAGATGGGGATGGGGGAATCTAGTGCATACAGTCCAGCTTTAATGTCTCTTCTTTAATCTTTTCCAGGAAGATGCATCCCGAATTTCTAATTTGGGTTAGTTGGTAGACACTGAATGTGTGGGCATCTTAATTCATTAAGTTTTAACAGGTGTAATAACAACAAATGTATGTTTAAGGTGTTTTAAATGTCATAAATCTAATTGGCAATTCTGATAATAGTAATGTTTAGATGGCAGTGTGTGCTTTCTTGTGGTGACATTGGTAATTGATTTTCTGCTGAGGTAATAAATCTGGTTACTAAGCTGTGGACTCAGCAAAGCAACTGTGTATTGGTCAGGGTTTTTTTAGCACGAAGTTTTCCTTCTATGTGCCAGAATAGAAAAGCATGGGTTACTCCTGCTGAGGTTTGTGCAGAAAAGGCAATCATACCTTGACTGCCAAGATTCTTTTTGTATAACTAGGGAATAAGTTGCTAAACACCTGAAATGAAAGTGCACTACAGTGGTGAGTTCATATTGTATTAGTAAACTTTCACTCAAGTTAATAAGCACAATGTGCTGATGATTGAGAAGGATTTGTAATAGACTTCTAAGAAATCTTTCCATGAAATGTTACTTTTTTGAAAGAGATCTATGCATCCAAAAAACTAAAGAAACAACAGCTTGACAAGGTTCAGCAATTCCAGAAACCAGGAGAGCGTGTAAGGACGTGCTATTGAAGAGAGATTAACCAACTGCAAGGCGTATGAGGGCTTCTTTCTGACAGAGGCACCATTTCGTCTGTACCAACTGAACAAGTTTCCTGCTGCTTTACCGTTCTGCGATTTTCACTGACGTGTCAATATCGTTTTGGTCAGTAGGGGGCGGAGACATGCTGCAGTGTGGCTTACGTGCATTTCGGTACTTCTCAGTGATGCACGTGGCTCCTCGTATGTGCTTGGGCTGTGCAGCTGTCATCTGAGAATAATGCCGTTCTCGTGGTATGGTGTGCACAGCTTCAGGTACAAATGCTGTGACTTGAACTTGTGCACGGAGCTCAACTAAGGTGCCAGGTTGCTTTCAGGAATTCATTGCACAGGGAAATGTGCACAGTATTTCTGACATACCTGATCTTTCCTGGATGCATCGTGTTGTTGAGATACAAGTTCACAAAATCTGCCTCACCTAGGCAACAAATTGGGAAAAACAGATCTACTGGAACTTTGCAATAATGTTCTTACAATGAGTCACCTGTTTAAGAACAATTTGAATAACCTGGTCATAAACAAAATGCCATGTAAACCCTTCTGATTACACTTGGAAAACTCTGAATGCTTTTTCATCAAATGTTTTTTATGGTAAATGATCTTTTAATCTTTTTCAGACTTCAGGGAGTTAGATTAAGATCCTTTCCTTAACATATATTTTGTTTCCTTTTCTTTGTAATAAATTTCAGAACCAGATCAATAGTAATCACTTACGAAGGGCAGAGCAAGAAGTTAGCAACCTACAGGAGAAGGTGCAGTATCTTTCTGCACAGAACAAAGGACTTCTGGCTCAGCTGAATGAAGCAAAACGTAGACAAGCAGAGATTGAATGCAAGGTAAACAATATCCTGAAAAGAATACTTGTGTGCTAATATATGTACATTTTAGTCTTGTCTGCCATTGTTGGATAAAATTGTCTTAACTGAGAAGCATAAATCATAAAACCAAAATTCTTTTTGCTCATTTTGACAATACCATCTTGAATTTACCATCTCATGAAAATCACTTTTGAGGTTTTGACAGAGCTTCTTTGTGGTCCCATGAAGATAAATATTTACTTTAAAGTATGATTGTACTCAGAAAAGTGTCTGTGTATAATATAAAAAGACACTCCTCAACAACAGGTTTTCATGTTTCTTACTGTCTTGCTGGTCTTATTTGTTTCTAGTTGGACTTTAATGTGCAGTGCAGCAAAGAAGTAACTTCTGTTGACTCATCAAACTCCATCACAAACTTTTAGGAAAAAAGACACTGAATCTTAACTAGAAGAAATTGCTTGTACTGAGTTTTTCTTCTTTGCCATAATCTGGTTTCCTAAGTACTATTTTTTTAATGCTGAGATTATTTTTTTTTTAAATAATCACAGTCTTGGTGATGTCTTTTCATATAACCCATAACTTGCTTTGTTTGATTTATTTTTGATACTAAAGGTGTTCATTAATCCTTAAGAGATTGACTACACACTCTCAATTCTCAATGTTCTGTTATTAAGTTGACTACATAAAGAGCAATATGTCTTTAACCTGATTAATGAGTTAGTACACATAACTATTCTCAGTGGGATAATACATTTGTAGAACAATGTTCTAGCATGGGCTAGAGAAAAGTGTGACAGTAATAGAGCACCAGTCATATTCTTTAGAGATTCTCTGAAAGTAGCTCTGGTCAATAGCCAGTGAAATATCTTCACTGACATACATTAACGTTAGATCCTGAAACCTGTTTTGCAGCTAATAGAAAAAGACTACAGTTTACACTATAAGATGTTTTACAAGTAATATCTGATTATATAGCGGAAACAACAACAATTATTCCTGATTCTGTTAATAACTGATGTTGGATTATTTTTTTTCTTCAGTTTTTTCAAGTTGTTTGAAATTATGCTCTAGTTTTATTTTTGTCTTGGCTAGGTAGCAATATTTCTACAGTCTCAAAAAGTATGTATTTGGATTTTCAACTCCCCAGTTGCTTTATGCATAATAAACTGGTATGTTATTTCAGGAGCCTTTATTTTTCTTTTAAAAGATGTCTTGAAGTGCTTGAGCAGAAATTAAAATTTCTGTTCCAGTATCTCATACCATATACATGCATCTCATATATGGCAACCATTTTTGTCACAGGTGTGTATTGTTATGTTTTTCCCTTTTTATCTGACTACTGCTTCTACAGCAAGGACACAATTTCAATTTTTTTTCTTGAAACTCACCACTGATCTTTCTAATCAGTTATGCTAAAGAATTTACAACTTAAGATTTGTGCACCCACTCAGTCTTGTCTTTCCTACCATATCAACTTCTGTGGTAATTATTGAGAACATGTTCTGTTTCAGAGATAAAGCATCAGTGCCATCTAGAGCAGCACTATTGACTCATCTCTGATACCCAAGTCAAAGCAAGGCAGTCTTTCCTTCAGCTTTCAGTTAAATACATGCAATCCTGTGGACTTGTCGGTTTAGCTTCATTTGAGCAATCGTGCAACAGAATTTAGCAAGGATGGCTGAACTTTGGCTAGCACATGATAGATTTCTCTGAAATGGGCTCCACTGATTACAAATGCAGTTAATTGGGTCCTGTCTATTATACACCTCTGTTACAAGAATATTTTAAAAAAACAAAACCCAAACAAATAGCATGTTTAGAGGTAGCTACTATGGATAAGCTTTATGTTTGATTTGATCTCAGCTATATTGTCTAATAAAGGGTGATTGAGTCCTGTTAGTTTGAAGCACACATTAAAATAACTGAAGTGCTGGAACTGATTAGCAGTAAATACAGTTTAATAACACCAGTCTGCTATAAAAGTAGGTGTTTCTGAGCCGAACCCATCTCTTCCCTAGTGCTGTTTGCTCTTCAGCTGACAGTATTGCTCACTAATTATCTAACACTCTTTTTTTCTCTGCGGTTGTACCAGGCTGCTGACAATATAATATTGTTTTGTGGTCTGAAGTGTGGAGGATGTCTCATAAAGCAGGACATTTCTTTCTCTTGTTTTCTGACTCAAATTACCTATAATTTATAGACAGATTTGTAGGTTAAACTTACAGTGGGAGGCTGATTGTAGGTTATGTGCATTAGTATATTATTTTAAAATGTCTTTGTTATATACAGTGACTAAGATAGCTGGACTAAATAAGGTTGAAAATACACTTGTTTTTGTATTTAATTTTCTTTATTTTTTAGAACCAAGGGAATTATGAAATAATTAACTCTTGTGTAGCTTTGCTGTTTCTATATATATAAAGTCCAAAATTAAAGCATGACCTGGTTTCTTTTATTATGTTGATTTTTTTTTCTTAATTTACAATATAATATTTCTGGAAAACAAGACAGTTGTTTTCTGGATCTTGAAGTTGATAACACCAAGTTTTCAAAACTGCAGATTTTTTTTTTTAGATTATAGATTAGAGTTTGTATTAGATTATTACATACTCTTCCTATGGGTTAAAATTATATTTGAGTTCTTTAGAATGGTGGTAGTTTGCACAGCAGTGTATTACATTTTCTCAAGATTTTGGGTAAAAACACAGTGCACAGTCTTTAATCAGCTAAAACTGGTACTAATTAGCTCCCATTTCTGATTTCTTTCAGAGTAAAGAAGAAGTGATGGCAGTACGGCTCCGTGAGGCAGACCGCATTGCAGCTGTGGCAGAGCTTCAGCAGCATATTGCTGAATTAGAAATCCAGGTAACAAGAATGGCATTAAATGTGAAACTTGATTTCACTCCATGTGAAATTTTGTACTTTAAGCTTTTTTCTTCCTCTGCTGTGTTTCTTCGTTAGCCTATCGTGAGTATAAGACACTGCTTGGCCAAGTGGGATAATGCCGTATTGCTGAATTGCTGTACAAGCAAAGCCTTACATCTAACTTGGACACGTGCTTGTGAGCTGTTAATAATCCCTTCTGTGCAAATACCATGTTAAAGGCAGCAGTGTTTGACTCTGACTTCTGTTTTGGTTTTTTTTTTCCTTGTAATTGGCACTTCTTAGCAATTAATAGACTAGATTGAAAACATCCTCCATCTCAAAGAAGATGTATACAGTTTTGATTCCAGCAGCCATTTTTCTTCTGTGCTTACTCGTCTGCTATGATCAGTACTGAAGGATTTATTGTAAAATTCTTACTTCCTATATGTAAATCTTGAAACCAGAAATATTTACTGCTATTATGTCACTGTAGGATCTTAAGATGCATCCTTTGGCCTCGGTGTTGTTCCTTACACTTTCAGTTCCTTTTGGAGCTTTCACCGTCCCATGAACTTGCTGCTCCCTTGATGAGAAAATCAGAAATTGCTGTGCTTTGTATTTTCTTGGCTTTGGAAAATCCTGGTATCTTACTGTAGTCTGGCCTTTCTATACTCATACTGCTGTCCTGTCTGAATTCTGCTGAAAAGCTTTTTTTGGATATTTTTACTAAGTTATGAACTAGTTACTCTCTGGTTTACTTTTTAAAAAACTTGATGTTGCTATTGTGTTTCTTCCCTCTGAAATCTTTCCTTTGAGGTGATGATTTTATTATATTGTTTCAAAGCTGCCTTTTCCCTATGATTTCTCAACTAGTTGTATCTTTTTCATCTCTTCATATATGGAATATACAAATAAATTCCATTGAGCTTGCATAAAGAATTTTTGCTTTATTTCCTCTAGTGCAGCAGGCACTAAATTTATTGAAATTTAAAGCAATCATTTCTTTAAATCATATAATGCTTAGATAATGCTGTTATCAGTACAGCAGAAATACTTAGATAAGTATGGTAAGCATTGCATATGAATCATTGATCATCTAGTAAGATAATGAGAGAGTAGCTGAGTTAAGGTCAATCTTCTGCTCAAATTAACATTTTAAAAAAGGGGAAGTTTAAAGGTTACTTCAAACAATGTGATTTTGTAGGTGAGAAGAGAGTACTCATTTTGCATTATTTTTACTTTAGCACAGACTTCAAATGCCATCCTACTTCCATTACTTGATTGATACACGTCTCTCAAAACATAGTCAATATCTTGTGAAATGGTGAATATCCTAATGATCAGTTGGAAATTTTTTTATAACTGTCACAGAATTCAAATTGTGTTCATTTTTTAGTGTAAATACATCTCCGACTTGGTTTTCTGTTTTTGATTAGTTAAACTATCCATGGTCCATCCTGGTCCCTTTCTTCTATTCCCTTTCCGTATTTCTGCTTAACTTAAGGATCCCAGAATTGCATGTGGATTTTTATAATACCTTGTCATGAGACAGAAAGAAGTGCAGAAACATAATCTATTTTATGACTCTAGCTAATACATCCAAAGATCACACTGCTCTTGTTTTGTCATAATATTGCACTCTCTCAGGTTCAGTTGTTTATCCCTATCATCTCTCCTTCCTTTTCACAAGTACTACTTTGCACAATGCAATTTTTTTTTTATTATTCTAGGTTTTTTGTTTCCTTCCAAAGTATATTTCAAGTTCCAGTCTTTATAGTATTCTCAGATTATCACCTGCTAATGATTTCTTGGGTTTGATCTTAGTAAAATTCTTGATTTTCTTCACAAAAGTGAGAGTGGCTGTGCTTTCTTTGTATACAGTATGGAGTATGAAGTAATTTTGTGGCTGAGGCTCATGTTCATTTGAGGAGTTTGCACTGTTAGGTTTTTGGTGAACATCTGATCTCAAACTTAAGCTAACATGAAAGATAACTTCTTCAATTGTGAAACACAGATTTTGAGTGTGAACTTTATAGTATTTAAAGCAAATTATTTAGTATAAATAAGTTCTGCTAATGTTAATTTATTTATTTTTGACACTATAGACATTACTTGAAATGCTTTTATTGAACTGTGGTGAATGTTTGAGCTTTTTAAAGCGTCTAAGCAGATATTTTTGACCAGTGTGTTTTGCCAGCAAATATGAAACTTATGATCAAAACTTCCTTTTTGGGTACTCATGCTCAAAAGCCTTTGAAACACCTGCACCAAAAGAAATGTACTAATGGAGTTGGAAATCCTGAATTCCCAAAGCTTGTAAACTATAAAACATGCAGTTGATAATAGGGCTTAAACAAAAGCGAATTTTAAAGGAAATTAAAAATCCAGATAATTTCTTCCTTATTGGAGAAAGAGCTGCTTCCCATTCTCTTCTGTTCAGCTTGTTGCTGTAATTGCTGTTCACCTGATGTGGGGAGCAGAGGCCCTTTTAATCAAGCCTTGCCTTAATGACTTGAAATGCAATATTTAATACCAGAAATATATTTAGCCAGACTTGGAGCATAGGCACCAGGATTAAAGTACAGATGCACAGACCATGACAAATAGGTCTGCTTGTCATGCTGTTTCAAAGCTGATAAAAATGAAGGGAGGAAGTTAACCTACCACATAACCTTCCCTTTTTTTTGAGGGGGGTGGTGCTTTTCTAAGAAGCTCAAGGGGTTCATTGCCAGGTCCACATGGGCCATAGCAATGCTTAACCTAAATTGCAAGGTTTTCTTTTAAATGTTTATGTAGGTGTAGGTGCAAGACAGTGGTGTTAAATTTGTAACGCAGAGTATCACTACTCCCACGTAAGAACTGATCTGACGTGACACACACAAATGCTAGATTTAAATCACAGTTTCTGGGTCTCTCTTAGTTTTGGTTAGTAAAAATGACAGGGATGGAGAGTGAACTATCATTCAATAAGAGATGTAATTCTGCAACAAGTTATCAGTTTATTATGATGTTAAGAAGTTGTTTCTTAATATATTCTAAATGTCACCTTGTCTTATTTAAGCATTCAGTTTATCATGCTGAGCTTTTAACTTTTTGTGTAATATATTGAAATGCAATGAGTTATCCAATACATGGTGGATATTCTTTCTTTAGACTTTCCGTGCAAAAATAGCACGGAGTTGAAGTGTAACTGAAACTTAACTTACATTGCACATACCTAAGCCCCAGAAGTGACAAAGAAAAATCCTGATGTTATAACCCTGTTACGTGGAAACAAAAATTTACTTTGTCAGCATTTGTTTTACTCCTCTATCATGTCTTTATTTTTCTCTTACTTGCCAGTTCAGCTTGTATTTGGGAGGCAAACATAGAATCACATAATGGCTTAGACTGGAAGGAATCTTGAAGATCTTTTTCCAACCTCTCTGCCATGGGCAAGACAGCTTTCCCTAGACCAAGTTGCTTCACCATCTTCCCAGTAAAGACTTTCTTCCTAATATCCAATCTTAATCTACCCACTTCCAGTTTAAAGCCATTCCATGTTGTCCTATGACTATATGCCCTCTCCAGCTCTTTTACAGCTGCCTGAGGAAGGGGCTCTAAGGTCTCCCTGGAGCTTTCTCTTCTGTTGACTGAGCAGCCCCAGCTCTCTCAGCCTGTCTTCCTAGAAGTGCTTCAGTCCTCTGATCATCTTCATGGCCTCCTCTGGACTCACTACACCAAGTCTATGTTGTTCTGCTGCTGGGGACCCCACAGCCCCTAGGTGGAGTCTCACAAGTATGGAGCAGAGGGGCAGAATCCCCTCCCTTGAGCTGCTGCCCACACTGCTTTTGATGCAGCCCAGGACACGTTTGGTTTTCTGGACTCCAAGTGCACATTGCCAATTCATGTCCAGTCTCCCAGCCACCTGCACCCCAAGTCCTTCTTGGCGAGGCTGCTCTTGATTCATTCATCTCCCAGCCTCTGTGGATAAAGGGATTTGCCCTGACCCAGGGTGTGTAGCACATTCCACTGAGCCTTATTTGAACCTTATGAGGTTCCCATGGGCCTGCTCCTAAAGCTTGTTCAAGTCTCTCTGGATGGCATCCTTTCCCTTAAATGACTTGGACATATTTAGCAGGTTTCTGGGCTTTGAATAGGACATTTGAGCAATTATATTAACAGATGAAGGATGGATTTTTGGATGACTGGGCTCCTGGTTTTTGTGTTTCCATACTAGGGAGAAGCTTACATAGAATCATACAATCATTTAGGTTGGAAAAGACCTTTAAGATCATCCAATCCAACTGTTAACTCAGCATTGTCAAATGCACCACTAAATCATCCTAAGTGATACATCTACATGTCTTTTAAATACCTCCAGGGATGGTGACTCAACCACTTCTTTGGGCAGCCTGTTCCAATGTTTGACAGTCCTTTCCATAAAGAAATTTTTCCTGATATTCAATCGAAGCCTCACCTGAGGCAGCTTGAGGGCATTTCCTCATGTCCTTTCACTTGCTATCTGAGAGAAGACACTGATCCTCACCTTGCTGTAACCTCCTTTCTCATGGCTGTAGAGTGCTAAGGTCTCCCTTCAGCCTCCCTTTCTCTGGACAAAACACCCCCAGCTCCCTCAGCTGCTGCTTGTAAGCCTTAGGCTCCAAACCAGCTCTGTTGCCGTTCTATGGACATGCTCCAGCACCTCAATGCCTGTCTTGTATGAGGTCCCAAAACTCAACACAATATTCAAGGTACAGCTTTTACTTTTCACAAAGGTTAGAGATTTACACCCTACAACTAAATGGCTTGTCCTGGTCAGGTTGCATGCAGTGTGATTCTGTCTGAATCATTCTTTCCTAAGATGAAAACAGCCAAGTAGTTGTCTCTCTCTATGTCTATAGTAAATCAGCAAAGGTTTAGGTTTGCTTCCTCAGGAAAATAGTCTTTCTTGTTTTCAGCAGAACTGAGAGCTTCAAACTGCAGCAAACAAATATTTCTGGCCTAATAATTAGCAAATGTTCCTTCTGATTGCATATGAGCAGTCCTGTTGGTCCATTGATATTGTTTTGGTTTTGTTTTTTTAAGGTTTTCCCTACAGTAATTGAAAGTAGAATAGAAAAAATCAGGCAAGGTTAAATCAGTTACAAGCTGCAGTCACTCAGCTGCCTAGGGTGAGGAGCACTAGACCAGTGGAAGTGTAGGCAGGTTGAGGAAGCAGAGTGGGGCAGCTGTAGCTTCTGCTTGGCAGATTAATCCCTTTCCCTCCATTTCTATGCAGGCTAGTGACATGTAGTATCCTCTTAAAATCATCCATGGCTGGGTTGAGTTGGTTGGTATAGAGCACACTTTTAATATGAAAAACTAGTTTTACGTCTGAGTAATCTTAAAGCAAAAAAAATCCATAAGAATTAATTCTTTTTGTTAGGTTGATCAGGACAGACAGTAACATCACTTCTTCCTGCTGTGTTTCCTGGCAGATTCAGAGAATTTTGTCACATTTACCCTATCTCTAACCCGGTAAAAGCTGCTTTGAGAACAACTGTAAAGGAAATCCATGATTGTGTTAGTAATCTCCCCACAGTTTAAACTTTTAGCACTATTTCTATAGAATGAAGCCTTTCTATGACCTCTGTTTAATAACTTTTCCAAGTACTGACTGTTCAGTAAAGAAATTGTTTCCATCTTTTCAAATTACAGGAAACCCCTTTTTTACTCTTATCAATAGTGGTGTGTGATGTTAGTGATGTGTTTTTTGAAAGTCTAGAATGAGTCACTGTAAAGTCACTGAAAGGACACTAGTTACCACATCTACCCTTCTGAATATACTTCATTTACGTTTTTAATGGAGTGTCTTTTGCCACAAAGTAAAAATTTTAAAGCCTCTCCTGGAAAGAGGTTGAGGCAAGTTGTTACCAACTAAATATTGCTAAGTCAGAAAAGATCAAATTAAGGGTGTTAGGGAAACATCCTATCTTCCAGTCATTTTTAGTAAAGATGTTACTGAGGAACAGCAACTGTCTAGTATGCCTGGATTTTGACTGCCTATGTAAATATTTTTTTTGTTTTTCTGTGTGTTTAAGTTCACAGTTATTAAAATGAAAACAACCTTAGATGTTTTCTTATTATTTAAAACGGCTTATTTTCTTATTGATGTATATTTCCTTTCCTATCTGCTGTGATAATTGAGTGTTTTAGAAAACTTGTAATCCCCTTGGGATGAAACACCTGCAACTGGAATTTGATTACACTGATCTTCTGTATCTTAAACTTCAATCAAGCAGCAAAAGCCAGCTTAAGGCCTCCAGTGTTTTTCAGGTGGTTTCTGGAGATTTATTTATTTGTTGTATAAACCCTTTTTTATTATGAGTACTAAACTTGATTTTGGGAGGCCATTATGCAGTAATGGTTTCAGATATTTTAAATCAGCTTTTTTTTTAAGCAGTCTGTCCCTGCACTCTTGGGTTGCCAGCTACACATCCCGGCCTGATGCTAAATGAGTTTGAAAGGTTTCCACATGTTCAGGAGTTCTCAGTAGCATCAGGTGGTTTTTTGAGACTTGTGTTGCATCTTTGCCAGATGCTTTTCTCTTAGAAAGCCAGACAAAAGAGGATTTAAGTGTGATATGAAAACCATGATTCTCAGCTGATAGCTTTTGGTGGACAAAATTTTTCCTCATTTTAAGGAGAATTTTTGGAGTGCAGATTTTTCTTCTCAGTGTAGCTCTTGCTATGCATACATGTACAGTCTTTCTACTACTTCACAGCAGGATGAGAGAGGTGAGAGCTTCCAAAACTGTGAAGGGGCCTAAATGAGTTCTGCTTTAGCAGCGGGTTTTTTTGATCTCTAGAGCTCATTTCCTGCTTCACTGCCCGTACTACTCCCACTATATACACAGCCTCTGGGGCAGGGGGTTGGATTGTGTATTGGCTGCACACACTGCTACAAGCACCTGTCCCTAGGGTAGAGGTGATACGTGCCACGAGGGTGTTTGTTACCCTGATACAGATTTCTAACTCTGCTGGTGCTGTTGGAGGTGATCTTTCAGAAGACACAATATGCCGGGGATGTGGGTGTAGAGAGATTCATTCACATGTGACTGCAGGATGTTTTAAACAAATTCCTACATTCTAGAACGGGCTAGCCTTCGTTATTTTGCAATTCTGATAATATCCACTCTTTGCTTATTGATATGTTCTCTGATTTTTTTTTTCTATATATATTAATTTAAAATTTAAAATTACTATGGTTTGTCTAGCAACCAGCTAGTTTTTGTGTTGTGACTTCTCTAAATATCACAGATTTACTATAATAGTGTTCCCCCTCACCCCCCCACCAAAAAACCAAACCAGCAATGCACATCCTATGTGTTTAACTCTAGATTTAAAAAATTAAATATGGAGATGACTAATTGCTTATGCTATTCACTTTTAAAAGACGTGACACTAATATCTAAAGACTTCTAAATTGTAAGCGGAATCTTAATACTCAGTTTTGAACCCATACGTTTGATCTGAATGCTTTCCTCAGAAGTACAAAGCTACTCAAGCACAGTAGTACAAAACTATTCAAGCACAGTATACAAGTAAAGCAGAGTTAAATGTCTAGTTCCTACTAAAGTAAATGCCACAATAGAAGCATTAAATGAAATTAAGCTGCATGAAAGCAATTTCATTTTTCTTTTGTCAATGCAACTGTGTAGTAACTGGTAATGTGGCCTCACCTTGACTACTGTGTGCAGTCCTGGGCTCCATGATTTCAGAGGGATATGAAGATCCTTGAATTTGCCCACAGGGAATAAAGCTGGTGAAAGGCTGAAAAGAAAGGCCTGTGAGGACTGGCTAAGGATTTTGAGCTTATTTAGTTTGGAGAAAAGGAGGCTGAAGGGTGGTCAAGCTCCCCTAATGAAAAACTACTGTTAAAGAATATTACTACCAAATTTAAGTTCCTCACATTAAAATTTGCTTTTGATTAATGAATGCTCACCAGAAAATGGGAATTATTTGCATTAAGTTCAGATTACTTTCTGGCATGAAATGTCGCTGGATGGTGAAACAATCTGGAAGATCATGGTAATACTTTGTACTTCTATAAAAATGTACGTATTGATGAGATATATCAGTCTCATTTCACAGTATTAAAGAATATTGGGTAACTTAATCATAATATGACAGATAAAACTTTGAAGGACTTTTTTATTCATTAGATATAGGTAAACTTTCAGCTGTCTCTTTATTATTTATTCTCTAAATTAGATGATTTTGATAGAAATTAAAATATATTTTAGTGCTGTGGTGTCTGACTCTTGCATCTTTTCCCTTGGTTTGCTACCATACTTGCATAAGAATCTTTAAAAGACAGTGCATGAACAATTTAGCAGATTATATTTTTCTGTTGGCCAAGGATGAATAGCAGCTGCAAAGAACACAATCCTTGTCCTAATATTTTTTCTATGTAATCCTCCCAATTTATCTACTGTAGACAGACTTGGTAGCCCACAGAACATGGTATTATTTAATTAGGAAGATGATTTTTTTTTCAGCAAGTTAAGAGGATCGGCTTCTGTTCCCTTGCATCATTTTGAATGTTGCAAGAGGAAGTTACAGCATGACCTTTTTAAAAGTATGTTTGTAGAAAATGCTGTTCAGGGTTATTTTTTTCTTTTTTCTTTCTTTTTTTTTTTTTTTTTTTTTTGTGTGAATTTTCAGCTCTACAAAATCTGTAGTTCTGAAAAAAAACCTGAACCTTACTTGCCTTTCAGTAATAATAGGCATCTTGCAAGGCAGGTTTATGCTTTCCATTCAGATCTGACTGACTAGCTACAGTATGTAGCTACAGTCAGTTCTTCCATGAGCAAATACACACAATTCTGTAATTACCTACATTAACTTTATAGTGTTATTTCTAGTATAACAAGTAACCATAACACCACTTAAATGCAATGGAAGCGTGGAATTCCCATATGATATATGCAAACAGCTTTCAGCTATTTGTGTGCCAAACCCAGCCTGTTAAATGTTCCTGGTTCTGCTGCTAGTTTCTAGGACTGACCTTGGGAGTGCCTGTTTCACAACCTCTTGTGCACCCAGCTTCTACGTAAGCTCAGCTGTTTATTACACTTCTGTTTTAGAAGGGCTATGGCACCTCTGTTCTATTTCTGCTAAAACCTTGCTTTACTGTTGCATTTTGATTGCACAGTGTGTAGTGACATAGTAGAGTCCATAGAGTAAGAGGATTGAATGGGAAAGTCAAGGTTTCAAACAGAGAGAAAAGACTTAAGCATTTCTCCCATATATTCCTGATCAAGAGACCAAGTCATGCTCATTGTGTGGAATCTTAGTGTCTGACAGCAAGGAAGATTCTTTCATATGCTGATGTATTTTTGGTCTGCAGGTTATGTTGCTTTTGTTTCATAGGCCAGTAGTCATTCTCATAGAGAGAGATGATGGAGTTAGGCTACATTTGTGGGTTTTTTTATCTATTGAGGATAGGAACTGTTGTTAATATTAATACTACTTTTGTACATGTGTGTGAATTTGGCCATATATTACTCTGGAAACTAGGTTTCAATATGGAATTAGGCATTAAAGAATCTTGTTCTTCATTTTACAAATTGTGGAAATGAATAGTAAATATGACAAAATTATTTTTCGAGTAATTTTGTAATGCATACCTCACAGCAAGAAAAACAAAGCCTGAAAAAAGAGATATTGCCAATACTGACAGTGTTCTAGATTGTTCTCTTCATTCAGCCAAAGGGTTTGCAAGGTGGCATGTTATCTTTCCTCATAGTTTTGTCCTGGGGTTTATAAATCAGAGGGTTTTTTATGTTTGTTTGTTTGGGTTTTTTTTTACTTGCCAGTATTTCTGTATACCTCTTGAAGCATTGATATTAGGGTGCATTCCTCTCTTCAGTTATACTCTCTGGAACTCTTATGTGGCAAATACCACAATATTTTGGATGTTACAGTTCTTCTTACAGGACAAAAGAAGCTTGTCATATGTAGTATTTCCTGGTGCATGTCCCACATTGAAAGGAAAGAACTGTTTGGTTTACTCAGAGACAAAAAGAAATGTCTTGTTCCTAAGTATAAACTTTACATTAGTGAAAATAAGATACATTAAGATATGTTCCATGTATTGATAGTATTCTGTAGGAGTGGTTTAATAAAATGCAATCTCGTGTACTTAGGATGTGGATTCCGCCTGTGAAGCTGTTAATTCTTCATGCTCCTCCATAGAATTCTGCCTTGTATTATTGAGAGAGTCAGCTTGGTCTGAGCCACTGTCACCTCTAGATACCTGCTGTAACTTCAACCAAATGAAAGTGCTGGGTGTTGTCTGGGAAGAGCTTCTGTTCGTGACAAAAATATGCAAGCACTTAAAATAAGATTTTTAATATAGTAGATCTTTGAATAATTTGAATATGATTCCTTTTTTAACCTAAACAGAAAGAAGAAGGAAAAATTCAAGGGCAGCTTAATAAATCTGATTCTAACCAGTACATCAGAGAACTGAAAGATCAGATAGCTGAGCTGCATCATGAGGTAAGTGATATTACACCACAGTCTCTGATCACTTTTGTACCTTCTGTCCTTTCACCTATGGCAGGTTCTGCTTATTTAATAGTTATTACATCTTCAGTACCTGTTTTTGCTGAAGTACATTATTTTAAATTAATGCAATAAAACTCTTATACATGAATCTTACCTTTATCTTGGAAGGTAAGAGAACAAAATAGTGTTTAGTTATGTGACTTGATGTTAAATGGGATTAGCATTTCTGTCTTGGCTTTTTCCTTTATTTCATGAGTTGATCATATTCGTGTTGCATTTACTCCATTTGGAACTGCATACGTGAAAATAAGCCCCTTTATGTCTTTATTTGCTGCAACTATTAAGGCTACTGTAGTTAGAAACTAAACCTCATTTGTGCAAGTAGAAGAATCCATGCATAGATCTTCTGGTTATTGCTGTTGTAAGGACGAATTTTATGTGGTAGTATACTGAGATTGCTTAAAAAAAAAAGGATGCTTGCTTAATACCAGTTAACAGATTTTTAAGTTTTAAACTGCCAAAACCTTCAATCTACGAAATGTCTGTCTTCAAACTTCCTTGCTCTAATAGTTGTAGTAACTTTCTGTTAGTTAATAAGATCAGAAGGTCTTGAAACCAAGATGGCTTATGTAACTCCTGTGCTCACTGGCTCATTTCAGTTCATGCTGCATTGTGAAGAAATATCTTTACCTAATATTCTATCGTGTGCAAAATGCCTGGTCATCTTTGCAGCAGTCTCTTTCTAGCCTATTCATACACAGCTCTGAGAGTGTTGTTTAAAACCATAGGATTATAGAGCAATTCAACCTAATTCTTTCTTGCCTTGTTGCTTTTATTAAATAAACACATCCTTTCTTAAAGTGTAGATAATGTTTTTGTAACAATCTGAGTAGATCCAAGCTTTTAGGATCAATCCCTTGAGACTTATAACACAGTTGAGGATCTTGGAATGTTGTCTATGCTATAGATCACTATGCTATAGATGGAGGATAGTCTCTAGGGCCATCAGTCCAGCACCTTTACCAATCATTAAGCTCACTTAAAAACAGATTTAAAAATCAATAACCTGGCCTTCTCCATTAAAACACTCTAATTAGTTTTCTTTGCTTGCTTGAAGAATTCCCAGAAAGCCAGATATTTAGTCTATTTTTGCATTATGAACAAAATAAGGCACTGTAGTGACTTTTTTCCTCTGCTCATTGTAGGTTGAAAAGGTAAGAAACCTGCTTTGGGGGAAAAGTATAATTAATCTTGCAAAGCTGTTATATAATTTTCTCTCAACAAGCATTTGTTATATGCCTGGCTGAACAACTGAATTGTCATGAAGGCAGGCAATATGTCTTTAATGTGTATAAGTTAATGTGAACAGGTTGGAAAGATGAGGTTCATAAGCTCACAGAATAATGATCATCCTATAGAATACCAGCAGTGTAGTAAAATCTTTACCAGCATTTCAATTTGACAGAAAGGAAATGCTATGAAGAACATGAATTTCAACAATAGCAGAGTTTGAGTAATTCCATGTAGAAGAGCACTCCTCTTCCAGATACGTGCTTTGTGGTGGTTAAATTTTTAATTTCCAAACTAGGTAAACACTATAGGAAGGATATAATTCTAGGATATATAGGAACAGTAGGAAGAAATGGTTTGACTCGATTTTACAGATCTTTTCTGACTTTAGTAATTCTGTGATTTTTATGAATCTCTGTATGTAGTAGACATGCTACCTTGGCAGCATTCTGCATGTTTCTTTACACAGACTTTATTCAAGCCTGGAAGTCTTTGTTTACTAGTGACTTATTTTCCCTTTCTCCCTTACTGTTACCTATCTATTTCTCTAGTTTTTAAATAAAATCTTAAGAGGGAAAGCAGTGTTTCCTGCCGTGTTTCCTCAGAAAGCAAAATCTGAAGAAAATGGCAACAGGAAGAGGCAAAACTGTTTGCTCTCAACTGCTAAATGTTAGGAGAAGTATAATTCAGTCAATGCCAGTTAAATAAACAACTTCCTTAAGTCTGCACTGAAGTGTCTTCATGCATACATCCATTAATGACGATGTTCTTTGTTTTTGGCTAGCTGCTTTCTGATTCTACTTCTGCAAAAGCTAAAAGAAACGTTACACATTTGCAAATGCATCTTCCTGAAGATAGGGTGATGGTGTATGTGACATGCTGACCACAATCTCCCAACTGGTTAGCATGTAAAAGGCACTGGAAAAGGAAGAGAGCTCTTGGTGACTGTATGGTTACCTTCTAATACATTTTAATCGTGTAACTTTAAACTGCACATAAATGCAAATGTTAATTAAAGCAAAAGTTATGATTTGAGGTAGGGGTGGGGCAGATATGTGTGAAACAAGATTAAATGTCTTGGCATGGCCATCAGTGTTGATTCTGCTTATTTGACAATAATGACCAAATCTTATATTGAATACAAGTAACTGCAGATTAAGTCCATATTCTGGCCTTTGGATAAACACAATTTTGTGCCTTTGGCCAGCCATGTGAATGTGTTTCTGTGTCAGTGGAGCCTGGAGAAGCTACGTACTTTAATTCTATTCTCTGATATCATCCATCAGATGGCGATGGTGCCAAGTTGTAGCCACAGTATGATCCATCATAGTTGCAGAGTTCTTGTCAAAGGTCTGCTGTTCCATCAGTCTTTGCAAGCCAGGCTGGTAGCCAGGCACAGGGCAAATCTAGAATATCAGTGAGGAGCACCAGTGAGGGCAGCAGAGAGTGTCTATTACTGCGCAGTGTCTAAGCTGAATTCTTCACTAAAGGAGGGTTGGGGGTGGGAGTTTGCTATGGCACAGGTGCAACAAGCTGCTGCTGTACCATCTCTTGGTTTTCTGGGTCAGAAAAGTTTGGCCCTTAGTATTCAGATATTTCTCTCATTTGAAACAATGTAGTAACCTAAATCAGCCACGTGTTGGAACTCTGCATGCTGTATCAAATGATTAATCAATAGATTCAGATTACAAAGGGCAATTAGCTGGAAGTTTTTGTAAGTATAAACAAAACTTCTTAACAATCAAATTAATTTTGGACAAAATTTTGCATGCTGTTAAGAATAATGCAGCTTGCAGCCTAAAGGATAAATTTCAGTTGCTTTTATTACTCATCTAGGAATAGTAATGCTATAGTCAGTCTTCAAATAATGTTGTAAGAAGACTTATTTGTAGCAAATTCAAGTTGTGTTCCTGTTACTGAATAAAACTGCACATACTGGAAATCAGTAGTATGGCACCCAAAACTGAACCAATGAGCTACATTGCTATTAAATGTACAAAATAATTGAAGAGAAAAATATGCCTTTCTTCTTACCACTCAAATAAAGTAGGTATAAATGGAATTATTGGATTTTTGGCTTGTTCTAACAAGCTGCCTGCCTGATTCCTTTTATACCTAACCAGAGGATTTCTGTAGCATGCTAAGCGGAGTTGAATATTAATTACTTCAGAGTAAGTCTTAAACATGTTGATGAACACTTCAGGAGAACAGACAAAATTTGGAGCTTTGAGAACATTATAACCAGAAGTTGTCAACTTCTGCTCTACTAGACTCTAGACTTCTGTCAACTTCTGCTTTACTGGTGAACACTGCAGCGTTAACTTAATGGTTGGGCTCTGCAGAGGCCTTTTCCAACCTTAAGAATTCTGTGGTTCTGTGCACGTTATCTTAAATCTATTTACATGCACCTCTTTCTTTGCACTGATTTGAACAATCAAATATGGGTTAGAATATAAATACTAAGTGTAATTTGTAATGTTACGTAAAATAGTAAATTCTTAAATTCCTCAGTGCAACCATAACTTCACTCAGAAATTAAATACATGTGCTTGCATTTTGAACTTTTGTAAACATATCTGATTTTATGCTCATTCCCTAGAAAGTTACTGACAGCTATCCTGTAATCTTTTACACAACCTATCAGTATTCAAAGAACAGCTGATGCATAATGAAAGGACACTCAGATTGAAGTATTTCTAGTTAACCAGTAGTTAATCCTGTGATAAGTCATGTATATTAAGTGCTCTACTTCCTTTCCTCCTTATTGGCTGAGTTAGTGATTTATTGGGCACAAAGTTGTTAGGTGGTTGTGACTTATGACTTGATTCTTGAAGGCTGAAACTAGTGTGAAAACCTGAAATGTTGAGGATCATCACAAACAGGAAGTCATAATGTAAACTTCTTTGAGAGCTTTTTAATATGTACTAGCCTTAGACACTGTCTTTTCAGAATCTCATGTTCAGTTGCCATTTGTTCTTTTCATTAATTGAAGTCTTTCCACCTAACATTTTCTTTCTTCTTTCATTTCCCTCCCATTCTTAAAGCTGTCTCTACAGCCAGCATTCTTGACTTCTAGATGAGTGAGATTTTAACTTTAAATGCTTTCTTATTGTGCAGCCCCAACAGGCTGCAGCTTCTGTGAAGCAGCTTTTGTTACTCTTGTCAGTAAATATAGAAGCTTGGTTGCCCTGTGTCTGACACAGGAGAAATAAGGTCTAGTGATTAGATTATTCTGTCACTTAACCTTCCAGTTCATGTGCTGATGTTCCAGTTATGTTACTGATGGAACATAAATGGCATGAGCACACAGTGTAAGATTGTACCCTGGTTAGATACTTTCAGGCTGCACCAGGATTGCTAGTATTTCACAGAAATTGCCTTTAATTAGGTACAGAAATGTTAAGTGAAAGCTACTCTGTGAAACGTTTTTACTGATCAAAAGAATATCTCACTAAGTAGGTAGTACTGAAGTAAAGTTGTTAAGCTATGTGGAAATGAATACATTGGAAGTTTGGCCTCTTACAAGTTTCCATTAAGTAAATTTGAAGGCTTAAGAAAAACTGACTACTGAACAAGCTGTTATTCTTTTAAACACAAATCATATACTGGAGAGACAAGGAGGAGTTGTTTGTAGTTTTCTACCTTTTCCTTTTAATTCAAACTGAATGGAATTAAATGATTTATAAACTGCTGAAGTTCTGCATTTCATGCACTACCTCTCTGTATGTGCAGTCACTTTGTATATATTACCCAGCAGCTGCTTCTGCTTCCTGTTGGATGTTGCAAGGCTTGTATGTGTTACCTAGATTACAGGGGTGGTACAAAAGATTAGAATTGATGTGCTTACCCACAAACTACACTGGCAGACCACAAGACACCTTTGGAGACAAAAGCAAGTGGTTTCCAGTCTTTCAGACTTTGTGATTTAGGACTGAAGTGCTTAAGTTCAAGTTGTTTCACATGAAATTTTACAAAGTTTGCCTTTGTCACACTGTTAGGTGATTTTTGTTGCTCTTAGAATCCTTTAATGTGTTTGTTTTGCTGTAAAATCTCAGGATTTTATATTTATATACTATAGTATTTCAAATGTGGATTTGGTTTAATCTTATGACAGTTTTTACACTAAAAGCTGAATTCTGCCTAACACGTTGTTATACAAAAGCAAGTAGCCTCTACAGTTTGGGATTGCAGGTGTGTATTGGCTATGTGTGTTAGAGGACAGCTTTTGAAGGAAACAGGAACATACAGAAACAGTGCTTCCTTTGCTTAAGACATTTTTTTCCTTAGAAAGCAGGAATGTGGACATTGAAGATGGCCCATTTTTCAGTTTTACTGTGACATCTGTGCATCTGCAGGGACTATTCCACCCGCCATGAATTTAGAGACACAACTGCTGGAGTTTAGGAAGAATATTGTGAAAGTGCCACTACATGTTTTGTCTTTTTTTTGTGCATGCATCTGCTATTGACCCATGTCAGAGGGAGAATACAGAGTCTTCTCCTAGCTGTTTCTTTCTAATGAGATATCCTCTTGACAAATAATTAGTTGCAATATTTTGTGAAGAAACAAGGATGATGTGCAAATCTTACGTAGGTGTTTGATATTTGAATGAAAACCAAAATTCTGATGTTAGTGTGGCACACTGGTCCAACATTTAGAAACTGCAACTTGTCCAGTTAACAATATCTCAGCATGGCTGATGGAAAATAACAAAGTGGCAAATAACTGGAGCATTACTATTCTGTCAAAATAATTTTCATGCATTTAGAAGACTTCATAATTTCACTTAAAGGTACTTTAATAGAGATTAAATTCTTGCATATCGACAGTGAAGAAAATGGAGGGTTTTTAAGGGTATATCAAATTTCAGTATCTGAAAACTTGATGGCTCTTCAAAGAAGTAGTGAGCATTAGTTTACTACTCTTCCAT
The DNA here is from genome assembly GCF_052056855.1 of Sturnus vulgaris. NCBI lineage: Eukaryota > Metazoa > Chordata > Aves > Passeriformes > Sturnidae > Sturnus > Sturnus vulgaris. The sequence continues at coordinate 17,103,626 of NC_142251.1, read as the reverse complement.
TTCCACATAGGTGTAGTTTATCTAGGAATGGATCTGATATTATGTTTTAAGAACCTAATGCAGTCAGTAAGGTTCTGATATAGGTGTTATCTCTTGGTCTCATCGTGCTCCTGGTGGGCTAACATTTTAAGATTGGCTTAATGAAAAGAGATATAAAAGTTGGAGATTAAATACTATGCTTTTAAAAGATTTTGCTTGTGTAAATAAAATTCAAGACACTTTAAGTAATGACTTTGAGAATAAATAATGTATAAGTTGTGACCAACGGAGTAATTGGTTATATAGCTGAATTAAGGATACATCTTGCAACTTGCATTAGCTTTCTAGGCTTTCACTACTGAAACTAAACTGGAGACAGGAAAGTGAACTTGTAGTGCATTAGTGTAAAGGATTAAAAAAATTCACCTATACGGGCCACGCTATTAAATACCTAAATAAAATTCAATGCACTATAGTACACAGAATGAAATATTAAACCATATTAACAGTTCCTTTAGTCTTAAATACCATAAACTTATATGACAGGTAAACTGTGTTTTAAAGCTGTCAAATTATTTCCTCCTTGTATTTATTATTATTATTATCTTAAATCAGTGAGTGGCTCTGGGCCCCAGCACAGATTGATCTAGTTTGTCCCCTGAAGAGATGAGGGAATGTCTTTACTAGTAGGTAAATCATGATTTCTGCATTGGCCATAGATGAGAACAGAATTATAATGCTACTTGTGGCCCATTGGAGTAGCACAAGATGAGCTGGCCACTTCTAGCAGCATTCCTAGCTCCTATTTCTCTCTTAATAATTGCATCTGGGCTTGATGATGGGATACCAATGGGAAGCATTATTCCTTTTGTCTGTTAGGCTTCCACTGAGTCAAATTCAATGCTTACCAAATCAAATGTTCTCTTATCTGATGCACCACTAGACTACAGAAGCAGAAGCAAACAGCTTGGAGTAAATAATATAGCTTTGCATAATGGAGATGAGGACTAACTGGGGAAAGTGAATTCTAGTTAAAGTTCAACCAACCGGAAATTTTTTCCAGTTCTCTGAAGGTATACTTAGAGAGTGATGGATAGCAGTGAATCAGATCATATGCACAAATGAGAATGAGAGAAGATCAGATTTATCACTATTTAAGTACCTGAGAAACAGAAAAGGTAACATTTCTTTCATCAGAACTAAGGCAAAACCAACAAGGCCCAAAAGGCTTCATCCTCTTTCCGTAATATTTGCAATTACATATAATGTTCTCTTACTCAGTCTCTTGCCAAGTTATTCCCCCCCTTCCATTTCTTCTGGCAGAAGTATACTATTCCTTTTCATGTAGTGCAGGCACAACTACATTTGTCTCTTGGAAACTGTCATTTTACTTGCTCACTTTCCTAAAACCACCTAAGATTTGTGGGATTCATTCCAGTCAATTTTTACTTCAGTCAGTTGTTTTCCCTTTATAGTTCTCAGTAATGTTGGTTGAAAGTCCTGTATTAACTCTTGTAAAGCACTTGTTTCTCAATACAGACTAGAGTCCCATTAACATCTTCTAATTGTTTTTTTTTTTTACTAGACAAATGCTTCCAAAATATGTGACTCTCTATAAATGTTTTCTTACTTGATAAGAAATGTTGTCCCTGAAAGGAAATATGTTAGCCCTCAGATTTACAAAGTAAGCATTTCAGCTTGTGGTAGAAGTTTATAGCACAATAAATCATGTGCTTTTCTTTTACCGTATCTTGCAAGAGCAGTTGGACAAGAGATGATCAGATTTTTCCCTCCCCACAAGTAAAGATCTTGCAAGGACAGCTAAAAATGTAGTTGCTTTACTAGTATGTGTCAAAGTTACAGAACTTCAGTGCTGGCAGAGTCTGATTTAAGTGGTTGTGGTCAGTCTGAGGAACCTGTGATGTGATAAGATAGCGTTTGTGAGGTCATGTGGTTTGCAAACACCCAATCTAATGTAGCAGCTTTGTCTACACAGGATAGTTAAATATATACTCTATACTTTAGAAAAGTGAATTGCTTTATTCCTTTAACTCAGCTTGTCCTTAAAAGAGTCAGATGTTATACTGGCTTGATAATACTCAGATTATTACTGAAAAACTGAACTGAATGGGATACATAATTATCCAGTAACTTTCACCAATTTAGTTGCCCTTAATAAAGCAACTAGCTTTAGAAACTATCTCAATAAACAAGCAATCAACAGGCAGATGGAAAATGCAATGGAATCCCTGTGTATTTTATGTATTTTATCATTTGTTTAATGCAATAACTTTGAGTGGTCACAGTGTAATTAATATGTTACACTTGCCCAAATGACAGTATTGATTCCATAATAATGGTACTTCATTCCATGAATCATCATCTTTTCATCAGATAAGGTCGATTCCTTTCCCTTACCCCTGGTAACACCATCAACAAAATATTTTCTGTCCCTCGTGAGGGTGAAGAAAACCTCTAAATGTGATCAGTGTAACCAGGACAGTGATGTAGTCTGTCCTTAAATGGAACAGGTATTTGTTTACTTGGATGAGGGTAATGGTTTTTGGTATGAATCTTAACTGTTCATTGCCACTAGTGACAGATTGAATTCAATGCTAAAATAAATGAAGATTAGTGATTGCTGTTTTTATAAACGTTTTCCCCCTTGTTTTTCCTGACAGTATCCTACACATCACAGCTCCAGATCTGTCTTGCTGAGCAATGTAATAAGTCTTGACTGCAGTATTTGAGATGAATATAGCTAGCTGTAATTAATTTGTGTCCTTGAAATTTTGTGTAGATTGCCAAAGGAAGTTAACTGATTAAAGTTATTTCATTATCATGGCATTATAATGTTCTTGATTGCTGAAGCTGTGTGACCTGTCTGCTTTACTGATTAGAGCTATGTCGGGCTCTGTCATGTTTTTCCACCTATAAATCAAGTTTTGGGAATTGAAAAATGGAGGATTTGAGGTTCTACTGGTTTATCTGAGTGGTTGTTCCTTGCAAAAACTGTGTGTTAGCATCCATGCACAGGTGCCAACTATAGGAGAAAACAAGCTCAGGAGAAGATTGCTATATATTAGCTTGCAATAGGTCCCTGTAAACTTACCTGAATATAAGCGGGGCAAACAGTGGAAATGTCGTGGAAACACCTCCTAGAATTTTTTTATCAAATTGACTGGCAGCCAGCACAGATGAAACTAGTTTCTGCAGTCAGAGGCAAAAATGTTACTTAGTCCATTTAAAAATGCTGAGTTTAAGTCCTGCTTTTAAAGGACAGAGTAAAAGTGTGAAATGCTCATTTCCTGTAACTGTTGCCTGTAATGGGTGCATTTTCAGTCTCTATCAGCCAGTACATTCTAGTTAATGCTTGAGGTTTCAGTAACAATTGTATTTATAGCTGCATACAGTAGGCAGAAGGAGTATTGAGATTTAGGTGTTTTCTTGAATGTAATAATTGCAGTATATTAAGTGTGATTATACTGCTGTTTTAAAATATTTTTGTTGCTGTATCCTCACCCCAAACAAACATTTCCATTAGAGCTTCTTGTAGAAAGAGTTTTTGCGAACTTCATATAAATAACTAGCTAGTAGGTAGAAATAAAATTCCTAGGCCTGTCATCCTGAAACTTGGAATTGCACACAGTCCCACTACAATAAACCTGTCACCTCTTAGAAAAATTCCCTCAAGAAATAAAACCTGACACAGTTACCAAATACTGACTTTTCAAAATAGCATTAAAGTTGGGTATTCCTCAGCGCTATTGCTATTTCAGTTGTATATTTGATACCCAACTTCAAAGTTTAACTTGATTACACTGCACTAGATCAAAACCAGATACTTAAACCATCTAGTGCAGTGATCAAAAAGTCATGACCTTCCATTGATCGCTTTATTGGTTTCCTGTTCTGATTCACTGGAAACCTTCTAGTCTGAACACTTGTTGCTGGTTTTTATCTTTGTCACGTTTATAATACAGCAGACTTGTCTGTGGTAAAACTGATATACAACGTACTTTTAATTTAACATCATATTTCATTTTAGCTCTAATACTCTCAAAATGATAATGTTCAAACAACCCACTTTTTATAAAAACTTAAGAAATTTAAGAGTACATTCAGAGCAGTATGAAATAAACAGGTGGACAACTGGAGATGAGCTTTCTTTTAATGCGTTAAAATTGTTCTGTATATTTTATTTAAGCTTCCTGACAGCTATAGGGATTTTGTAACACATTTTTTATTACTCTTAGGCTAAATGACTTACAGAAGCTGGCAATTTAAAGCAGAGGCCAAATATTTAAATGCTGTTAAAAAACCCCCAAAGCCTGAAATTACTCAGTCTTGGAAATTTTCTGCTGTTCTTTCACTTTTCACTTACAACACCCTGGAGGGGTTTTATCTCTTTTTAGTGGTATGGTCAGCAAAGTTCACTTGAGATAAGTATTTTAGATTGTAAAGCAATATGTTTGTCATCCTTTAAAAAATATGAGTTTAAAAAACAAAGGTAATAGTTTCCTTAAACAGGAGACATTAGTAATGAATTGCATACATAATCTTGGTTTCCAAAGACCTAATGATGAGTGGGCAGATGCAATTAATGTTGTGGTACCTCATGACTGTTGCTTTTAAGCCTACTATAGATGGAAAAAAAAAGTCAGTCCAGAGACTCTCTAGATTTTTAACTTTCAAGAATAGCAGCCATACAGGCACAGCCAGAAAAAGGAGCCTAGGTCTGTTCAGATATTTAACATGGTCATTCACCACTGGTCTGGCTTGGGACCACAATAGGATTATCCAGCCTGGAGTTTACTGCTTGCTCTGATTTCTGATTAGCTACTGTTGCCAGTTTCAAGGGTTTTTTGCTGCAATTGCTTGAAGTGGATAAATGGTACTGCAGCTGTATTAGATTGAATCCATTTATAAACTCAAAAAAATCACAGAATTAACTAGGTTGAAAAAGACCTTTGAGGTCATTGAGTCCAACCTATGACCTAACACCACCTTGTCAACTAGACCATGGTACTGAGTGCCACCTCCAGTCTCGAACACCTCCTGGGATAGTGACTCTACCACCTCCTTGGGCAGCCCATTCCAGTGCCCACTCACTCCTTCTGTGAAGAATTTTTTCTTAATGTCCAGCCTAAACTTCCCCGGCATAGATTAAGACTTTGGCCTCTTGTCCTGTTGCTGGTTGCCTGGGAGAAGATCCCCTCTCTTGCTATGACCTCCTTTCAGGGCGTTGTAGACGGTGATGAGATCTCCCGAGCCTACTCCTGTCCAGGCCAGGAGTGTCCATAGCCCAGTGCCCATAGCTGCTCCTCACAGGGCTTGTGTTCTAGACCTTTCACCAGCCTTGTTGCACTTCTCTGGACATGTTCAAGCATCCCAATGATCTGAAAACAGCACTTGAAGTGCAGCCCAAGCAGTGCTGAGTGCAGGGGAAGAACGGCTTCTGCATTCTAATACCTGCTGGATGTAGTATTTGTCTGGACTGCTATTTGTGTCCATAATGGCAACATATTTCCCACTAATTCCGTTGGAGATGCTCCAATTACTTGATTTGCTGTGATAAGCCTTTTTCCAAAAGAAGTTAGTGGGAGTGTTCTTAAAGAAGTGATAGTGTACTACAGTATGCCTTAAACTGGAGTCATCTCGTTACAGTGGGAGAGTCATCAGTAAGTAGCAGTCACCTGTTAAGTATGATAAGGGATCCCATTAGATGATGTGGAGATCTCAGGAATTTTTAAGAACTCCAGTTCGTTTGCTTTTATTCATGTTAAATGTGATTATAATTTAATAGATCATAACTGATTTTTTTATTGGCTTGTAATTTTCTAAATCTCTATTTTCATGGTGCCAAGTTGACAATGTTTTCCTGACTTATAGGAAAGGTATTTGAAAATCCTTATGACTTGTTTCTTCAGCTAGATGTAGTTAGATCATATTTTCAGTAACATTCTAGTTTCTTTTTGATTCATGTTTGGGTTTTAAGTATGAAATCTTACAGAGTTTCAACTGTTACTAAGGTTGGAACAAATAAAGAGGGAACTCTGATTTTTAGATTCCTCTTAAAAATAAAAGCACTGAAAATTCAAGATCTTTATTCTTTAAATAAACATTTAAATTGACATACTGCCTTCTGCCAAAACCAATTTTATTCATCCAAGGTAGTGGTCATATTTTGATCTCACTTGTGTATTTCTTGGTTATCTTACTGTGACTAGATTTAATATTTATTGGCAAGCTTTGTTAGAACCTCTCTTTGCTATTTTGGAATTTAGTAAATTTCAAGAATTAGTTAGTGAAGCCTTTTAAAGGGACCAGACAGTAGCATTTTAGTTCAACTTTTCACCAATGAATGAACCTCCTAGCTTAAAACCTCACAGGTTACAGCATAAAAATGTTTCCCAGAACTTAAGTCAAACTCTTTCACGAAGTCCCACCTGAAAGTTTGACCTATGTTCCCTATTCAAAAAAACCCAAAGGGAATCAGAAATATAACTTGCTTGCAATTGACTATCACCCTTCAAACTTGATTTTATGATTTAATACAGAACACCTTTTGAATTGTTTAAAACTTCTAAATTTCTCTTTACTGTTTCTCCTTCATGCTTGGCTTGATGAGGCAGTCAGCACCAGGTAAGAAAGTTTATTCTAAGGTTCAAGGATCTGATTGTTAGCCTTTTTTCAGCTATTCTATATTTGTGGAAATACACTGTTACCCGTTAAGAGTATGTACAGTAAAGTATTTTCATATGTTGACCAGTAAGCATATAGTTTGTCTTTAAAATGCTGAATTCTTTAGACACAAGAAGGTATATAAATGCACATATTAAGATTTTGAGCTTGATTCAGCTGGCTTTTGAAGGGATAATGATGATATGTATTTTGATCACATAATGTTGTTAACCCTTTGAAATGTCCTAAAGACCGTGTGAATGTGCTGTAGTGAAAACTGGGTTGAAGCTGCAGTCATGTAGACAATGTGACCTGGATTTGAGAATTAAAAGCAAAACACATGGGGTTTACCAGACCTGTTTTATTATTGGTTGCTTTTTTTTTTTTAAGCAGATGTGATCAGATTTGAGATTCGTGCAAAACTGAAGCAGTAAGAAACAGGTTCCTCTAAATGTTATTTGTTGGAGTGACAGAGATCTAGTTCCCTTCACATGAAGGAAGACCAGACCCAAAACTGAAAGCCTTTAACCAATATCAACTGTACAAAAGAGAACAGAAACTAAGAGACCCTGGGGTGCAAGTCCATACTTTGCTCAACATGGCTGTAGTTTCTTCAGGGATAAGTATAGAGTAGAACTAGGGTATGGGGGTAATGTTTGGGTTGGGTCCCACATCCTGCAGTCCAAGCCCTAAGTTGGATTTCCAATTGTCTCAATATGCTTGGCTAGATGAATGGCAAGATCTTGGCCTAATGCTTTAATTCCTACCTTAAGCTCTTTTCCCATGTTCAAATGAAACATCTGATAAGCAAGAATCTCAAGTCTACCTTAAAAAGCTGACAAATGAATTTCAGTGTGAATAAGGTGCTTATTCATCTATTGCAAAATCTAAGCCATACCTACACAATGGCAAACATAGAACTGATAGTTATAAATCAAGAAACATGTTTTCAGTTGGTATTGAGTCCTCTCATTTGTATTGACACTGGCTTAGCATGCAGCACCAGCCAAATCAGACAAGGCAACGCTGGGCATTAATAGGAAGTATATTAAAAACCAAATAAAGGGAGTTGTATTGCCACTTGGTATCTAGATGGATGTAGAGAGTTTAAAGAAGGTCTGTAAGGAAGTTAAAGGGAACTGAATGATGGTTGTCTTGATTACTGCCTGTTTATGCTTTTCACCACTTGTTCCTGCATTATTAGAATCTGGGGGTAGTTACAAAAACAAGTAGGTTAGTTTAAAACAAATAAAGGAATTTCTGGAATTAACTGCCACAGGAAGATGTGGAGGTAGATGGCAAATGATAAAATCATTCATGGACAGCTGGTGTATAAACGTATGCCAGAGCAACTAGAAAAAAATTTCACTCATATTTGCTACAACATCTTCTAGACAAGTGAATGGAGGCTTGGTAATATGAACGTCCTGTTGTCACTGTTGGAGACACCGTATTAGGTTGATGGACTGTTGCCCTGAGCCAGTAGGACAGTAATGTTCCTCCCTTGAAAAAAGATACTGTTTTTTCTTTTAGAAGTATAGAGCCTCACTTGCTAAACTGCAAAGTTATGTGAGAGTACAAAACTTCATTTTAGGAAACCTCCATTTTAGAGCTTTATGCTGGCATTGGCCCCTGGTATTTAATTGCACTGGAGTGCAGGCTGTCTGCAAGTTGTTTCAAATGCTTTGAGAAGCCATACAAAGCCTTCCTGTTGCAACAAAAATTCCAAATAATCAGGCTCCTTCAGAAATGCTCCTGAACAAATATTAGGTTGAAGGGCCCCTGAATAATCTTGAACTATCAAAGTACACTTGCCCTTGTCAGTGCAGCCTAGTATACTGCCCAGGGACAGTGTGGATTCCAGCTTAGCCTCCCGTGTGTCAGGACCCCATTGTCCTCTTCAGCAGCTGCTCTCCAGCCTGTTGATCCCCATAATACAAACAAGGTCTATGCCACGGTGTTCTGGCTGAGATGGCCATTTCTGAAGCAGGCCATTGATATGATGATGATATCAATGCTCTATGACCATTGATAGATGTGTAGTGTGTATTCCCTGCAATATGTTCATATTTCTTCACAGCAGTCTGTTTCCCCTTGTGTGTGAGGAATGCTTAAGAAAAAAAGGCAAGCAAGTGTAAAGCTGCATATCAAGTGTTTCTGGGAAGTCAGAGATTTGTTATTCTAATGAAAGGATGCACAAAGATAACACAATGTTTTCTGAGACTCCCTTTAGGTACTGGCAAAGGCTGTGTCTATTCATGATTATTTTCACCAACAGCATTTTCCACAGACTCCCATTTGGAAAGGTTGCTGCCTAAAACTGTGAAACCATGATTTTGTCATGTTACCTAAATAACTTCATCTAAAGCTATCATGTTTAAATCTTCAGGAAAACAGTTGAGGTCATTGGCTTGGCTTTCTGAGTGTTCAAAACAACTAACATTCAGTATCAGCTTTATAATTTCAGGTGAACCAATGGCTTAACTGTACAGACCTAAAAGCATATAATTTCTAACTCAAATATGAAGTTTGTAGTCACTTGTACAGCAGTTCTTTTTTTTCCTGTGGTGAGGGTGGAGAGAAATTGTTGGGTTTCTGTGTGTTATTTTCTTAGTGACTAAAATTGATAGCTGTTTTGGAAAATTCATGTGGTAGCTAATCTCTGATCATCTTGCAGGGTATTTTCAGGAATATTATTTCTAAATAACACAAAAATGTCTGTACCAGACTTTCTGCATTTAGGTATATAAACCAGTAAAAATTGTCTATTCCAGATATATTAATATTTGGTATAAGCTGATTTTGCTTGCACCATGAGTTATGTTGTACAAGCATGCAGCTGTCTTTTGCTTGTCTTTATACAAAGTCCTCATGAAACAACAGCAGGCTATGTGTATGTGAAGAAATGCCAAAAACGAATGTTAGTATGCACAGTAACAGCATAGGTTTAGATCTACATCATGTACTCATATTCCTAACAGGGATTTTTTGCTATAACATCAAAAGCTGGAGTTTTTACATGCTAACATGCAATTTAATGGCTTCTAGCATGATTATGACTCTTGTGATCTTTTTTCAACTCCTTTTTTATTCTCATCTTCTGCACAAGCCCATGGTAAGTACAGAGATCCCTTCTCCCCCAAATGGACAGGTAAAGATCTCCTATTGCTGTCAATACCAAGGACATACAAGCACTTCTATTTATCAAAGTGAATATTGCTTCAGATTTCTGAAACATCAAACAGATTTTGGTAAAGAAACTCTTCAGCATGTTTTTTCTTCTATTCTCCAGGTCTCATACTGCAAAAAGTCACTTCCAAAGTAGCACGTGGTGCATCTTCCTTTTTTAGCTTTTGGAGTGACATTAGGAAGGTTCTATTAAACATTAAAAATGTATATCTGCATCCTCAGGATTTTTTATCTTAATACTCTTAAACTGTCAAACTGACCCTGAACTATTTTCTACTAAAAGCTAACAAAAATTAAATTCTAGATGAAACAAACCAAAACACCACAAAAACAACCAACCTTCAGAGTATCTTCCATGAGTTACAGTTATTTTCCATTCAATTAATAGGGGACTTGCCAGACTTTAGTCCTTTGGGTCTTAGTTTTGAGTAGCTTGAATGTATATTTGAAATTGTGTATCACTCTGCAGCATATTTAATTAAAATGTTATTGGTCCATGGTGAGACAATAATTTTTGTCTTGTTTGATGTTCTCTTAAAATTGCAACTACAATCTCTTTATTCTGTACAGAGACGTTTCTCCCATACTACTTGATCTGCAATCTCATTGGATCTGAATTAGATAATTAAGGCACTTAATGTTACAATGTAGACCTAACTAAACATACTCTCAGGGATGTTTTTCTGTGATTGTGAGAAGCTGGCAATATTTACTTGGGACCCTGTTCTTCAAAGGGGAGCTGTCTCTAGTAAGAGGCAATATGGGAAAGAATGGAGCTGTAAAAGTAAAATGTTAAGGCCAAAAGTGCTGTCAAAACAAATAGGCCACTCTAGAAGATAGAAAGATCTAGATATCTAGAAGATATCCTTGTGGGGATATTAAAGATGCAGTAAAAGAGGAATCTCTCATTGCTGATTCTAGGTACCTTGATTATTAAGCCTTAAAACTTTAATACGCAAAGTGATCATCAAATATGCTACTTTCAGATCTTTCATTTTATCCAGTAAGAGTTCAATGAGGCATTTCTTGAAAATGCACTTGTTTTTTTGGTTTGGTTTTTGTTGTTTGGGGTTTTTTATTGATGGACTCTTGAGTTCTGATTAACTGTCAACTTCCACTTTTTCTAACAGATCAAATGTCTAAAAGGCCAGAGAAACTTCTCAGACCAACCCACTTTTGATGGGATTCACATTGTCAACCATTTCACAGGAGATGATGAATCATTTCATTCTTCTGATGAAGATTTTATAACTAACTCCATACAGGAGAGTGGGGTGAACTTTCATCTTCCCAGGAGGACTGGTCAGATGTCTTTGGATCACACTCTTGTAGACAGCAGTGACAGTGATACAGAGGAAAGTGCCCTTCAGACTGGGAATTCAGACAAGACGGTTTCTAAGCAGAGAAGAATGGAATCTTACTCTACTACTGTGTGATTATCACTGTGACTAGCACTGAAGACTTCCATATTTCTTTAAGGCTGAAATTGTGAGGGAACTGAAACCATCCAGCAATTGGTTTAGGTAACTATTGGATTTGGTCTGGCCTGTGATAAATATCTACATGTACTGTCTATCTGCCTTCTCTCTTTGCCAAATCTTGCTAATGACATACCATTGCCATAAAACAGGCTGGGAAGAAGTTGATGGATGACAGTTTTGACAGTATTACTGAATGTTCTTTGGTTTAGGAACTGCAAATATATTCTTTCTTTAATGTGTAAGAAGCAGTTTTGCTGTTCACAAACACAGGAATTCTTTTCCTCAAAAGAAATTGCTTTTGTGCAATATTTTATGCTCTGAACAAATGTGTATGTTTTACATTGTTATCCTTTTGTGATCAAGATGGACCCTAGTTAAACCATCTGATCATGACATATATATATATATTATTATCTTATGCTTCTCAATTAGTTTTGGTTTTTTACTAAAGTTATTGGATGCCCACAGAAGGCTTGAAAGACAAGTCTTTATCTGTACTACTTCATATATGCAAATAATGGTCACTAATGTCATAAAGGTGTTTTTCACCATTTTCACCTAAATCTATGTGCATCTGCTTTTGATGTTGCTAAATAATAAAAGGTCTGATATGTTAATTACAATAATGTTTATTTTGTACATATTTATGTATCTACACCAAGCTGAAAATGTACATTACTCCATTTTATATGAGGAATGTAAATGTTGCGATATTACTGTCTCTGGTATTCTAACAGGAAAATGAATTCTGTATATACACACTAAAAGTGAATTACTAAATAAAGGCAAAACACTAACTTTGCATTAAGTTTCAGCCTAGCTACACTAACAGGCTCATGTCAGAAATGCTTGTTCAAAACACTATTGACTGAAATCTTTTACTTTCATGTATATGTAATGAAAATAAATTTTTCATGATTTAACAAGGTTGCAGCATTTACTGTTTAGTCCTTTCCAAGCTGTAGTCCTTGGTTACCACGTAGTTACCTGCAGGCTCTAGCTAAGTTCAAATAAGGTGAAGAATTATTCATGTCTTAGGTTTAATGCAGACATCGTCAGCGCAGTGGAAATGCGTACGTTCAGTCCTCCTACAGTTTATATTACAGAGCTGTCTAGGAAAGAAGCTATTGGCGCCATCAGCAAGTAGCTGTGATTGAGCAAAGCAGAAAGAGCTGAGCAATCTGCTTCCAGTCTCCTGAAAACTGAGAATCCACTCAAACAGCCTTAGCTTCTTGAACAGAACAAGATACTCTACTATTGTCATATGAACATTTACATGCACTTGCAGACACATTCTAGTCAAGAATATTCTATTATTGCCATCTTATGTAATTAAGCAATCCTTAAGACTTCTTTTAGCAATGTTTGCAACTGTTCTATTAAATAAAAAGTAGCAATGCAGAAGTTTGGTACTGATAGGTAATGTGTATGTTAACTGGTTTGCTACCCACAAGAAGCAGTGTAGTTGTTTAAAACTGCTAAAAGTGTGGAAGCGTTCTGCTGAATGCATCTGCTAGTCCCATTAGGCATTTCCTTTCCCTTTATTTCAAATATGTTTCCAGAAGAAACAGCATGATTAGGAGATGACAAATGCTGAAAGAATGACAGAGAGGACCGTATAGAAACAGCGCATTATGGACATCTCAACAATATTATCTACTCAGGTACAATCTAATTTAAATCTTTAAGCACATAGGTGACAAATTCCAAATTACTGATTTCTGCAGCTCCTAACTGGTTTCAGTTTTTTGCCCAATTTCCCCACATCCTACCAGTGAATATGTAGTTCCAAGTACAGCCTGGAAATTGCCACTTCTTACTTGGATTAGCTGAGTGATTCTTATTCCTGTTGAAAATGTGTATGCAAAACCAAATCGGGAGCATTTTCGTTCACAAATAGGTAACAGTTGTCTTCTTTCCTTCCAATGAGCATCTGCTAACTTATGTTTGCACCTGGATCATTGTTGCCCAGGAGGATAGGTGACAAATGTCTTGTTGCCTGTCATCAATACCAGCTGCAAGCCTCTCTTAAAGGTAATGTTCTGTAATAAGTGGCAGGCATAAAATTCAGTTGGAGGGTCATAAAAACTCTGTCTGTTTGAATAGTGAAGTGTTATGATTTTGCAATAACTGCCTTACTGTTCAAGTGATAGCAAATGAGATTAGATGGCAGGGGTTATTTCCTGAACTTTCGTGGTTTTAAAGTATACAAATAGAATAAATACTGATACTGAATAACATAATAAATAAAAATACGCAGAAGTCCTTATCCAACTGACTACATGTCTTCTAGTGATAAAAGTGAATCACTGAACATACTGCAGTTTCAGCCTTGGTTATACACAGCCTGTCCTAGAAAGACAGCCCAGGATAGGCTCTTCAGAATCATTCTGCTTTTGCTCCAACTCTTCTGGCAAATACATGATACTAATCTCTTGGCCTTTGTATATTATAGTTTGAATCATCATCAGAATAATGACAAATCATTAACATAATAGACAATATATATAATAATGAGTCAATAAATAAAACATACTAATTATGCTGCACACCATGACCTTTCTTTCATGACCTTCTAACAAACATTGCTTAGATTTGCTCTTGCATGCAGGCTGTAAAAGCTCAATATGAATACTAAAAGCATAAGGTAAAAAAACCCATGTAAACATGAAAATTCAGATTCCTGAATATGCAAGTGCTACAGCTGAGAAGACAGGTGGAATAGGGAAGGGGAATGCACTGCTATATGTGGAATTTTTGTGCAAATTACATTTTATGTTTGGTAGTGAAAATGGTTTTGATTTCCCCTATCTGATAATCAAGTGTCTTTGCTAATCAGAGAATTCTCAACATTTACATTTTCTTATTTCTCCACGCTAGAGGAGTGAATATTTTAGGTACTAATAGCATTTATCATTAGACCTCATTTAAGTAATTTTATTTCATGTGTTAAAAGTTTGTAACGTTTATGTAAAATCTGTAATGTGACTAGTTGGGAGAAAGTACATCTGCGAAGTTAAGAAATGTGTATTGCATTCACAGCTCAGCAACTATTCACTTTGGTCGGGGTTTTTTGTTGTTTTATTTCTTAACTAAAAGCAGGTATCATCTATATACATATCCACAAAGTACTATTTTCCACTAGATTTAGTTTTCAACTGTATATACGATTTCTATATTAACTAAAACACATTGCTACAGAAAGAATTAAAAGAAGCATTCACATTGGAGTTTGCATAAATTTATCAAAACCATTTTGTACAACCTGCTATTGAACTTGATCAGTACTGAACCCTTTTGTGCAACTGCATGTTTTTCTGAGGTACTAATGTGATCACTGTTTGATATCAGAGACAATGTTAGTGACTTAGTGAAACTTGATGCTTAAACAGTTAAGCTAGAATGATCTAAAGATACGTTAGCATAAAAATATCTACATTTTATACATGATATGCTGCTAATTCCCCTACCTGTAGAGGCTTCAAATAATATAATTCACGTGGGGGGAAAGTAGAGATCCCCTAGGAAAGCCATTATGGTAGTGCTGGAGACTAAAATTAAAAAATCAACCTGTAAGATAGACGTTAGTGCAATCTATATAGAAACTACAGTGTTATGTTCAATCATGCACACCAGCTACTAACTCTGTGTATTAAGAGGGAAGATGAAAGCTATGAATAACTATTAGATTTCTAGATTCAATGAAGTATATTTTTTGTCCTGTGAAATACTCTTATCATACTCTTATCAGTACATATTCTGTAATTCTCTGAGGGTTTTCCCTGCTGTTGGAGTTTTCTTGGGGGTTTTTTGAGGGGGGAGTGGGTTGGTGGGTTGGTTGTGGTTTGGGGTTTTTTTTTTGTTTACAAATTGGTCCAAGATATAAGAAAAATCAGTAAAATGCATTTACACAGGAGGCAACAGAACCAGAAATTCTGAGTGATGGGAAGTACACAGTAAATTGACTTCCAATATAACCTCTATATAGCATGAAGTTTCAGCTTCAGAGTAAACATGCTAATGTATGCATGCTTATTCATGCCTGGATACTGAGATAGATCCAAGATCTTGCTAGAGCCAAGATAAAACAGCTTAATACTCTCCTTTTCCAATAACTAATGTTTACCTCATTTCTTATTTCACAATTATGAAAAACAAAAGCAATCTAGCATACTCTTTGAATTCCATAGTACTGCACAAGTGACTGAAATTCTAGTGCCCCACTATGAGAACTAGAATTCTTATGAGAACATTTTGTAGTCTATGTTCTATAACCATTGATTGAACTTTTATCTGTTTGTAATTGAGGTACATTCTGGGTCCACTCCTTCCCAAAGCTGGAATCCCTAATTTTATCCCAGCCTTCAACACCACAGCCTACAGCCACTTTCCAGTTTGTGCTCACAGTGAAAATTTTCTAATCTGCTCTGGGAGCAGCAGAAGTTACTTTGGTTTCCCCAGCAATCAAAAAAATTGCAATCAAAATCACTGATTAATTTCTGACATATTTACAGCGTGTGTTTATGCCACAAGGAGGACCATAGAGAAGGTAGTGACAAGATGCTGGAAGAAAAAAAAAACAATAAGCAGCGTGTTAAAAGTAACTTTAAAAAAGATTTTAAAAAGTAAAGGTACACTTTCCAACAGAATGCACAATGCTACAATCTCTAGCAGCTTTTCATAGTGGAACTGTTCTGTATAACTGTGATCCCAAGTTTTATCACTTTAAAGTGGGTATAAATTCCCCACAGTATCATGCCTTTGGTGCCTTCTCCCAGTCCTTACTCCTCCACACAGGAAACTGCTTCTCCTCCCCTCTGTACCAAGCAGCTAACCTGTCAATTCCTGGTCTTCAGATCCTTCCTCCTGTTGCAAAGTGTCTCATCACTTCTGAACACGAGGATCTCACCTCCAGCTTGTCACCTTTGGTGCCTTATCTTATGTTGTTTTAGCTCTAATGCTGACAGGCAGCTGTAAACCGTGCAGTGAACTACATTAAGTAGCTCTTCAATCTTAAACACGACTATAACATAACCCCACACTACTTTAAACCTCTCATTTTATTTATTTCTTCCCCTCTCTTATCACTATGGTATAACAATCATGTGCCATTGCATTCAAATGCATTTCACCAAGTTCTTATGGTTAACTTTGAATATCACACTCCCTTTGAGAGAAGCATTAGAGTAACTTCGTTAAAACCCAGCCCTACGTTTCCCATGAATTACATCGCTGTCCCAACTCTGGGCATGGCTTACGGCTTTTCCATGCTGGACCACAGAACACTTGGCATTGTCACACAGCTTGCTCACGCAAGACCATCTCAATGGTTACTGAGCAGCGGCACACAGGTCACACAGTAAATCAAGAATAAAAGCTGAACCTCTTCACCTGTGTTCGGGTGCCGATACGGCAGACAGCAGCTCCTCCCGTTGCGGGAACAGCCGTGGCACGATGGCTGCAGGAGGCTGCGCTGAGGGCTCCCCTCAGGGCCGAGCGCGCGGGGCGGCTTCTCGCCTCGCCGGCCTCGCGCCGCCGCCCGCGCGCACGAGGCGGCCCCGCGCCCGGCCCGCGCTGAGGCCGGCCCTCAGCGGCCCCGCGGGCACAGCGGGCTGTGCGAGCCCTCACGGGCCCCTGTAATGCCGGCCCGTGCCATGACCCGTGGGCAGAGCGGGCTGTGCGAGCCCCGTCGGGTCCAGCGGGCACAGCGAGGTGTGCGAGCCCTCACGGGCCCCTCTAATGCCGGCCCGTGCCATGACCCGCTGCCGGCCATGTCCCGGACAAGGCTGCTGCCCGCGCCCCTTCCGGTGGCAGAGCTAAAGACAAGACTTCGCAGGCAGCCTCGGGTCATCCTCGGCACCGCTCGGCGGGCAGCGCCAGCGTCCCGTTTCCCCCGTCCTCACCCGCGGCATGAAACAAATCACCCGTCCAGCCCAGATCCGGGAAGCAGAGGATGTACTTCAGGCACGAACTAGATTTTCAAAACACGAAACACAGCCAGTTTTGTACCATTTCTCCTCTAATCGTTTGAGAAAGCTGACACCCCAGGAGCCGGAGGTCCGCTCTCTTTGCCCGTGCAGCACCCACCCTCACACGAGGTTTTAAAACACACTGGTTTTAACATTTGCTTTGTTCACTCGTTTGGTTTATTTCTGCCGAAAGGGTTTAACCTGATTAGGAAGCAGTAGGTGAGAAAGGGCCGTCCGCAGGTGGGCTGAGCGCAAGGAGCTCAGCAGGGTGCCTCCCTCCTGCAGGACAGCTCCGAGCGGAGCCACTCGGCGCCCGGCAGCCCATCCCGCTTCCCGCTTCCCGGGAGGCTGCAAGCACCCTCCGAACGGAGATCACCACGCCTTACAGCCCACAGCAGCACCTGTTATACATTTTGAATTTAGATATATAAAGACGAATGTGTATTTTCTTGTAACCAAGTCACAATTAAATTACTAGTAACGCTCGTAAATAATGTGTTCTGGTGCTCTCATTACACAGTCAAAGAGATGTAGCAAGGTAAACGAAAGAGCATGAATTTATCATCCCATTTCAGAGGCAAACGAGAAAGATTGTTTTGCAAAAAGTAACAGTGAGTCAACGAAGTCGCATACACGAAATTACACCCAGTTGTTCTAATCTGGTTATTTCTACTGATTCCAGCATTAATTCTTGAAGCTGAAGGCGTGAATGATTTTCAGGGTAATCAACCTAAGGTGCAGCAAGGCGACTGCAGTAAACAGATGCCGTAAGTAAAACTGCTGTGCCCAGCACCAGGAACTTTCCGGCAAAAATGAAGGTGTCAGTCGTGTTCTTCAGCTTCCTTTGGTGTCACAGTAAAGCATCATACAGTTGTTGGACAGTTTTACTCGAGGTGGTGTTGGCTTACTTAGTTAGATTTGGGAAGTCAGGCTAGTCCTGTGAACCGTAGCGGCTGAAAAGCACCAAGCTTTTTCTGTAATGCTTCTTTTTCTGTAAATGCTTCGGGGCTAGTGGTGGAAAAAAAGCATCTGATCTCAAAGCCAGCACACTCCTGAGCGTGAGGGAGGCTGAAGTTTGCTTCTGTCATGTCCGACTTCAGTCTCAGTCATTTCTGAACGGGAAATGGTGTTAAACCTCGATTCGCTCATTACAGAGTCGCACTTTAGGCGACTCTACAGTCACCGAAACGAAGTTGCTGATGGCCTGAGATGTCTGAGAGTGAAGCCCAGAACCTCCTCAGAAAGATACCGAAGACCCGAACCTGAATTCCTGGCTGCATTAGGAATCGGAGATCAGACCTGGAAAACTATATTTTGGGGTCATGTGTGTGCACAAAGCAAAGCGAACCTTTTTCTTTTTTGCAGAACCGAGCAGGCTTCCCCGTTGTGCAACGCAGGGGACCTCATAGGCGCAGGTTACTGCCTGACACCAATCCCGTTACCGTGCTCGTCGCCGGTGCCCCACGGATCCTCCCCGAGTTAGCACCTGAACAGCGGCACGCAGACGAGGAGGGCAATCTCTGCCCACTTGCCTGGCTCGGCTCCGCTTTCGCCTTAGTGTTTGAATCGCTGTCAAACAACAGGAGCCGGAGGGGGAGGGGGGGACGGGACGGGGGGACGACACCTCTCGCCTACCCCTTCCATATTTAACCATTACCTAAATCCGAAGGGAAATGAGCAAACCTCTATGCTTGGGTCTTTAGGTATTTTCAGCGCCGTTGGGCGTATTTATCCCAGAAGAGTTTTCCACAACAAGTTATTTCTAGTCTAAGAGAGGTCTCCGTAGCCCAGGGCCGGCCTTAGCCCCGATTACAACGCCACGCACAGCCCGATGGCGGCGAGAGGTGTTTTCCGTGTTCCCCCACTCCGCGCCAAGGGCGGGGGATACGGCGCGGAGCGGGCACGGCAGGGCGAGCGCCGGCTGCCCCAGCCCCTGCCCTCTGCCCGCCCGAATCAATCTGTGTTTTGAATCTGTGACTTGTTCTCGTTGCGGAAGTCGAAGGGGATCCAAGAATAGTTCAGATAGATGTATGTAATTTCTAGAGCAGAACCCCGAGAGAAACGAAACGCCCGATTCCAGAATGACACTTCGCTGTCACTTCAGCGAGCTCTGTGAGGTGGAATACGGTAAGACGTTTTCATTTAAGGAAAACTGAGAGAGAAACAGAGGCGGGGAACACTACTGATTTGTGAGGCTTTGGGGCTTTTTGTAACCTTTTTTTTTTTTTTTTTTTCTTTTGCAGAAGCTCCTAACTAACGCTCAGGAAGTGGAATTTGTGGTTTAGGGGGCCGAGCTCTGAAGGAGCTGAGAGACAGAAAAGTTAAAAGAAAAAAAAAAAGCCAACTCAAGCACCATTGCTCCTTAAAGGGAGGCTAAATTTAAAGTCACACAAACTAGCAGGCTGCCGCGCATACCCCGTCCGCAGCCCATCTTCCTTCGGCCCTCCAAATGGGTAAGCGTTCTCGCTTCTCTCGCCTCGTGTGGGCAGCTGCCGGGCCGGGACGGCATTGACCCCTCTCCTCCGCTGGGACCCCGCGCCGCTCCGGCCCTGCCTTAGCCCCGCGCCCCCGCAGCGGCGGCCGCCGGGCGGGTGCGGCCAGCGGGAGCCGGGGTGAACGGCGGCCAGGTGGGCTACGGGACTCGCCTTCCCAGGGGCTCGGCACCTGCCTGGCCAGCTCCGGCCTTGGGAAGCCAGCGGTGCCTCCGCGGCGTGACTTTAGGAGGGAAACATACGGCAGAAGAGGCACGGGCGCCCGGAGCCCCCAACGGCTGCGGCGGCCGTTGCTGTCGGGGCACGGGTGGGTAACGCGTTATCGGGACGCTTTGATTTCTCTGCTCCCTCCGTGTGGGCCCCCTGGCTGCTAGCCCCTGCTCAAGGATGAACGCAGGCACAGGTGGGTCTGGGCAGCAAAGCTCCCACCCGGCTCCGGGCCGGGGGGCGGTGCCTCCCCAGCAGCGCTGAGCAGCCCTGCCCCTGCCGGGCGCGGGGTTTTGTGGCGCAGCCGGTGCCGCCACCTGCGGGGCAGTTACTGGGCCCCATGTGACGGGTCGGGCTCCTTCCCTCTCTTCCCCGTTTGCAACCCTCCGAAGTCCCCCAAACCCCCAAAAGAACGTGGATTAAACTCGCAATTTGCAAAGTCAAGTGTAACGGCCGAGGCGGCCTAGTGCTGGATGGGTTCGAATGAACCTCTCCGGCCTTCCCCCGAACAGTCAGGTCAGGGTAGTTTTGTTTAACTCGATCCCCCCGACTCCCGCAGGAGGTTTCCCACCTTGTCTCCTTTCCCCGCCCCGGCTTTCGGTGCCCGCAGCTGCGAGGCGGCGCGGCGCCGACAGCTGCGGGCTGTAGGAGAGATTCCGTTTTGTTCGTTTTCGTGTTATCGTGGTTCGCGCGGGATGGGTGAATCAGTCCCTCCGACAGCAACAGCCTCTCAGGCGCCAGGTTTAGACTGTCGGATTTGTAACGACTCCCTCTCCCGTCCCAGTAACAACCCCGAGACGGCCAGCCCGTCCAGGGTGGTGGGACGTGATAAGCTGTTCCGTAGGGGAGATTTGTTGTCGCTGCTCTGCCGTGGCTGTCGACGCAAGGGCAAACACGGAGGCGCGGTGCGCCCACTTGGAGGGACGGGATAACACCCGACCGCGCCCTCCAGCTCCCTCAGCCCCCACTCGTCCGAAGAACTGTGCCCAGCTGCTGTTATTGCCTGCTCCCCTCAATCCGGCAGCAGCCGTCGGAGCGTGGCCGGGGTTGGCCCCAAGACCATGGTGGGAGGGAGTGGGGAAAGGCTTTGGCTATGGGCGTTTAGAGGCTGAGTTATCTAGGCTCCTGGAAGAGGGGGCGAGGCGAGCGGGGCCGGGGGCGGTGGCCGGAGCCACCTGCGCGCCGCCACCTGGCGCGCCGCCCCCGGCGAGCGGCCCCTCCTGGCCGGCGCCCCTGGCCCTCACCGGCGGGCGCGGCGCCTTTCCGCAGGTCGCCTCCCCGCCGCCGCCCCGCAGGAGATTCAGGGGTGACGCTCGCCGCCGTGCCCGGCGCTCAGAGAGGGAGTGCAGCCGTGCCGGCCGTGGCAGCACCCCACCATGCCGAGGTCCTTCCTAGTGAAGAGCAAGAAAGCGCACAGCTACCACCAGCCTCGCTCCGCCGACGAGGACTATAGCCTGCGGCTGGAGACGGTGCTAGCCCAGATTTGTGCAGGTAGGAGTCCCTCGGTCGCAGCCTCACTCGGAGACTGCCCACCCGCCCGACATCACCCCCGTGCTCGCGGCACCGGGCGGTCGCTCCGCAGCCCCTGCGGGACGCCGGAGGGGGTCGGTGCGGGCTTGGAGGGAGTCGGGCACCAAACCTTGGCGGGAGCGGGTCGCCGCGGGAGGTGGCTGGCTCCCACCACGGACCCACACTGAAGAGTTCCCTCTTCTCCTCTGCCCTGCAGACAGCAAGATCCCCGAGGACACGGAGCTGTGCCGCACCGCCCTGCCCGATGCGGAGCCTGCCCAGGGGCGCTTTTCCCCCGAATCCCACCTTACCGAGGCTGCTGATGGCACCTCCGAGTCAGCGCCCAGCTGCGACGGCAGTGTCTGTGACAGAGTGTCCGAGTTGGAGGATTTCTGGAGACCTCCCTCGCCCTCCGTCTCGCCAGGTAGGACCGGGGCGCTCAGCGAGAGTCCGGCTGCTTGTCCGTGCTCGCGCCGTGGGGCAGTGGAGCATGCATCTCATGCCTAGGCACCACCACCACAAACGAATCGAAGGGACAAATTTGCCTGTCTCTTTTAAAATTCCCCCCACCCCAGATTTACCAGAATCTGTTCCTTCCACTTGTTTTCAGGTTGCCTCTTTCTGGTTGCTTTTCCAGCCCGGGTCGCTGCTGAGGCAGGAGCAGGTGACAGGCTGTAGGAAAGTTGTCATGACATCGGGTGTTGATTTTTTGGTTTGTGATTAATTGTTAGAGGCTAGCCGGGTTATATTTAAAAGGTCCCAGCATTCTCCTACTGGGTCGTGCCTACACGGAGTTTTAAAGTCTTTTAAGACAGTACAGGCAATCTATACACAGAGCTGATTTTCTGTTTTGTACAACCTGCTAGACATTTTCCCTAACGCCCTTTCAGGTTATTTCTTGCCTCTTGCCTATAAAAAAGACCTGGCTCTCCCTTCCCCCCGTCCCCCTCTATTTTGCTATTTGTTTTTTTGTTATTGTTGGGATTTTTTTGTTTTGTTCCTGTTTTTCTTGTTTGTTTGGTTTGGTTTAATATTTATTTTTTCTTTTCTAAAAACACATTCGTAAAAACCAGAGGAAAAAAAACCAATGACAGTCAGATTTAAACACCCCAAATCCAGGAAACTCACACTTATGGCTGCAGCGTCTGTCTCTAGCTCCCTTGTCCTGCCTTTGATGTGGTTGGAGCAGTGGGAGATGCTGTCCCCAGCCTGGCACAAATACTTATCTCGTTTAAAAATACAGTGGTATCATTTTAGAACAAAAATATGTATATATATAAAAACAGCTTTTTATTGCCTCGATTAAAAAGAGACAGCTGGAAAAAAGGACAGTTTTTGTCTTGATGAAGGAAAAATTGTGTCAGTTTTACCGACTGACAGCAAACAACAGCAAACAAATAGACTCGGTTTGCCTCCATTTCCCACTTCGTTTTTACAGTGTCCTTGCATATGAATGGCTGATTGTAATGATGTGGATTTGCATTTTTAAAGCCTCATTTTCTTTCAAGAGTCCTAAGCTCCTTTGAGGGGACATTCAAAATGCTGTCCAGGATCAACCACAGGATACTTACAATCTGTGCAAATGATACACCAGACCAAATGCAGCATTGTTGCATTACTCTTCTGGTAATATTTCTGCACAGACTGTAGCGATGTGTGTAATTTTTGTTCTAATGAATTTTTCCTGCTCCTCCTTTCCCAAATAACTACAATTTCTGAACAGGAAACAGACCGTTTTCACGGGGTGTCAAAAAGACAGATGTAAAATAGAGCAAGTATTTTACCAGGTCTGCTCTGGCTTTTCCTCCATCCCTCTGATTTCTTTTTCACTGTGGGATTCATCAGCTCCTGGCCAACCATCAGGCTATCCAGGGAAGCTAACTTTACAAAATTAGGATGATGTCTCCACATGAAGATTTTTCAGGATGGGGTGGGCAGTCCTGGGGCTGTCTGATCCCATTCACAAGAGGTCCAGCAAGGTATGGGACTCCAAGTACTGTAAGAGCTTTATTAAATGAATCTCAGTGCATTGAGAGAGATGCTGTTATATTAATGATGAAGACAGTGGCAATAGGATTAGATAGCTGGACTTCCTCGCACAGCTCGCCTTCTCCAGCCCCTCTGCTTCCAGCTGCTTTGTCAGATTCAGTGTGAAGCTGGAATTTGTGTCTAGGTCACTTCTGCAAGATGCAGTGGTGAGAGACTGTATTCCTACAATTGTGTTTGGATGGGACACAATTTTTTTTTCTTTGCCAGGCAGAGCAGATGAGAAATGATGGCTCTAAATCATGCTGAAGGCACGTACAGTGAGAAGTACTACCACTCCCTTGTCTCTAGAAGTGAACATAGGTGCAGGTTGTGCTTCATTATGCAGTGAAAGCTTTATTTATTTCACTTTTGCCTTTGAGTGCTTTGCTGCTGATGTAGGTGGTCATACAGCATACAGACATAGTACCTATTAACTCCATCAGTACAAATCACTTTGTTATTTAACCTCACTCTCTGCACGTGTCTGTAATCACATGCATGTGCATATGCAGAAAGTGCATGGGAGCTCAGTGCAGCAGTATTAGTATCTCCTGATGAGCCTGTTGATACTGCAGAAGGAGAGAAACTTTTCCTGGGTATAATGGAGTTGTGCAGAAAGTATGGTGTTTTGTGTAAGAGGACACTTGAATCTTTCTTTGCTGTGCATATCAATCTGTTCCCAACCATTTAAGGCTGAGTCTTGCCTTCAAAAACAAGCATTGATTTTTTTTTTCTCCCAGAAGTAGTCTCTATAATGGCTGCGCAGAATTTCTAGGAAAATGAGGGAGAATATTTCTCTCTGTCGCTGCTCCCCACTAGATGCTGTGGAGAAGAGGCACACACAGAAATGCCCTGCAGTGTGACAGAGCAGGGTTTGGAGGTTGCTTTGCCAGTGAGTTTGCATAGCTTGAGTATAATGTGAGGAACTCCCCTGCAGCTGTGCTTGAGAGGGCTCCAAAGCATGTGAGATGATGGAAGGAACATTGCACGCAAACTGATCTGTGGTGCAGTGTTCACTGTATACTGTATTGCCAGTTCCAAGGGCTCAAAAATCAGGTCAGCCGTCCCTCTCATTCAATGAACTGGCTCAGAAATCAAGATTGTAAATAATACCTTATGGATATTCAGTTCTGGTGTTGGAATGTTGAGAGTTTATGTTTTCGTGCTTTTCTCACAGTTTGCGATAGAAGTTGACTTTAAAAGGGAAAAATAAAGTTATAACAAGAACAAATAAAAGCAAAGCTGAAGGCCTGATGAAATGCCATTTTAAGTGCTGGGACTTTGAGATAGGTTTGAATTTTGCGATAAAATCGTGAGAGATGGCAACACTGAAACTGGTTGCAAAGATACAAGATAGATGATGTGATGCTGACCACAACTTTGCAGAACAGGAAAAATCATGCTGAACATCATGTCAGCTAATTTGATTTCATCACTCTCTTCAAATGTCCCAGCTGGTATGTGTGCATATATTTCCAACCAAAAGATTGCTAATTTCAATGGAAGAATTCGAGACTGCTAACATCTGAAATTATGTAAAAGATAGGAAAAAGTCAAGTCATTCAAAGCTCAATTTTAACCTTATTTCCTACTGCATTCTGTAACCCCTCATGACCACCTGCCTATCCAAATGGATAGCTTAACACATCGTGCCTTCTTTCCCTAGTCTACCCCCATTTGTATTGGTTTGCCAAAGGCTGAAAAAGCTACGGGAGCTGACATGAATAAGTAAGAGATCCATTGTGGGTAGACAAGTTTGTGGTTAAGGGAGGTTACTCTGGAAGCCGAACTTATAAGGGATGTCTCTATGAAAGCATCAGCATTTCAGTAGTTAATTGATTCATCTCTTCCTTGGCTCACTAAAATTGCTGTCCAGTGGAGACATTTGACTCTTCTGTGCTGCTGCCTGTTATGATGAGGAGTGAAAGCAGTGCACCTCGGGCATTAATCAGCATCTCTGGTAGAGACAGTTGGCGTCTGGTGCCTCATGTTCCATGCATGCCCAGTTGAGCTTTCCTTTCTGTGAGGCTCCTTGAGCAGTTGTGCCTTTAGACACTCCTCTCAAAGGCTGTGCTCCTGCCATTGTATCAGACTCTGCTGTGGGCCCTCAAGTGTGATTCATGTGCCCACTGCATTGGTCAGATGACACTGCTGAAGGCAAGCCTCTTGGAACCTCCTGAAGCCATTTGAGCTTGCTCTGGTGGAAATTTGCTTTGATTACAACTGCTAGGAAAATGGGTTTGTGTCTTCAGGTTTTAATGTGGCACATCCCAATGATTTTACAAAGCTCTGTGTTTTGGTTGTATTCAATTTCTTTATAGAGAAGAACCTCAGAGCAATCTGAAACAGCCATGATTTTCTTTCAGATGAGGAGTAATATTTTTTTTTCTTGAAAAAGTGAAGCATAACATGCAAGCACCTCAGAAGGTGTTACTTAATTAAGTTATGCTGTAATATAGTTATAGTCAGTTGTGGCATGAAGTTGAGAGACAAGATTTGGGCATTAAATTGTGCAACGAGATGTTTTCATTTTGTTGACTAGGTAAATCTCAGCACATTTGCTCTGGCACCTTTGTAACATTATATTTGCACACACACATATATATATATTTGTGTGTGTGTATATGATCTCCACTGGAGCTTAAAAATGTAGACTGTCAGCTTTGATGTCCATCTCGGGACGTGGTAGATACATGTTTCCAAGAAGCTGCAGATAAAACTATAGAAAGTTGCAGACTGAGTTGTTTAGAGTCTTGCTAGTCAGATCAGTGTGTCCACATCCAGGTATCCAGAGGTGGAGGTAGACAAAATTGGAGTTGGGTTTAAATAATTTGGCTGGGACACTGGGCAAGTAGCTAGTACTGGACACTCAGATCCTAATGTGCAATATAAAATGTCCAGTCCTTTAGATGAAAGGGCAGCCTCAAAGTGCAGTATAGGAGTCAGGCTCTGGACATAAGCCTTCCCATACCCTTGTGTTTCCACAGCCTCTGAGAGATCTGTGTGTCCATCCCTAGATGAAGCATCCCCTTTCTCGGTGCCCTTCAAACCGTACATGTGGAACAGCCTGGGCGGCTCCGAGCTCAGGCACCTTGTGCAAAGCTACAGGCCCTGCCCGACGCTGGAGCGGACCTCAGCCCTGGGGCTCTTCTGCGAACGAGGCTCGGAGCCCGCCCTCTATGGTGCCGAGTGTAGCTCTTCCCTGGGACTGTATGGTGACTTCGGCTCCCCGGGCCCGGGGCTGTTTGAGCGGCCGCCAGCAGCAGCTCCTGGACTCTATGCTGAAACACAGCCTGGGCTGCAGCAGGAGAAGGGGCCAGGTGGCATCAAAGTGGAGTCTGATCTCTTGTGCCGCCCACTGCTCATCAGCACTGGCTCTTACAAGTGTGTCAAGTGCAGCAAGGTAGGGATCCCTTTCTCCCATACTGGCTATGACTCTCTCCCAGCCCTTTGTCCCTGGCAAACTTGACGCTGTGTACTCTCTTTCCTCAGGTCTTCTCCACACCGCATGGCCTTGAGGTCCATGTGCGCCGCTCACACAGTGGCACAAGGCCCTTTGCCTGTGACATGTGTGGCAAGACCTTCGGCCATGCAGTCAGCCTGGAGCAGCACAAGGCTGTGCACTCGCAGGTGAGAGCAGGCAGGCTGCCAGGATGGACGGCTGGGGGCCAGGGCCAGCTGCTCTATTCTGCTGCCTGGGGAAGCCATGAAGGCAAAGACAGGGCAAGGAGGTAGCGACCTAAACTGAGGAGGGGAAGAGAACGTGAGAGGGCTGCAGTGGGCAGTTGTAGGTGAAGAATATGGTGACAATCAGAGGAAAGGGTGGCCAGTTAGTGTGCAAAGGAGCTAATCAGGTAATTAAAGAATACAGGCTTTGTTTCCATTCTTTGGACCTCACATGCATCTGTATTAAGCAAGGGGCACTTCTGGCACTCCAGAAGTAACAGAAAATAATAAATGTTCACTCTCAGAGTTCGAAATTTTATTGCAGATGTTGGCTTTTTTTAACAGCTAAATCAACTCAGTGTGCTTGTGCTTTCTTCTGATGCAGCACTCCTCATTCTTTTTCCTCCCTCCTACAAAGAAGTGAGTCTTCCCTTGTTTATAGTCATTTTTGTCAGTTCAGGGAACATCTGAACGACCATTTGGGTATAGAGCGCTGACTTCACCCATCTTGACACACTGAGTCACACACCAAAAGAATATGGTGGTTAATTTTGGTAGGAGGACTTGTAACATTTTCCACCTGCTGATACTATGCCATATTTCCCCTTCCCCACCCACCTGACCTGGCAAATCTTTCTTCTTCAGATTGACTTTTGGAAGATAAAGTTACAGCAATGTTTTTTTGCTCTTTATACTTTTGTGAGTGTGCAACCAGCAGAGCACACAGTGAAGGGAGATATCTCATTATCCATCCAACAATGGTGAAAAGAGAAGCACTGCATAATGTGCCCATGGAAGGGAAAGCATTTTGGGGAGAATGCATTAAAAGCCAAATAAAGAAGGTGATTGTGTGAAAGCTTAGAAGGAAGCATAGAAGGAAGAGGAAGGTGCAATGGAAGTTAAGGGATGGAAAGAAGAGATGATATATGGTATAACAAACTAATAGAGAAGAGTGTGGGAGAGACAGTAAGATCTTAATGCATTTGGTTTTATATGTTAAAGGAGTAAACTGAAAAGCTGTTTGTCCCAGGTGCTCTACATACCTTCCACCTGAATTTTAATGGAACTAAAAAAAGCAGTTAGTTGTTAGGATGCCAGAACAGCCTACCACAGGGATTTTCCAAGAGATCCAAGCAGCCCTTGGCACCCACTTTCCTGTGTACAGCAGAGAGGTGGCCTCTGAACAGTGCTGCAGCTGTTGGGCTTCCCAGTGAAGTGATTGTGTCTCAGGCCTCTGATAAAGTGTGTTGGCAGGCTCTGCTTAGTCCATTTGGGTTGCTCCCACCTGGCTGTTCCTGCCAGCAGGAAGAGCTGTTCAATTAAATTTTAGTAGTGCACAGCTCTAGGAGAGGATGCATTATCTTTTTTATCATGTAGTGCTGCTATCAAGCCAGTGTTATCATCTGTGTAGGCCAGTCCAGGTCTCTGGAGAAGAGTAAGTTCTTGCTCAGGCAGAAGGGGCAACATTCGTGTTGCTGGCAGTTTGTTGCTGATGGGATCATTGGTTTGATGTAATGCGTGTGTCTGGGCTCATCTCTCTACAGGAACGCAGCTTTGATTGTAAGATTTGTGGCAAGAGTTTTAAGAGATCTTCTACTCTGTCCACCCACCTGCTCATCCACTCAGACACCCGACCCTACCCGTGCCAGTACTGTGGGAAGCGGTTCCACCAGAAATCTGATATGAAGAAACACACCTTCATTCACACAGGTCAGCCCTGCAGCTGCTGGTGTCAGCCCCAACATGAGGGCAGGTCTCTGAAGAGGTTTCTCTGCAACAATCCATTCCTGCTCAGCTGGGACAGCACACACAGCTCCCCAGGCTTCTCACTGTCCCGCTGCTGTTCCTGCTATCTGAGCTGTACTTGGGCAAAGGAAGGTGATCTGAATGTGGTTTAATGAACAGCAGCTGCAAAATAACCTACAAAAATCCTCGCAATCCAATCAGTGTTCCCTTAATAGGATCCACCAATGTTTATTCAAAGGGCTTTTGTGTAAGATGATTTGTAGAGTATAATATTCATGTGGCCTTGATTTACAGCTGAGGTCCCAGGAAAATGACAGGTGAATTCGATTACAGGATCTACCAATTTACAATAGGAACAACAGGAGTCTCCTCCTCTAGATCAAACACTGAACTGGAGGACCTAGGTCTTAGTCTCAATATTTGTTCAGAGATTGTCTGCACTTCCACCTGGACTTTCTGAGAAATGGATGCAGTTTCATACAGAATGGAAGGAGAGGTGCCGAGTTCTCAAGTTTCACTGTTACTAATAAACATGAAAACTAATATAAAGTGCAGGTGAATCACCAAAGGAAATTGTTTCAAAAGTATCATTCAGTGAGAAGGCAGGTTTATCAGAAATCATTAAAAGAATATCCTGCCTTTCAGACCTGCACCGTTCACTTGAAGTAGAAGGAAATGAATGTGTAAGATATGGAAGAATCTGTAGACATGAAATATCAGTTGTACTGGCCAAACCTATGGTTCAGATGAGCAAAATCCTTTTTCCTTATAGTGGCCACTAGCAGATATAAAGGGTGAAGCCTAAAAAGGGCAAATATGTAGAGAAATGGCACTATATGTAGCACTGCTTGGCTGTGACTTTTCTAGGTGTCAAGCAGAGAATAATAAATGTTACTTATAAAGATTTTTCACTGAAGGTTGATGGATAAAAATGCACTATTTATGAAGTAACACAGAAGTATTCCCATAGTAACTTTTTCAAGTGAGGCTTGATTAAGTAGAATTTCAGACAAATTCTGAATCAGTCAGATTTTCTTGGAGATCAGAAATTGTGCCTGGGCTTTTAAATTGCTAGTATAAAAGCAGGTCCTTAACTGAATGAGGGATTCCTTTCCTATGCACCATATACTTGTGAAATGAACCTTCAGAACATTTTGTAATTTTTTTTTGATTCTAAGAATCTGATCTTCAAACACCCAAAGAATTTGTTGTTCCCAGCTGAAGCCAGTGGGCTCTGCAGGTGCAAAGCCACTCTGAAAATCCGGTTTGGTATTGTGGTTGGGTTCCCTTTTTTATTTGTTTCTTGATAATAAACAGTATGAAAATATACTTAGATCCTGCTCCCAAGGAGTTTTGCCACTGACTCCTCTACAGAAGTTCCAGAGGCTGCATTTGTTCCCATTTACATTATTTGCATGCAGGAGAACTTTAGGGCTCTGACTGCTAGCATTGCAGTATGGGGAACAGAGAGACAGATGTCTGGATGAACCCTGCCCTTCAGGATACATTTAAAGGCCCTCACACCTCCATTGGGGACAAGACCCCAGATCACTGGGTTAGTTTTAACAATCTCTATCTACCTATTTCACCTGCCCTCAAGCTAATGGTACAGTAATCGATGTCAGGCATTCATCACTTTTCCAGGTGTTCCCCATGTTTTCTAGGACACAAAGCCAGTTTAAGTTACACAGAGCCCATGCAGACAAATACATTCACAAGGTGTGGTGTCCTGAGAGCACTCTGTGCTTCAGGCTACTCTGGACTATACTGGGCTGACAGAGGTGCACCCAAGTCCAAGCCTGCTCAGCTGCATTGGAGGCTCAGCTTATGCTCTCTCTGGGGCTCCCAACTGTATGTTTTTTTGTAAGAATGACTTCTTAGATTATCACAAAAAAATCTCTTTGATAAGCTTTAAGTTCCAGTGTATATTTGCTGTGGTCCTACGTAAGCAGCATGTTGCCTCTTTCACAGCCTTTCTCTTTCCCACCTTATGCTTGCAGGTGAGAAGCCTCACAAGTGCCAGGTGTGTGGAAAAGCCTTTAGTCAGAGCTCCAACCTCATCACCCACAGTCGGAAGCACACAGGCTTCAAGCCCTTTGGCTGTGACCTGTGTGGCAAAGGCTTCCAACGAAAGGTGGATTTACGGAGACACCGGGAGACACAGCACGGCCTGAAGTGAGTCCAAACTACAATACAGAAAGCACCTACAACACTATGAGAACAGCTCCCAGGCTTCCCTGCTGGACCCAAGCCCTGTTTTGAACACAGACCCTGGCATTACCTTTCTGAACACGAGATCAAAGAGGAAAGAAGAGGACAGAGCAATGTGTTGACAGCTCAACCTGAATGACTGTGAAAGGGAAAAATAAAGGCTGGGCTTTCTCTCCTTCTCTTCCCTTTGTTTCTGAAATAACACTGAAATATAAGCCTTTTAGATATAAAGCCTAATATTCCAAAGATGGATAAGCTACCAAATATCTGCAAGCTGGAAAGTGTTTCTCCTATGGCCATGTTGAACCGCTTCAAGTTTTCAGTAGCTTGAATCAGCAGGCAGGAAAACATGGGTATAACAGTGTTTACATGGGGTAATGGCAGAGAGCCATCAGCACCTGCCCTGGTCGAGTTCAGTGCTGAATGGGTTCACTCTTGGATGACTTCCTGTCAGGAAAACCTGGAGGATCAGGACTGTGCAGTTTGACATCTTGCTGGTTTTTAACCAAAGGTACTAGCTTGGGTCTGATCCTGCTCTCACTTATTCTGGTGCAAATCAGGAGCTGCATTAACAGTGACAGAGAGGTTCTTTTTATCCTCCCTGAGCCATCTCTGTCTGTGCAAGGCCCAACTGCCCAGTATGTTTGAAACGTGGAGGGTTGCTTCTTCCTACATCCACTAGGGAGAAGGAAACTTACGGAAGACGAGCAGAAAAACCAAAGCCTTAGAACTAGAAACCAATCCAACAAGTGAACCTGCCTGAGGAGGGCAGGAGCACCAGGGAGGCACAGACTTTCTGTCCAGAACCATTACTGGCTTCTACACTCTGGGCTTGTTCTAATAACTGGAAAATAGTTACTCAATAGCATCAGTTGTATATTTGTTTTTGGTTTTTTAATTTTTAAAGGGAAACTTTCTGAGGTGGGCAGGGCTTACTATAAAAGTATAATTTACTTAATTTGCCTTAACAACTCTGCATGTACCTCAGTTTAAAAATACTCCTGTTTTTACTTTGTTGACAAGTTTGTAAATTTCCTTATTTAGATTTTATGGAGTGTCTTACATTTCTTGGTACATATTTATTAGAACAATGTTTTAAGTTAATAAAGTATCAAGGATGGTACAGAGTGATTTTTATTTAATATGTAACTGCACATTTGTGAATGTGAGCTATTACAACAATACACCACAGTGATTGTCAGGGATGCAGCATTCAAGGAAGGAATGCAGGCACAAGGGCTGTAGTGATTAAAGAGCACAACTGCCATATTTACTTGTCCAATTCCTACGGATTTTAGATAAACATTCACACTTTTGAGGACTAGGGTATGCTGTGGCTTGGACTATCACCATGAAAGTTGGAAATGGCAGTTTTAAGGTTCTGCTTTGGAAATACAGACAGCCAGAAGTCCCTGCTTAGCCCAGGAGCAACTTGAATGTCTCCCACAAGATTAAATGTCTGTGTCTGGGAGTTTGTAGGGACACCTGAGCAGCAGGTGCATCATTTATACTTAAGCCTGTTGGGATTCACAATATGGCCTTTTGCCTGCCTGTCTGCCTTGTCAGCAGGGCTGGTTCCATCTGGCAGTTCAACCCATACAAAAGAGAAGCAGGAGGGTGATGGAGGGATCTCTTGTCCTTTTCCCAGCACAACACAGCGCAGCATAGTAGCCTGGTTTTTCACATGTGCACATAATCTTGTGTGCCCACACAGGTATACACTCCAGTTTCCACCTTTGTACATTTATTCTGGACAAACCCAGTGTGCAGAGTTGCCCTGTGCCCTGCTGGGCTGGCCCAGCTGACCCTCCCTGGCCGAGGCCGGGGCACTCACCTGCCATGGTGACACCGAGGTCCTACCTGTGCTTCTGCTTCCTGCCACCCTTGAGAACTTCAGTTGACTCCCCTCAGGGCTGTCCCGGCAGGCTGTGGCCGTGTCCCCTCAGCGCTGTCCCGGCAGGCTGTGGCTGTGTCCCCTCAGGGCTGTCCTGGCAGGCTGTGGCCGTGTCCCCTCAGCGCTGTCGTGGCAGGCTGTGGCCCTGTCCCCTCAGGGCCCACCCGATCGGGCGGGGCCGCGCTCTGCCCTTGGGGCTGCCCAGGCCGAGCTCTCACTGAGCACAAACGCGGCCACAGTCATGGCAACCAGGCTGAAGGGATATGGCACGGGCACCGCAGGAGGTGCCAGAGTGCTCTGAAGGCACATTAGGCTCATTTTGCTGGATTAATTAATGCAGAAGGTCAGTGCAGGAGACTCGGTGGTTTTTCGGAAGGCCTGTGATGTCCTGGGTCCCACCCAGGCCTGTTGAGGCTCCAAGGCGTGGCTCAGCCGGTGGCACAGGAAGGCTTGGGGCTGCCCCAGGGTGATGCTCAGTATTTATTTTACAGGGGAGCTGTTGTTGTGGATGGAGTGGAGCGAGTGCTGGCCAGGGGTTCTGGGTATTGGTTGACTGAGGCTGTTGTCCTCAGTCCCTCTGCCCCCAGGAGGGCCTTTCATGCCAGGCACAACCTCCCTCTTCCCTCCCTCTGGTCAGGCCTTGCTCCAGCAGGCCCTGAGTGGGCTCAGCTGTTGGCATTTACTTTAAAAACTACAATAGCAATGTGTGCTTGCCCCTTTGGAACTTCCCATTTCCAAACAGGACAACTAGTGTGGTTAGAGTCTAGTGCTGCCCGCAGGGTGGGGTGGGTGGCCAAGGAGGCAGCATGGACACAGCACAGCTGGCAAGAATGTTCTTCACGAGAAGAAACCCACAGGTATTTTATTGGGTTAAGTGTGTCTCTTCCCAGAGCATGTTGCAGTTAGTGGTGTGTCTCAGGGCACCACTCTGGGGCTGCAGCTCAGACCCAAACCCCCTGAAATGTTTGTGCATTTGTTCCCATGTCCCCAGCCCTGCTTGCACGAGTGCCAGCTGCTGGTTTGGATGAAATACAGCTACCCGTGGGGAAAAGTCATGGCTTTAAGGTGAGGAATTGAAATGAAGAAGAGGAAAAGAAGATTTATCTGGGGAGAATCAGAACAGGCTACTGAGAGGCTGTGGAGCAAGTCTGAAGATTGGAAATATCTCTCTCAGTGTTATTACTGTGTGCCATTAAAAATGCATTATGCATATTACATGACCCATTATTCATGAAGCAGGTTCCATACCTTTTGTTTGCCAGAGTAACAGTAGAAAGGGTAAGGAGAGACACTGGAGCACACCTTTGTTTCTTTCTGTAAATTTTTAATGATACCTCTAGCTAACCAGTTGGTGAAGCTCAGTTCTTGCATAAAAGTGGAAAGGCAGAGCTATCTACGGGACAACTAAGCCTTTCAGAAGCTAATTTGAGCTTGTGTTCATCCACACCAACAATGATTAAATTACCTATCAAATGTGCAGAGCTATCAGGATTCAGGGCATTGAAAAACAAGGTGAATTTATCTGATTGATTTAAAAGACGTGTGGAACAAGTGGGTTATAAAAATAAAAGGTCTATATCTTATAGATATTATAGAAGTACTTCTCTGGCAAGAACTTTTTACTTTGCTTCCAAAAGTTGTTTTGCCTGCACAGAAAACAAGTTTATTAGTTGGAATCAAAATGCTTTATCCAAATCAGTTAGCAGGCTGAAATAATTCATGAGGCAGAAACAAAGCACCTTATTAGGTTCCATCCGTATGCCAAGCAGAGATGTTTAAAATTAAACTATACAAACATCATCTATGTTTTCTATACAGTCAGCTTCCAAAAGCTGATAGTAACACTCTGATTGGATATTGCAACACAAGTTAGAGAGCAGTTCTTCTGGGTTTTGCTCCTTCCTCAGGCAAAATGTTGCAGTTGATGTGGGGAGGGAGGAAGAGGTTTCTAGAATAAGCCTTGGGTGAAAGATTGCGTTTCTCATGCAACTCTGCTTGCAAACTGTGCTGCTGCAGCACGTTGACAAAGGTGTGCTCCTCAAGTCTCTGCATTTTCCACCCGTAAGAGAGAAAAACCAAACAGGTCAGTTGAATCAAATTCGTCTCCAGCATAACCCCAGTTAACATCAAGAATGGATTTTGCCTTTACTCTGTAAGATTTGGGTCTTACTCTAAATAGTGAAACATAGCTCAGCACACAGCCCTTTGAGGAAATTCTGATTTAGAAAAGCACTGAAATATGCATGTAAGTCAATGGAGTGTGTCTCTAGCAGAGACCTTACTAGATGCCTGCTCAGAGTTAAAATTCCAGAGATTTTCCCTGCTGAATCTTAGACCTTACTCCATTGCCAAGCCACATCCTGTCTGTCTATTTTCACCTGCAGTGGAGGTGGCTTCTGAGAATGCCAAGGGTAATTTTTTTTTTAATTGTCAATAGGCTAGTGGTAGTTTCCAGTATTTTTTCCTCTGAGTAATAAAACAGTCTAAATAGATTTCAGGCATATAAATATCTGTTATGCATTATAAGGCATGTAAAATGATGGAACCAGATTTTAAAGGTTATTTGTGTATCTAAAGCTGCAAATGTGTCTGAATGTGCATTGGACATGAGTACCTAGTTTTGTCTATGACTTCTTTACCAGGAGAAGAAAAATGGAAAAAACCCAACACATGAGCCTCAGAATATTTCTTGAGTCTGTGTCACACCGTTTGAGATATGCACAACATACTGTAAAAAGAGAGGACATAAATCTGAAGGAAATGTTTCATATATTATAAAAATGCTTATAAATATAAAAAAAGTTATATTCCACACCTTGTTGGAATAATGTTGCCTAATGGATTTACCTGGAACATGTGATAAAGCTTTCAAGTAAGTTGAAAGCAAAACACTTTTATGTGCTTTTTCCAAGATGCTGCTTCTCATCTGCTTTTTTTTTTTTTTTTTTTTTTTTTTTTTTTTTTTTTTTTTTTGTAGAGGTGACCTGACAAAAGAATAAGGCAAACATAGAAGGAAAATCATGTAACAGGTATTGAAATTATTTTCTTTCAATACTGTGGGATCTCCCACCCAGCTGGATACTACAGTGCATGGGGAACATCCACCCCAGCTCACTCATGCTCAGCTTCCCAAGGCTCTGGCAGTTGCTGCAGCAGTGCTGGGCTTCTCAAGCAGCCCAGAAGGCAGCTGAGCTCGTGCTGCCAGCTCTCTCCGTGGCACACAGCTCAGAGGTGCCTGCTGTGCCACTGTGCTGGCACTGGCTGGCAGGAGTGCAGCACAGCAGGTGTTGAAAACGGCCAAGATATTCCATTGATTTAGGTACTGTAATAGGGCCAGCTGGCATTAAAGAGAAATTGTAATCCTCTGAGGTGAGAGACAGTTCATTATGATATAGAACTTACGTTTTACACATTTTTTCCCCACTATGAATAATACATTCCCAAAGCTCACTGATAGACTCGGGGGTGAGTTCAAAGGGGAAAAAGAGGTATCATTGCAAGAGACAAGAAGCTAACTCCCAGTGTTCAAAAGAGTACACTCATCTGAAAAGAGGCAAAAATATGTTTTTAGTGTTTCGTATAAGAAAGTTTAAGTGTTGAAGTGAAGAGCCCCAACAAATTATTAGTATTTTATTATGTGATTGGCCAGAAAAGAATAGACATTACTTTGGTCTAAATTGCTTCCAAGGACTCCTAGCAATTTAACTGATTTAAGCCAAGGGATCTTATGTTGCCTCTTATGCCTTCTAAATTCCCAATTTCACAGACTATCAGCTCTACCTCTACTATTGCCCTTTGCCTCCCTGAAACACAGCAACATGGGTAGGCAGGCAGGAGGGTGAGACCTAAAAAAGGAATGGTGAAAAATAGTCTTGATCCTCTTCATGTAGCTGTTCTAACTCTTTGGGGTGCTGCAGGAATGATGTTTTCAGGTAGACATCCCTCATTGCAAGCCTACAGTCAGGGAGCTTGAACCTTCTGGACCAGGGTGCTCTTGCTCACACTGAGTAATAGTGAGTGTGAGTCAGGGTGCTGTCACCTTGAGCTCTGAGAGCAAAGAGCTGGGTCTTCCTGTGTGCTTGTGCTGGGCTTTGTGCTGCAGGGGCCTGACCTTTGCTGAGCTCTGCTGTGTACTCTATATATCTGCTGTCAGTTGGTTTTGGAATTATTTGTGTTTTCAGTACCTTAAATTAACATTAATGGCAATTGAGAAGAGTGTCCTTCCTGTGTGATATTTCCACCATGGCTGAGGTGTTTTGTTTGTGAGCTCCTCTACTAAACCAGGTAACTTCACTCTCTCCCTGCCCGTTTGTCAGCTGGGCCTGGCTCTGGCAGGGCTCACTGCTGTTGCTCCCTACAGGGTTTGGCAATGTTTGGATTGACTTTTGTGGCCAGTTGAGGTAGTGAGGCCGTTTGCTACCTCTCCCTTCATTCCAGGCGAGGGGGGTGATGTTCCAGCGGGTGCTTCCTTCTCAATTTCCCCAGCCCAAGTTGCATCACAGACCCTTGCAGGGATGGAAAAGAACGGTTGCATTTATGGAGGAAGGAGTTTTATGCAAGTGGAGTGAGCTCTGTCCTCTCTTAACTTTTCCCTAAATTCTAAATACATCTGTCTGAAACCTTTCACATTACTCACCATACTCCAAGAAGGCATGGGACCATGAAAGAGCATGTGCCTGCTTAAGTGTGAAGTGCTTCAAACTGCTAGGCACCAAATAATTGCAGAAGGGGAGATGCTTGGCTGTTACTTCTCTCTTCTGAGACTGCTGTGGTTTAGTTTTTAACTGTGGCTCTTTCCACTTGCCATTTGGATGTCGGTTTTGTTCCTCTGCATGTTCGGTTGCTGAAATCTCATGTTTGAGCAATTTTTTCTGTGAACTTCTGTATGTAGGAGAAGGCTACCACAGCCTTTGTAATGATGCTTTAGCAAGGTTAAGGACTCCTGGTTTTTAGATCTCAGCAGTGCAGGAGAGCCAACATGCTCTCTACAAAATGCAAGCATAAGGAGGTGTAGTTCTCACCCAGAAACTGTTGGATCCTACAGGTCCCATACACAAGAGAGTGACACAAAAGGACAACTGCACTGGCTGAGCTGGGTTCTGCCACTGTTCATCTGAATCAGGGGAAATGCTGCAGTTAAGCAGCACATGACTGCATGTGCAGCATGTGTTACAGTGAGGGTGTCTGTTGCTGCTGGTAATGAGAGTCTTCTAGGTAAATGTTATTGCCCTCTCTCCAGTCCTCCCTGTTAGCTGTGTGGTGGGAATTCAGCTGACAATCACTGAAACTCCCTGAGACCACAAGTACTGACATATGAATCAGTCTCCAGTGGTGGTACCAGTGCCTCTTGGCCAGAAACCTGACAGTCCTGAGGCTGTGGTGGGCTTTGTTTTGGAGGGAGGCAAAAAAGGTAAAAACACCTGTCAACAATGACAAAAAATTTTTCCTTTATTTTTCTGACTAGCATAGAAGCCAAAAAATACCAGGCCTTGCTTTCTGTCCAAGAAGCTGCTTCTCCTCTTTCTCTGGTTGGGCTGCAGGCATTGCTGTGCCTGTTCTCTGCTGCTGCTGGGGGGTGACTCAGGGCTCTGCGTTTTCTTGGCCCCCCATGCTGTGATGGAGGGAGTGTCACCTTTGTGTGAGAGCTGGTGGCAGGCAAGTCTACCTTGGCAAGAGATGGCTCCTGCATGTGGGCCCCCAGGCAGGCCAGCACATGGCAAGCACAGGCCTAGGATGGTGCAGCCCTGCTCCTGGCCTGTGCTTTGGGTGCTCTGTTTCCCATTTCTTCAATCTTTTTATTCCAGTGGGGTGCTCTTACGTATATTGACAATAAAGGGTGGTAACTGAAATCCGGTTATGGGCTAAAAGAGCTAAAGAGCTCTTTTAACACAGCCCACAATAGCCAGGGACATGATAAAATCTCTGATCACCTTGACACTGCAGCTGCCCAGCCATGCTTCTGAGAGGATTTATGTTTTCACAGTATAACAAAATATTTTGTCAACTTAAATGAGTGTAAATGAGCCCAATTCCTCATCCGTAGATAAGCAGACTTTCATTGTTAGCTCTGACAAAGCCTTGTTCATGGGACTGACAATCTGACCTAATTTTATATGATGCCTTGAGGACTGAAACTCACTTCTGTTAGACAGAAATAGACTAAACTGCCCTATGTGTAAAGGCTGGGCCAGGGCAGAGGAGCAGAGAGAACAGGGAAGAAAGTCATGGCCCAGAGGAGATTGTGTGTAAGTCCACCTGTCCATGGCATACAGAGACCTGCTAGGACTCTGTGTGTGTTTGCAGTTCTATAAACTTGAAAGAGAAATTTAAAATAGGGTAATTGCACATCTTGCTAACAGTGGTGCTCGGTTTTATGTTGTAACAGTGGTTGACAAAGAGGTGGAGGAAGCTCCACCACAACACTGAGAGAAAATGTGTGTGCAGCAAGTACCCCTGACACATCCAGGCTCTGGGCAGCTGCAGTCAGAAAGGTCAGGCTAAGGATTCATGATGTGGTGCTGGACAGATTTGATTCCTCCACAGGAAACCCTCAAACACCTTGAAGGGAGACTATAACCTGAATATGACTTGGGAAATGGAGTACTCAAATGCATGCTGAGATCTGGAGGAAGGAAACCTAGGCTGAACTCACTTGGACACGCAGAGCTAAGAGCATGCTGGACTGTCAGTAATTAGCTGGGGAGGGATCTCCTATCCCTGTCAGTGGATGGTGGGGATGATGGCTCAGAAGCCTCCAGGTCTGAGGCATATTGACTGTAACCTGTCTAAAAGAGTTTCTTTGGCAGGGAGAAACCTCAAATGGCCTTTCTAGATTTACTGCTGCATTAGGAGGCTTTGCATGCTGCTGTGACACTGAGGCCTAAGCTTAACTACCTGACCATGAGTACAGAGAAGTATAATTCTAGGGCTCTTCTAAAATAACCTGAATCTGTGGTATGTTACTGTGAAGTGTCTTGGCCTCTGGTAATGGACTTGGAATATTTTCAAGGAAACATATGGCTAAAGATTTATCTCTTTCCTAGTGCTGGTTTAACTGATCATGATGTTGAAACCAATCTGTAACTCCCCTTTTGGGAGGTGTGATGTTCCTGCAGCTCAGTGTTTTCAGATGAATCGCAAGCTTAGTGCCTAAGTAATTTTCAGGGTTAGTTTTCTGCAGAGATTCACAGTAACCCTGTAGGTAAGCTGTCTGGAAGGATGGGTTGGGGGCTGAAGTGGTCCTTCATGACCAGGAAAGTTCCAACACCCTTAATTTCCAGTGGGGTTGGGAGGCAGTGCATTAGAGGTAGGTGTATGTGTGATCAGTATGTGGCTTGCTGGTTTTTCTTGCTCTGGGCAAAATCTGTTGACTGTTCAGAGAGTATAAGAGCCCCAGGTGTCAGGTGTTGTGTATCTGATGAAAAGATTCACTCGTGGAAAAAGACTCAGCAAAATGTTACTCTTGTACTTCTCAAGTGCTGTCTGGGATGTGCTGCCGATTCAGTTATTTTGAGGGAGGTGGTTAAAGGGCATTGCTCTGAATTTCCAGTCCCAAAAGAATAATTCTGTTCTGTACAAAATTCTACCAATTGAGTTTGGCCCTGAGTAGTCCAGCAAACAAAAACTTTACTTGGGTTTTTCCTGAAAATATACTGAACAAAATTCTGTGGATTTTCTTTTCTTCTATACTTACTTGATAAATACAGAAAAGAACTTCTTGTCACACTCCTGTTACTTCTGAAAGTCCCCCACAATGAATGCACATCAATTCCCAAAATGAAAGGATT
Source organism: Sturnus vulgaris (assembly GCF_052056855.1). Taxonomy (NCBI): domain Eukaryota; kingdom Metazoa; phylum Chordata; class Aves; order Passeriformes; family Sturnidae; genus Sturnus; species Sturnus vulgaris. Next base: position 17,062,784 of record NC_142251.1, on the reverse strand, counting down.
GGATAGTAGGAGTATCCGTAGGTTACTGAACGGTGCTAAAGTGCTTTCCCTCCCTCTCCCAGTTTCCATAAACGAGCTCTGTGACTGCCAAAGCTGCACCTGACTGATGATTTTTAGCAGGAGAGAGTAGATGCACATGAGGAATTGATAGTTGGGGCAGGGAGGGACCTAAGAATTGAAAACTGAAGTAATTTAAACCAATCGAACTACATTTCTGTTGCTTTCAGCCTTCTAACAGAAGGTGTTTCTCTGCTTAGATGTGTGCTTTCGATGTCTGTTTTTTACTGGAACTCTAATTTCTAATTAGCTGGGGCAAGAGAAATGGAGAGGAATGGGAAGTTACTTTCCCTTCCCTTGAAACAATGTCTGTATTTCCAAAGCTGCTGTCAGCTGTGGGCCATGGAAATGGTGCTTAAGTTCTTGCAGAAAGCAGCCCCAACATTACATGCCAAGAACTTTGGAGGCTGTGTCCTGGAGCAATAAGCTCCCTAATTGTTCTACAGCTAACAGACCTTTTCAGGTGTCTTCAGAGCAGGAATACATGGACCCGTTAACGTCTCAGCAGTGATCCTCAGCCCTCCCTCTATCATGTGGTGAGCTGCAGGCGCAGGAATGCACGTGCATGCACAGTCTGACTGTGCATTGTGGCAGCTACAGCTGCCTTTCTTCCTGTGGGTGAAACCTTCACGCACACTTCTGGCATCTGGGCACAACACGAACAACCTTGCAAAGTAAACACATCCACCTACAATTTTTATTTTCCCAAATCACTCCTTTAGCTAATGTTTCAAAGATATATACGTACCACATCTGGTGTAAACCAAATATTTTTAGTCTGTTGGATGCGAGTCAATATTTGCCCAAGATATTACAAAGACGGTCATGAAGCTGTGACTGACTAAAGGTAAAAGTGCCTTGCTTGAGGATTTGTCTTGAACTTACATGTGAGCAAAGGGTCAGAGCTTTGTGATGGGGTGTCTGACATCATTGCTCCCGTGCTGATGGTGCTCGTGGCTAGTTTCACATGGCCCCCTTGACGACTGGTCCCATGCACTTGTGCAGACAGGCCTTGACTCATCACTGGTGCTGCTGGAGCACTGGCACTGCTCATGCACCTTCTTCAGCACCTTCTCTGGGCATTCCTCTGGGAGACCCAGATGCAATGGAGACATTTGTGGGAGGGCTCCTCATCAGAGTGAAGTCAGTGAATAAATCAGTGCATCTGTCATTCTGGCTCTGCTCCTGTTTCAGGTTTTTGCACCAAAGTGTTTATTTTGTGTAACTTGCGGGTTCTTGGTGTCTCTGCAGTCTCTGTAGGCTTCCTGCTGACAGATGTGCTGTACTTGCAGTCAGGTTTGGAAGTTGGCCTGCCAGAGCTGAATCAATCCTAGAAATGCTATTAATATCTGATGTGCCTGTTGGTCAATTGAGACTCGCTTGGGTAAACAAAGGTCAAATCTTTGGTTTCCTTTTTGGTATTTACATAGTTCTGTATAGAGGCAAACTCACACTGGTCCAAGAGCATTTTGAAGCTGACTCACATGTGACAGATTTGTCTTACTCTAACTGAAATTAAAGAACGGGAACCTGACTGTAGGATGACCTATATTTAATATGTCATATTTAGTGTAAATCTGAGTGGTATGTGCTCTAAACAGAACTGAATATGTTTGCAGCTTTGTAACTCAGTCAATAATGTGTGGACTGCATCTAATTGGTACAGCAAGAGTGGTGCTGGTGGGGTGTCTCTGCAGACTGAACTCAACAATGATCAGTCCACTGGGGGAAAAAGGTCATTTCCTGGTCACTGCTGGCTGCTGGAAAGGCTGGGTCAGTGGGTGTTACTCTTATCTTCAGTACTTCCACTGCAGTTCTGGGTAGCTCAGCACATTTGATCTTTGTGCTTATGGCAGCATCTGTTTTTCACTTTGTTCTCCCTCGAGGCCAGGGACAAACATAACACTAAGGGCTACTCTTAAACCTTCCTGAAGAAAGAACTCATACTAAGTAGCTATGCACCTGATTGTGGCCAGCCTGAAATTCATTGCTTTAAACTGGAAGTGACATATCCAGTGCTGTAATAAACCATGAATCCTCAGAAACCAGGGGTGAAGGATGAAGGCATTCCTGGTCAGAGCCCAGCCTTAGTGGAGAGGGGAGGTTAATATGTGACAGAAGCTTCCTTGCGATGGGATTACACTTTGCCTAACTGCTCTGTGGTTTGGGGTGTGGGTTGCCCCAGCTAGCAGAATAGTTTAGTGCTCTTGTTTTTTTTTTTGTTTTTTTTTTAGCAGTCATTATGACTTAAGAGAACTTGTTCATGGGATTGCTGTATGTTATGAGTGCGTAGGAAACACTGTGTTTAAATGTTGTGTAAGAGTTGGTGCTGTGGTCCCTGTTCTCATTTGCCTGCAACTGTCAACAAAATAGGTTGAACTCTTATGTCAGTGCTTGACCTGTTATGTTGCTGTTTGCTTGGGTTTACAGGCAGTCACTGTACAGCCCTTGAGAATGAGATGTTGGGAAAATGTCACTCTTGCTCTGTGCCTTAGGAAGCTGCAGCTCCCTCTCTTGGCACGTTGGGTGGGACATCCTCCTTTCTCCACACTCCTGTTTGCTGGGTACTGCAAAATTGCTTTGTCCCAAAGTGAGGAAAGAGCACCTGAAAGAGTTCATCTCTCTCAAGCTGCTGTTCTGAGATGGGCACTTTTCTCTCTTCACCTCAAGGTGTGTGACAAGGAAATGAGACCTATACCTGGGCAAACAAGGGAGTATGGACTTTCCTTAATGACTGTGCTGATTGCCTCTACCTTATGCTTGTACCTGCATGCCTGTGAGTGGTGTCTGGATGACATCACTGGGTTTGCTTGAGCAAAGCAGTGGTTCTCAGCTATGTATCAGGGAATTGCTGTGCAGCCAGCTTCAGCTACTGACTTGGGACTGGCACACAGCCCAGAGGTCTTTTGACTCCTGCCATGTTGCTGATGGGTATTCGTTTGGTACCTCTGCTGCCCTTTCATTGTTCTGGGACATTTGGATTAAGACTGTAGCAAACATCTTGGGTTTTACCTCTGTCCAACCTGCAACTCCTACTGCAAGCTGTGAACATACAATTCATGCAGCTTTGGTGGAGACTTTCAAGGGCTCTGCAGCTACATTCCCTTAATTCCCTTACTTTGGTTCCTTGCATCCAGGAGACACAGGTGAGAGCATTTAGGTGATCTCCAGAGTCCTCCTCCCACAGCCTCAAAACACCAAGTGCCACAGTTAGAAGGGTAAGTTCTGATTAAGAAGTGGGCCAGCACCTACATATACAGTAATGGCAATAACACTGATATTATTGTGCTGTATTTACCCACTACTGCAGAAATAACAGATGTGCAGCAGTAATAAATTAGCTAAACACTTCATTAGAGATATGTAGTACTGAGTGGTTGAAAAAGAATACTGCTTTCTAGAAGTAATTTCTGAACTAATACCTAAATCTAAAGAGAGAAGTGATTTCTGAGTGCAGTCATGAATTATGCTGCTGTGACAGGATGTTATGCCCTATCTCAATCTGTTTCATTCTTAGAGGCATGCTTTGCATAAACTAACAGAAATCACACTGGTTATTAAAAAAACCGATTCTAACACACTACAGGACTACCCCTTAATAGGACCTCATCACAACCTTGCATATGATAGAAATATAATTGTTAGTCTATTTAGAAGGGTAAGGGCATTTTCTTGTGCCTTCACTCAGAGTTGCACCTGTATATGGTTTCAGGAAGTGTAAGGTAACAGTCAGATTAAGTGCTTTCTTGCCTATGGCTATTTTACTGGAAATCCTGGTAATGAAGGCCTCAGAATAAGCATTTGTGTCAAAAAACCATGTTTTCAGTGCTTCCACCCTGGAAAGGGATGCAGTAAGAGTATGTTTCTCTTCTATTATTGATTATTTATTGTAGTTCTCACCAGAGGGTAGAAGACTAAGCCACTCTGTCTCAAAATGTCAAACCTTAACCTTTGTGCAAACTTTCTGAAGTTCAGCAAGCTGTGTGAAAATGGGCCACTGTGATTGAATAACGTTAATGTGGAAATAGTTAACTCCCACACAACGCTGTTTCACCATCTGCAACATGCTTTGGGTCTGCAATGGTTTCACAGGTCTGTGACGCTTGCGCAGATTTTGTGGTGGCTCTCCTATTTATAATTCCTACTGTACTTAAAGAAATGTCTGTACAGAGATAAGCAGTACATAACATTGATACATAGATGCAGATGCTAAAAATATAATTACATTTTTGTGCTGAGCATTCAGCTATCCAGCCTGACTTCATACCCTGTATTCATCACTGCTTTCAGAGGCAGATTCTCACCCTACCACAGGAGATTTCATTATTTTCTCCCGGATGCATTCTCTTGCATTTGGCTGTATTAAAACACATTTTGCGACTGTGTGAATCAGATCACTCCGTAACACTGACCTACCCTCCTTATCACCCTACAGCTCAACGTGCTCTAATGTTCTCTGCCAGTTCTACTGGCACAGATTTTTAGCATGACAGCTTGTTCCCCACACCCTGTCTCCTCACTGCGAGCTCATCTCCCTCCTGTGTCAAACTTCTGTTGACATCTGTCTTTTCCTCACTAAACCTCTGCTGAAGTTTCCACACAGCACCTGCTGCTGGCCCTTCCCTACCCCTCTCTCTGAACAATCCCAGGCAAGTTCAGTACCAGCTGTAGGTATACTGGTACAGACACACTGTAGGTACCTCGCCTGTTGTGCTGATGGAATTCACTGCATGAAAAGTGCCTCTACATGGATGGCCTGGATTAAAAAAAAAAGTACCCCCAACAGCTGCCCAAAACCAACCCACCATGAACCAAGAAGTCATATTTACAATCTTTGCTCATGGTCAGTGCCATTTACTACTCGATTCCACTCTGAGATTCAGACATTCAGGCTGGTTTTCTGTACACTTAATGTACATACATGTTATTTTTGTTCTCTAATAGAAGGGTTAACTTTTAGTAAGAATGTCTGGTGGAAGAAACTCAAGATTTGCAATCTTACTAGTTTGTAATAACAGCTTTGACCCATGCCCAACTCCCATGCTTTTATTTCTTGCTTTGTCTTTGCTAATGAACCAGAACTACTGGGTTGTACTAGTAGTTAACCACGTGGCTTAGGCTTCTTTGGGCCATCTCTCCCTCATACCTTTTTTGACCTTTTACTACTACAAACATACTGATGTTCACTGCTGCTTTCAAACATACTTTTATTTTGCAAGACCCTTACAAAGTAACATTATTTGATGTAGTCCATCCTGCTTTCTTGTATAGCCTAGAACAGCCCATTTTACCAGAGTGGCCACATTATCTTCTCCCCGAGAGTTGTTTACTGTCAGGTAGCCTCAATGAGCAGCTCTGAACTAGAGGATCTCAAGCTCTCAAACTTTTGAGGTGTAGCTCTGTCCCAGCCATCAGCTCCCCTTACATCTGCAGCCTTGTCTTCTTCAATGGGCAGAATGGTTATAAACAGGGAAGATGGATGGAGTGGCCCAGATTCTTCAAAGAGCTCAGCATTCACTTCTGAGGCCAGAGCAAATGGTCTGCTTTTAACCTCTTATTTCAAAGTGATTGGCCTCAGCATACTTAATTATGTTCAAAACTGAGTCTAAAGGCTTCAGTGGCTATATCTTTAGATATGACCCAAGTCTGGTGGTGATTACTTATGAAAATCTGACTCAGTTCAGCTGTAACGTTTCTGCTTGGTGTGCAGCCAAGTTTACTGTATCAGCAACATCAATGCAAAGCAACTGATACGGAAAAATATGATCAATGGACTTTATTTTTCTTCCAGTTCTGTGTAGGGTTAGGCAAAAGAGTAAGGGAGGCATTACAGCATGTATTGCCAGTAAGCAAGCAAATAATATTTTGAATTTCAAATGCATGTTCCACCAGAAGGGGATGTTCCTTTGCAACATGGTGGGATGCCTGCTATCAGTTTTGGTACAAGCTGTGTTAATGCCCAGGCATTAACTGTGGGTACCAGGAGCCCAGAGTATATTTCTGGCTCTGCATGTGACATAGTCCATGTGCCTGGATGAGTCACTCCCCTCCTCTTTCACTTTCTTTTTTCTGTGAAAAGGGGTTTAGCATCTTTGAAAAATGCTTTGAAATTGATTATTAAACTGCCAAGTGATAATAATCCTAAAGAAGATCACTAATGGTAAAGAGCTCACCTCAATGCATGTAAACATTCCATAAGGAGACCACTAGCTCAAACACAAAAAATCAGCAAATAAAAATAAGCATGATCCTGTGAAGCCACTGATCAGTTTGATCCATCTACAGTGGTGAATTTTTAATCTTGGTCAAAGTTCTGAAACGAAATAATTTCTTACAACAATTAATTAAAGGTAGGAATGCATCTCTTTTTTTTTCAGTAAAAAAATCTTCCCTGAAGTTGAATTATGAAAGGTAATAGCCTTGATAGGTAACAGCCTAGAGAGATACAGAGGCTGTTATATGGGGATTCTTATAGAGCAAGAAATTCTGAACAAAGCTGTTACTGCACTAGTTGATCATATAATGAAATTTAACCCATCTTAAAATGAAAAGTGACTTGAAACTTGATTTCCTTCTTTTTTCTTTCTTTCCTTCTCTGTATGTTTAGAAATGTCAAAGTGAAACACACTGACAATTTCAACACTTTTTCAAGTTAAGAAATTAATCAAAACCAACCTTTTCCTGCAGAGGTTTCATTTTCAACCAAGTACACCTCTTCTGATTAAAGAAGTTGCATAAGAATTCTTAATCATCTCTGCACAGGAGTAGTGCTGTAGCTGTTGGGTGATTCATACCTGTTTCAGAGACAGCTTTCATAATAATCTGTAGGTGCTGTTATAAGACTCTTTATATAAAAAGAGTACTTTTGCCTGTGCACAAGTCACGTGGCCCTGGGGCAGTGTTGGGTGGGATCTCTACAGCAGCACACAGGGAGCAGGCAGGAGGATGAGTGCTAACTGCTGGAATTAGTGATGGTACAGTGGAAAGGAATGGCCATGCACTGAGATGCGAAGAATAGGAAGGATTTGGAAGAAGAGGGGACAGAAACAGAGTAGAGATATGAAACAGGGTGGGGTGAGTGTCCATAACTCTGGCTTTATACCCAGTTGTGAATTTTTAGTAGAAATTTCTCAGAAGCAAAACGTATAGAGTATTATTTATGGAGTATTATCTGTGAAATTCTGAATTCAATATTTTTAAGAGCCTGTGGCTCTTAGAAATTGTACTCTTAAAAGTACAATTAAAAGTACTTAAAAGTAAGAGCAGATACTGTTTGGCTAACCTGCAGGGAACTTCCTTCCTCCATTTGTAAAGGAAATAAGGATGTGAAGATATGTATCTATGCTGTTGTGCTTCCATCCCCCCCACCCCCCTTGTGCTTCTTAGCACTGGTGGCTTTTTCAGCTTTGCTTCAGGCGTCATCTCTCTTGTATTCAAGGTTATCAGATAGAGGTGATCTAGGAAAAAAAGAAATCCAACTTTTGACTCAAACTCTTAAGATATAAATGATGTAACCCAGAATCCAGGATTACTCCTATACAGATCAACAGTCAAGTACCTGAACTCGAGGTCAGTGTTTCACCTTTGAATCATCGGAATAAAAAAAAGATAGTTGCTTTCAGTGAAGTCTACACAACAGCACTACTTATAGTTAGATACTGACAGAGCCTTCAAGACAGGTAGGTAAATGTTTGTAGCTACACTTTTAAGTTGTATTTTTTATTTTTAATGCTGTGACAAATTTTTAATTGTAGGGAGAAGGAGATAACCTGCTGTAAAGTGTGAAGTGTGCTTGACAGTTTAAGAAAGCAGCTAGCTGGTCTTGAGTATTTGAACCTGAAAATGACCCCTTCATTCTTTGCAGGACAGTATCATAAAACCTTTTTGATAAGTTATAGCATTACTGCCAAGCCAAATTATACGTATTTGATGCCTTAGCACCACAGCATTGTGACCTCAATGCTGTCCCCCATGGGCCCTGGCTGTGGGAGAAGGGACAGCTTGCAGAGGCACCAGAGCTGCAGGAGCTGCGGGGTCCTGCCAGCCTGGCCAGGGAGAGCTGGACCAAAGCTCCACTGCGCCGTGCCCAGAGCGCTCCTGTCCCGGCTGCAGCCAGCAGGGAGCTCTCGGTGTGCTCCAGGCAGCCTCAGGGCTGCGATGCACGGCGGCTCCGTGCTGCACAAACCACACGTTCCCAGGGCAGTGGCCTCACTTACCCCGTGTAACCCAGCCAGTACAGCAACACCCAGGCTGCTTTTGAAAGGAGACCCAGCTCGGTCCCACAGCACGGCTCCAGTTCAGCTCAGACAGAGAGAAAACTTAACAAAGAAATACAAAGTTGCTCAACTAAATTTCTTCTTTTGGAGAGCAGTTTCTGCTTATAGAGTAAGTCAGCATAAAAATAGCATTTGCATTCTTAGGAAACAACGCCTGTGCAGTTTGCAATGTTTCAGATTTTGGAAACAATTTGTGTGATTTACTCTGTTTTTCTTCAAGCGTGATTCTGTTTTTCTTCACGGCTGCTTGGGGTGTGTGGTTTGACACTCAGCTTGTCAGTTTAGCATTGTGAGATTGTGAGTTTTTTGAAGAGGGCACATTTGTGGTTATAGAAGAAAAACAAGAAGCATCAGATGTTCAGAGAACAAAAAAGCAGAGCTTGGGAGGATCTTAGAAATGAATACTTAGCAGAGATGACATATATATGACCCAGAGCTGTAGAGGGCTAATGTGGTATCTGTAAAATCACTTATTTTTCAAGTTTGCAAATGCTCTTAATTATCTTAATAAGAAAGAAACACTTTAACTACATTTCTAGTAGTGAAATTTTGTAATAAGCAAAGAATCTTAAACAGCAGAAGTATCTACTTGTTTGCTTTTTTTTTTTTTTTTAATTTACTGAGACCCCATAGTTCAGAAAAAAGAAAAAGAATGTACTCTAAAAGGCTTTTAAGTCAGTCAGAGCTTTAAAAACGGAAGGAAATATTGGGAATGAAGCGTCATCCCCTGTATTCCCAAGACTGCTTAGGAATAATTAAGGCTGATGGACATTTAACCAGTCTTTGTGCAAGAAGGAGTCAAGTCAAACTACAGAGGGTTGTAGGCCTATGCAGATTTCTGTGTAACAGTAAACTGGATCTAAACCTTGTTCAAAAATCAACAGCCATTAGGGCTTACAAAAGTGTCTGCCTTTGTTAAATTGCAATTATTATTATACCTTAACCAGCCACGTTGTTATCAAAGGATCATAGTATTTTCAAACTTATTTTTACATCTTTCTCTCCTATACTGATGTGAATTCACCCTCTCTTTTCGGGCTATGCAGGTAAAGATATTACGCCAATTCAACTTTCCTTTCACCATCTCAGCAAAGTATTTTTAATGGATCACACACTTTGAGACCATATCCTCAATCTGAAACTTCTGAACAAGAAGTGCAAAAGTTAGTTATTACCTTCATGAATTCTGTGCTAAAGTAATATTTACCATTTCAACTGCCAAAGTAATGTACCTACAGTAATGTACTTTGAACTACAGCCAGCCTTGCTAAATCAGTACTAGCCACAGGTTTGTAACCATTTATTCTATTTATTAAATGAACAAATCAGAAGTGTCAGCAAAAGGTTTTCTCCTGACTGTGGATAGCACTTGCAGTGCTGAGGTGTTTACGGAAAATCCTGCTTAGTGGCAAATCCTGATTAGGAAACGTTATCATTTTTCTGCATAAGAGGTGAGATAGATGTGCCTAACATATGGTTGCTATAAAATACCTTAGATGAGTCAGATCTTAGCTGACAGCTGTAAGCAGGGTTGCTGTGGCTTCTGAGATAATACTACCAATTATGGTCCTTTTTGTTACTTAACTACTGTACTGTTAAATTATATTAACCTGATTTGTAGACACTCCTGTTTGAGTAGAACAAAAAGGCAAGATTTATGAGGTAAATCCTGATCTAATGTTTGCAGCTTATTAAAGCTGTATCCAAAGTCCTTCAAGCTCTCTGTAGTAATGACTAATTCTAACCTAATTGTAGGACACTCCAGGAGGCTGCTGCTGCCCCACTAACTGTTCAATTCAGCTATATCTACCATGAAATATAAGAGGGAAAAAGTGCCAGAAATGGCACTGATTTTTTGATACAGGATGTACCAGCCTCAGTGGCTCTGTGCTTTGATCCTTGCAGGCAGCTCCCCCAGGTAATCACAGTGTGCAAAAATGTAGTGAAGAATTTGCCTTTAAAGTACAGCTACTAGAGTATCCTGGGGACTGCCTTCCAAGCAGGGACTGTGCCAAGTGGCAAGAGGCAACTGCCTCAGAACCTTCTTCTGCTTGTACTTCTGCTCTGGCCTGTTGTTGGAGAGGGGCTGAGTAGAGCACTTGTCTCGAGGTAAGTGCAGGATAGCACAGCAGCCAACAAACAGGTGGACAGCTGCAGTGTACAGGGGCCACACTTACTGCCCTGTTCTGATTGATTAGCCTTACCAAGTCTAGGAGTTTAGTCTAAATATTCAATTCTCATAGCAAAATTTATCTATTTTCTTCAGTACTCCAGCTTGCACTTTGCTCTACTCCACAGCTACAAGCAATTCAGGGGGAATGACTTTTATCACACATGTTCATACGTTGCTCAGAGGCCCATCTGCTTTCTCTTGCTTTTTGAAACCAGAGTGCTAAATGAGAGCCACCTGAAGATACGTGTTTCCAGCTCCTCCCCCCCACCTCACCAAATCCTGTGTAGCACCACAAATGCCACAGCTCACGTTCTACAGCATCTTTCAGGCAGCCCATCTCCCAAAGTACTACAGTCTGTGCAGAGAAGTGCTTCTAAGATGAAGAGTCACAAAAAGAAAACTCACATGAGGAAAAGTCTCCACCAATATTACTTTCTGCCTTTGCTAATGGAAGGCACACCCACTTCCTTTGACTCTAATCGGAGGAGGACTGGCTGTCAGGTGGTAGAGAGATACAATTGAGAAACAAGAGGTCTTTATAGTTAGGTGCCTAACCCTGCCTTATATACCATCTGCTTCTAATGGAAACTTAAGACTTGCCAAAAAGAGGCTGAGTCCATGTTTTCAATATTTAATGCTCACTGGAAATGACAGTTCAGCATAACCTGCTGTCCCAGTGAGCTCAAGCAAAACCCCACCCACAGTACTGTGTGTTCACATGCAATTGCAGAAATAAACAGAAAGTATGGAAAACTCACAGGCAAACTCTTGAACTAGAGTGTGACCTAATTTCAACACAGGGGCATTATTCTTTTTTCCCTAAAGACTGCCACTCGCTTAAATTCTTTTGGTGTTAAATCTTACATGTTATGTAAGAAAAATATGTGTGAAGTAGTAGCCATGAAAATAAGTGAATAATAGGATCAGATTGCTTAGAAACTCTCCAGTGTGCAGGGGCAGGTCCCCATTCAGTTTTGTGTCACACTCTGCTACAAATTACTCCAGGGAGAGCCAGTCTACTGTGTCAGCATTCTCAGCTGACTTTTTGCTTTCTTTCTCCCATGAGGAAAAAGGAGCAGAGACATCACCACCATCCACTTCATAAATGCACTAAGGTAAGATCTGGAGACCCTAAATTTAAGAGCATCAGTTCTCTCTGAAGCAAATGAAGACAGGCAGGTACCTAAATTTGGATGCCTAAATTTAGAAGGTATGAGTACTGCTTTCCCCTTCTCTCTTCCTTTTTCTTCTCTCTGATGTGCTAGTCCTTTTTTCTCAGCAGTTAAAAGAGACGTCCAGCTGAGCTGCTCGTCCCCTCTTGTACTTCACAAGTTCCAAGTTCTCTCACACGAGGGGAAGAAGGGTAGGATATGGAACATCAAGATTCATAAAACTGTTATCTTCCCCCTAAAACCACAACAGATGTCTTACTTTTAAGCTACTCACTGAGACTGAAGAGTGAAAATAAACAAGTATGTGACTCTTGTATGTGTTGTGTGGACACAGCCTGTGAGGGCCCAGAGACGTCTCATACATGTGCCGTGCTCCTTGTCACTCCCTGCCTCTCCCATTAGAAGACATGGTAGATCTAAATTTCCAGCCCTGGATTTAGACAGCGGCACAGCTCTGTCAGTTATGCTGCTCTAGATTTACTAAGGAACTTTTTTATTTTGATAGTTTTCAATTAAATAAATCAGGTTCTCTTCTGCTTGTTTTAATGTAGAATTTTGCATTACCATATCTAGCTTAATTTGCAAACTTTACACAGATTCAAGGTAATCTCTTCAAAGACCTGAAAGTATATGGGTTACATTATGACTTTTCTACTTTCCTGAAATGGTGAACATCTAATGAACCACTCTGACTCTTTTTCTCTCCATAGTCCAAGAAAAATCACTAAGCATGGTCAATTGGCAAAAATAATCAAACGGCAGCAGAGAAGGGCTCTGTGCTAGGAAATTCAATATGACAGAATGCAGTGCTTACTGAGAGTACTTACCAGACTGTGAACTGAACTTTGGTATGAAAATAGACACAAAAGTCTTTCCATCAGCCTCTTTGGCCAGCATAAAGTCTGCCTCGAATAATGTTGAGAAAATGTGACTCTGTGTATGTGCTTGTTCTCTTCCTGAGATTATTTCATTACAGCTACGGAAAACTTGGTAAGAAATCCATTCTGTGACATGCAGGTATGTGTCACACATTCCTCCTTTGAGGCAGAACAGCTGCAACAGCATGAAGCAAGCTTTGCTTCAAGCTTTAAACTAAGTTGTTCTTCTATTCTTTATTAAATCAATTATATATGTCAGGAAAAAATAATAAATCACCATATAAGTCTGGTTTCCTTCCTGCTCCGCTGCTATTAAAATAAACACATCATACTCTAATTGTTCTGCTACAGCTCCATGACCAGAAAGTGCTGGATGCTTTACATGGTTATGGCAATGGACTTCTGAGACTTCATGATCTTTATCATCTAAGGTGCTGATGGCTTTACCAAATTTATGTCCCTTTCACAGAGCTATTCAGAAATAGAGGCTTCTGTCCCATTTACCCTAAAACCCAGATCCATGATGTCTCTCCTCACCTGCAGCTCAGAAGTCACTCACTACAATTTAGTGTACCTGACATAAGACTGAAACCACCACTGACCCAAATTGCTCTCATCTGTATAACTAACACAGAAGGAAAAACAGTAAGCACAGAATCAAGGCCACAAGGAAACAATCTGTCTGCTAACATAAGCAGAATGAGAAGGGGCAGAACAACACCAAAAACCAGCTGAGTTAAGGAAGAGTGACACCTTCTGAAGGACAGATAGTTGTGACAGAAACTTGTTTTAAGATAAAAAATGATATCTAGATTTGAACATTTCTGAGCAGTTAGGTTGTTACAAAGCATGCTCATAACAAACTACATAAATGAACTGAATTTTTGGTACTTGAGTTGTGATTTTTATACACCAGTTAAGGCTGACAGTATTGAAAAATCCTTTTGGGATGCGTCTATAGCCTCTCTCTTATTCAAAAGTATTGGGTGTATATATATATACTTTCTGCATTTATTTACATGTGTGTTAGTCATGTCTAATGGAGATGAAATCATTACAAGTAGATGAAGAATATCCCTTCAGGGTGTTCCCAGCATACTACAGAATGTTCTTCTGACCTCATGGATGGAGAAATGTTATTTTGTTCTCGTAGGGCAAAGAAAAGAATGAGAGAGCTTACTACATAGCAGTGAAAGAAGAGATGCAAAAATTCTGAAAGCTGACTTTTTTGAGCTGCTGAGGCAGACAGTAAAAGCAGTTATAGTGAAACTTGATAAAGAAGTCTTTGAGCCTGCAACCTATGCATTCTTATTAAAAGATCATACATTTCCTACCCAGTAGGTGCTGAAGACCAAGCCTAAAAATAACTACAAAAAAAATCACACCACTAAACTGACAGGAAGTGTAAAAACTTTCCAAATGAGAGCCATCAAACCTGATGAAACACAGTCACATTCCTGGTACGATGCACCTTTGCAGTGCCTTCTAGGTGTACTCTGTATGACAGAACTGTTGGGAGGTAATATTTGTGCTCCAAGGTAAACATGCATAAAACAGGATAATGGCTTACTCATAATCTACTAGCTAAATACAGAAATTTAGTCAACTTCCAAAATCACAAGTGCATAGATATAAATTCAAGGTTTAAGTTCTGCTCAGAGTATCATACCTATTACTCATTCTTCTATAGAAGTTCATCTTTTGTTACAGTCTTGACCCTTCTCTCTGTATATATCAAGTAAACTTTTTCCATCGTGGCACAAAACCAATGTAACTTCTATCCAGTAATATCTTAAAAATTTTGCATCAGACACACTCTGATCATAATGGCTATTTTTTTCCCCCTACTGCATACTTAGAAAAATGCATAGCTGTAACTCTGCATTAAAGGATATCCTAATTCTAAATCATTGCTTCTACGACTTACACTGAATGTAACTTCCCATCACAATGTAAGTTTGGAAAAGTCAAGCATCTCCTAAATAAATTCTACTGCACAGTGAAGCTTCCACAGCAAAGCTGTATGAGCTTCTGTGTGTCAGGGTAATCTACATATTTACTCTTATTATCATGAAGGAACTACACAGCAGTGAACTAGTTAAGTGTAGAGTTCCTTTCTGGTGTCCAATTACAGAAGCAAACCAAAGGAATAAACTTTGGTTTTTTAAATGGAGTGGATGTGTAGCAGCCCTGGTAAGGCTTGCCTCAGCCTTAATTAGTGCTGGCATTTGCTGCAGACTAAGCACTGTCAGTTACAACTTTCTTCTCAAGTCGCTCAAAATATAGTGAGACTAAGAACTGTGCAATGAAACCTATTATGGAATCATTAAGAATTACTAGTGGATTAGTTTTAAAGTGCAATTTATAATCAGTTAGTGACAGAAGCAATTCCAAACACACTCAACCTAAATAACACAACTCTTTGAAATGAAATGACTACTGAAAGCAAAAAATTTTTAGTTATTAAAATATATTTTAAAAGTCCCAATTAGTAACAACTAGAATCTGCTTAAAAATAACTTTCACACAAGTTCAAAGACCACCCCTTTTCTTAGAGGTAGCAAGACAAACAGGCTATGAATCAGACATATTTGTGTACTGTCATCATTCTTAAAGGTTCCTGCTCCATGCACGAGGGCAACTGGAAAAATGTCAGCAGCACTGCTCTTACCATGGGAGGCTCACACACGTTTTTCCTCCCCCTTCCCTGATCCTGTAGGCAAACTCTGACTGAAAGTTTCCAAACCAAGAAAAACTAAACCAATCCAAATTCCTTTCTACTGTTTTTAAACACTTTTCAGATGATCCATATTTTAACTTGTCTTCATATCTTGAACAACTGTGGTTAGTCAGCTTCTTCACAAGACTTCAAAATTCTTACCCATAGGAAGGAAATGAAAAAGCAGAAATGCAAGTACTACAATTCATACTAAATTTCATTTTTCATTTAAAAAAGCTCAAACAACTGAAAGCGTTCATTCTTTTGTTCTCTGTTCAACTATTTCAGGTAGGAGAAGATGCTAAGATGATCATGTTTTTCTGTGGGGAACAAAGGAGATCAGTTATGATGCTATAATGCTATATTCATTAAATCAGTTGAGTATGATCAACATAAGTAAGGTATTTGCTCTTAAATTTTTTGGCCTACCTGGAACGAAAAATGTAACCTCAACATTATGCAAAAAATACGTGGCTCTTAACTCAATTTTATATCACAAAAACTGCACAATTTCATTGTAATAATTAAAAAATCTCTGCTGAGTCTTAGCCATTGTAGCCACACAGAATTTTATTTTTTTTTAATAAATTGCGGTAGTAAAAATTCCTCTCAAAAATCAAAAGATTAGTGTGATAAATAAGCAGCTGGCATTTACTGTAAGTGACAAAATGATGACACTCATTTCCATACCATTCATATTTCTTTAAAATGTGCTTCACACATTTTCTGATCCAGCTGATACAATCTGTAGTTACTGTACATACTTTAAAAATGCTGAAAATTAAACCTGTGGTTAACCAGCTTGGTTTTAAGACACACAAAGCAGCTTGAAGTTGACTGACCATTCCAAGTTGTCAGTCCATTCTAAATATTCTTGTCAAACTTTCCAGATCTTCATTTTTGAAATGCAGTTCTTCCAGTAATGTGGTCAGGAACTGTGTGTACATTGGGCTTGTCTGAGTATTCTTGAAAAGTGGAGTTGTTTGTGACAATCTGGAAAAAACCCAAACATATTTCATACAGTAAAGCAACTTTTGAGTGACAGATGTTAAAAAGCAAAGCTTGTGAATTCGAAAAACTGCATTGAACAAAACTAGTTTATAATGTCACATTTGATTAATTACAGTATATAAGAGATTATATATATTATATACAATATGAGTGTATCAAATTATTTTTATTAGTATGTAGTAAATAAAATAATCTATTAGAAAAAGTGAGAGTAGTTTGTATGTCTCTAACCAATTGTACACAGATGTTATATAATGTACACAGATGTCAGAACTAACAAAGTGCACAATTGTGTACATTGTACAATTGCACATATAAAAGGAAGGATCCCAGTCATTATTTATTTCTTTACCCAAAAGCTCGTAAACAGTCACACAGTAAAATTTATATACTTCTTCATATTACTAAAATATACGAGAGATATAAAATTCCTCAGTTTGGAAGGAGCTATCACTATACAGATCACCTACATATATAATAGCTGTATGCAGATGAGGTGAAATACTGAGCTGTTTCTTCTCATTTGCCCTTTAATTGATTCTATTTTTATCCTGAAGTCCTTCCTTTTTCTCCTAATTCTATTGCAAAATACTGCAAAGGTAGTAATAGCTGAATCTACTTCCTAATAAAAAAAAAAAAAAAAATAAAAAAAAAAAACAAATTCAAGTATTAACGCTTATGCTGAAGGTTAAGAAATTTCAACACCAAATATTCCGTCCAAGATCACTTTTTTTTTTGTCTCAAATACTGCAGATACACAGTGCCATTGACACCGTACACAAAAGAGTTGTTTTAGAATACATTTGTGCAATGATGTACTTTTAATAAGAAATTCAAGGTAGTCTGCAGCTTCCTAAAAACTTCCCAGTTCAGGAAGTCTTCAGGTGAGTAACAACCGAGATCAATCTCCCTAAAGTCACTGATATTAAGACCACCTGCACTTGATAAAAGCTATATATGACAGAAGATTCTTTTAAATTAAGCAAAAGTGTGATAAAACATGAACAAAGGACAAGACACAGTAAATAAGAATCACTTAATAAAAAACAACAAAAAACCCCCCACAAAAACAACCAACAAACAAAAAACACAACAACAACAACAACAACAACAACAAAAAAGTAATGAAAAAAAATTTAACTTTTAATGAGTTGAAATTACTTCCCAATGCTTTCTGGATTCCATTTCGGTATGCACATTCAGCTAAACAGTTTAGCTCTCTAACACTGACACTTGGTGAGATGGACTTTCAGACATGCTTCAAGTAAGGGCAAGGTGTGGAAAGAAATGACTTTCACATAAACTCTGCTGTGTGTATAAAAAAGAAGTATTCAGAGTTCGTGATTTTTGGCCCGAGGCCGCTGTGTTTTGTAAGGCCCTTCACGGCAGCCGGGACCGAGCTGTTCCTTTGCTGGGGTTTCTCCCTGGGCTGGGCAATCCCAGCGCCCCTGGCCAGGGCAGGCAGCAGCAGGGGGCTGGGTTTGCTTGGTGACTTCGCTTTCTCAGCGGACAGAGGGTCAGAGGAACCACTGCACTGTTAGTCTGGAGACAGGGATAGAGGGAGGAAGACCAGGAGGTGCATTTCTACTTGTCTTCAATTCACCCTTCTCAGAATTATGCAGGTTCTATATTAAAAAAGACTGGTGGCAGAAACAGTCGTGACTTCCTGAGTGCTGGTGCGAGGTAGCTGTAGCATCAAACCATTCTCCTGGCCATGTAGATTTACATGCATTTTTATATGAATTTTCTTCTGTCCTGCCATGAGCTTAAGAGTTTATTAACAAGGGCAGTATTTTTCAAAACCAGCAGAAAGCTTGTGCAGTTTTAAGCAATATTCTAAAACCAAAATATTTATTACCATGAGGCTCACATGCTTTTTTTTTGGAACTGCAGTTGGTGATATTACATAGTTTCATGAATTAACAAGCAGACCCTGTTTAAGACACGCTGTTTAAATAGTAGCTATTATATCTCACACCATCAAAGAAAGAAAAAAGTATTGCTATTTTCAGGGAAATCATTAAATATTGAGAAATGGAAGTTTGAAAAAGTTACAGATATGGATCAATTTTTTTCCTTACTTGAACTTTGTTTTGAAACTAATTAAGCTGCTAATTATCTGATAAGAAAGAGACTAAATCAGTAAGTAATTTCAGAAGGCATGTGCAAGTTTGTAGCAGTTAGTTAAAAGTTGCATCATGAATTTATGGGGCAACATGTTGAATATTTATGAATATATGTACAAACGCTTTCCTCTTGGAAAACTGTGCCCTTTTGCCCTTTAAATGATGCTTTAACTTGTAATTTGAAAAGAAGTTATCATCAAGTACTTTTCTAGTTTCAGGTAGCTGTTGCAGCAGAAGCAGAAGGGAAAGGAGCAAGCACAAGTTGCTGGTTTGCACAGAGTGGTAAATTACATGCTCTAGGTAACACTGGTCCAATGTATATTTGGGGTACTGCACAAGAGAGGACTGAAGGATTGCTTAAGTGAATTAAACCTTAACTGTATGCAAACAAGCCAGAACAGCATTTGGGATCAGTATCTTCAAGTGACAGAAAATTACAATGATCTTATCTCTCAAGAAACTGTGATGACTAATTCAGTTTAATGACACACAGGATTTCAGTTCGAAAATTGTAGAATTCTCTTGAAAGTCTGCAGCATCTTCTACAGATGTAGAATATAAACAGGAAATAGGATACTTGGGACAACAGTAATAACAACTGGCTAGTGCACCAGTGGAAATATAAATTTTGCTTTTGTGTTACCTCTTTCACATGTTGCAACATTAATCTGGAAGAAACTTTTATGAATAAAGTCAAATAAAAATAAGAAAAGCTAAAGGATTGATTTTAAAATAACCACCTAGAGAAGTACACAAATGTAAATGTTACAGTCCAAAATTACACACCCATTCTTCAAAGGCTTGCCTTCAGCAAGAGCTACTAAAAGGAAATGTTCATGCTCTGATCATGGAAAAGTAGTACTTTGTGACTTGATGAGTGTCGTTTCCTGCACACCCACTTTCACCATATGGTAAACAGGCATTCATAACGTTTAAAAAGTGTTAAAAATGTCAAACTGTATCTGATTGATAAAATTTGTATTTGCTGGCTATTCCACATATGTTACATGTTCAAGAAAAAAACTCCACTAAAGTGAAATTCATGTGAAGAATAATAAATTATTATCAAGCTATTAAAGGACATCTGGCTTCCACAAAATGTTTACATAGTTTCAGTGCTTCAGCTCAAGACCCAAGCTTTCTATGAATCAGTTGCCTTACAAAAACATTTGGCAAGTATATTTAGGAGTTAAACCTCAATTATTTTTAGGAAGAAGTTTCATTAATTGATATGGTAGGATGCATTACTTGTTCTTAGATCTAAGCATACCTTAACAAAGATAGCTGAATACATTCAGAAAAGATAAAACTTTTATGTAGTTAAAAGCCTTAACTGGCATTTCCTATCCTGGGGTGTGAATATTCTTTCTAAAATCCCAAACCAGTTGTCCAGTACCATCCTTCCCTGAGCTACTGGATCTCAGGGAAAGCTTTCTGGACTTTCTGTTTGAGATGAATTCTGTGATTTCTTTTGAATAAGTTAAAAATTTCCGAAGCCATCATTGTGTTACAAGTCAGTTACAGGTCTCTGAATCAGACACCTGAAAAAAAGGGTGAAACCACAACCACGTAAGAGTTGGGTTTCCACTCCTCAAAACTGGTGTCTTAAAATTATACATAAATTGTTGAGAATTTGAGTGCACATAAATTGCCCCAATATATCATGGAAAGCACGTGTATACTCATGAAGAAAAGCCATATGCTAATTCTCAGAAGACTAATAACAAGCTCCTCCTAGAAAAACATAAGCATTGCCAGACTTCCTAATTTTTTTTCTAATGTTAGAAGCTTGAAAAAAGTAAAAGCTGCTGGTTGTGGCAGAAGCCATGAATCCAAACACAATTTTTAAAGTCCCTTCCCTTGTTTGACATGCTTGTAACTTGAACAAGAACAGTAGTATAACAAAGAATGATGGAACAGGTAAGCACTACCTCTCTTTTCAGAGTAAGCTTTGGAAAATAAGATCTTTCTGCCGTTACTGGTACTTAAGCATTGTGAGTAAGACTCTTTATACAACATAAGGGTTGGGTTTTTTTATTCTGTTTCTTTCTACCTTTTGTTTTAGTCACTTAAGACTTATTTTATAAAGGTCATCATAACCAGTTTTCTATCACAGTGATGGAGTTGAACTAATGAATGATCATGAAAGTTTGCTTAACATTTGTTTCAGAACGCAGAAATTAAGAGCTAACAGCAAGCACTACAGGCAGCATTTTTCCCCCTTCCTCAACAAAACCACAGACACAAGACTACTGCACATGTGCTACAAGAGTGCCAACACACCTCTGACCAGTAGACTCCTGCTTCAGCTATAACCATACAGATAACCATGCCATTCTAATGACTTCTGCTGCATCAACACACAAGGGCTGGGGTGTTTTGGTTTTGCAGGGTTTTTTTTAACACTCTGAATATATTTACACTACTCTTATGTTACAGATTTGACAGGCTTAGCAATGCAATAAAAATGTTACTAATCAAAAATGTCTTTCTTTTAATATAGCAGTTTTATAGAATACACTTAGATCCCATTTTAGTTGTTCCTTTTAAGGAAGTCTCCAACAAAACTGATTAAACAAAAGCAATTGTTTTGTTTAAGACAACTGGCTAGACTGAGTCAATCCAAGTGTTACACAGCAGCAATAAACCTCAGTGAATTGGATGTGCAGTGCAGCCCACAGACCATCTGCCTGTACATTCAACTGCAGTGCTGCCATGTATCAATCACTTATAACAGTGCTTCAGTGATGAGGTGAACTCCAACACTGCTGCATTTATCCATTTCATTAATCCTACACAAAGGCACTTAAAGCATTTGGACAGAGTAAGTTGAAACCATCACTGTAATTTTGCATGTTCTTCAGAATACATTGGCTGCTTGCTTAATTTGAGGTAGAATCTCTCAGTATCTCACTAGATACAGTACACTTGTCTAGGGACTGCAATTCTGTTAGTAAATGATCTTAAATCTCAAAGCATGGCACATCCATCAGGCCAAAGTCAGTACTGGACAGAAAGCTGATCAGAAACACAACAGGAGTCTAGCTGTAAGATAAAGATGCAACACCAGGAAGCTTAAAAAATTATTAACTTTGGTGTAATTAAGTGGTTACACTTAATTGCTATGTTTAAACATATGCTCAAAAATTAGAAATTATGACAGCCTCAACTTATGTAATTTAGCTGTTATGTTTGCAGTTTCAGTGAAAAAAACCTAAACCCCCACTTGTTTCTTTATAACTTTAGTTCGAGCATGATTTAGAAAACTCAACATTAAAAAAACCCCAAACCCTTAAAAGCAAAAGGCTGTCTCCAGAGTGAACAATTTCCATTAGAACACATTAATATTTGACAGACAGTCTTGAACTGGAAGCATCTAACTTACAAACAAGATGCAAAAGTATTTAAATATATCTTTGGAATTTAGTCTTTTAAATTAAACTATACTAGTACTGGATAAAAGTAATTATGATCAGTGCCACTTGCAACTCTGCAATTAACGTAGTCTCTAGTTTGGGGCCTTTTATTACCATATCCAATCAGTCAAAAAGGAGACTGGCATTCAGGGGCAGTTTTCTGTAATCTCCCCAATATATTTCTGTATTATACTTTCTTAATGAAAGATAAAACACTCTAAAGCCCACAGTATTGAACAGCAATAACTGACATAAATAAACAGGCAATTTTCTTACTGAGATCAAAAAGCCACTTCTAGTTTTAAATATAGCCTGAAGATCCTTTTCTTATCATAAAGACAAGAATTTTGTAACTGAAGTGCAACTTATGTTTTATTTATTATTTAACTTCCTTTCATTATTGTGTTCTGACTTGTCCACAGAATCCAGCACAGGCACTTTAATCCTCTGATGGCAACAGAAACTAAATTATTCATGCTTTAAAATTTTTGTCCACTACATTTAAATCAATGCTACAACAGTGATTCAAAATCAACGTCTGTAATTCCTATATAATCCTAGTATACAGCAAAAATTAAGGTTCATTCAAAAGTTTACTTTGTAAATTGTTTCCACTACCATCACTTTTCCTATACAGCTTCTACAAGTCTCTTCAATAAATATCTTCTTTGATACATGTTTATGTATATAGTTAACGGAAAATATATTTTTTCTTCGTGTAAAGTTCACCTTGCACACACACTTTTCATATAGTTGTTGTCCAGATGCAGGTCAACTTCCATTCCCTTTTAATGGAGCCAACATTTCACTTGTGGTGTAGCCAGATGAGACTGGATGGACATGACTAGCAGTGAAAGGAAATCCTTTCTACAGTACCAGGGGTTACCTAAGCATTTGATGGAAGTGCTTGCTACCAACTGAAAAAAAAAGACAATGGATCTGCTTTTCTCTCTTCCCTTCTTATCCCCACCCTCTCCCCCCACAATGTGTTATTTGTATCCAAACAGGCAACTGGCAATGGAGAACAGGCTGGGGTACAGCTAAAGCTGCAGCAGCCCAAACAAACGCCGCCACTTCCTGGGACCATGGGCAGGGACTGGGGTGCAGGCTGTGCAGCACAGCTCCCTCATGGCACACCATGACCTCCTCACAAGGGCTTTGGAAGCCCACTGGACATTTGCAAGATACTTTGCAGGCTCTACTCTAACATTCCATAGGAACAGTAATTTCTTGTCTTTCCCTTCATATGAGAGAAACTTTCATTTTTCCATTAAGCTGCGTAAGGAAATTTTTGGAAGGCATTTAAAGGTTTTAACTAAACTATGCAGGAGAGAAGAGTTGAGGCATAGACTTAGAGCTACCTTATCAGGCACAGAAATGGTTAATTTAAAATGGATTTAAGAAAATGCAAATGTTCTGGATCTTTGGGGTTTTTTTTTAACCTAACAAACAAACAATTCGCATGGATATCAGGATGTATTGTTTAGCCACTTTCTTCCTCTTCCTTGAAAGTTAAGATCACTCCATCAGCTGCTAGCTGTTACTTATAACAAAGAGCTGTATAACTACAAAGATCCTGCAATGAAAAAATTTCTTAGTAATGTTGCACTGATACAAAAAGACACAGAAAAGAAAAAACCGCAAGTATATTAAGACTTTCCTCACAATATTAACTTCTCTAAGATAGATGACCATTGACTTTTAATGAAGGACAAGTAAAAAACTTTATCTATTAAAAAAAACTCTATCATTAGGCCAGTAATTAAATTTACAGGCAAAGTAGAAGTCTGAAAATCCATAATGTGTTCAAAGAACTCATGGTGACATTTCATCAAATGGTGTGACAATTCAGTACAGCCATTTGGTGTTATTTGTGTCAGATCTGTCCATTGCATATTTGCAGGCAACATGTCTTAGAATGTACATTCTATGGACAAACAACTGCAAAAAAATTTTAAATGCCTCAAAAATTAGCTAAACATCTGAAACTTTCAGTTCACATAACTCATACTATTTTGCCACAACACAATGAATTATATAATAGAACTCTTCTCAGAAAGTAACTGGTATTTCTTCCTATTCCCATATTCAGCTCCCCATGACTGACCAATAGCACAGATTTCTATTCAGCTGAGACAGAATTTGGAAGCCTATTGCTTTGTACAACTATTTTAACCTCTGCAGTTTCTCATCAGCATCACTCCTACGATGTTCCCTCTGAGCAAGTGTCTTGACCTTATGTATGCACACTGAGAGTAGAGTCAGTTCCCTCAGCAGTTGTCTGGGAAAGGAACTACACATTTCAGAACGTTCAGCAGGTGGGAATGATGTCACATGGCCTGCCAAGCAGTTGCTAGTATTATGCTGATCCTGTAACACAAAGCACTTGGCTTCATTAGGTACTCTGTGATTGCTGTTTTTAACCCAGGCTTAGCCTGTCTAATGAGAAAGATGACAGCCAATACTCTGGAAATATTTTTCTAATAACCATGGGAGTGACAAAAATTCCAGGACCCATGACTCCTTTAAAGCCACAGTAATAATATGGAATGGTTTTAATTGTTACAGTGATATTTAAGAACTCTATTTTCAAAGACTTAGTAATTTTTAAATGACTACCAAGAGTGCCATCAACACAAATACCATATAGGTCTGGCAAAAAACAGCTACTTGGGCAAAACAGCATTTCCAGATTTCTTTAACAGTGGATTAGAAAGATCTTGAGCCAAGAAAGACTAAGGAATCACCAAACCCAGCTCAATAACATCTACAGTTTCTTATCCAGAATTCTCTTCTACAAAGCTGAGCAAATCAGATTTTGTTTCACTATTTTGTACAACAGATATGACTGCAGGATGATTTTCTAAAAAGCAAGTGGAGCATAGTACACGTCTGCATGACTATATTCCAAAAGATGATTACAACGTTAGTTCAGATATAAAGCATTAGAACGTCTACAATACTGTGTGCCATTTAAAGCCCTTGTATACAGGGATTTGTCCCACAAATTTTTAACTTAGCTTACTTATCAGCATAATGCCATGAACCCAGAAGAAATCACTATCAGCTGTTTCTCCCTAACAAATCTAAGTTTCTTATGTACACATTTCAAGGACAAGCTTTGTTTAAAGAGCTCCATTTATTTGAAGCCGGTTTCCTGCTAACCAGCTGACAGATCAAAGGTACTTCTCAGTTTGATCGTTTATTCCCATTTCCCCCCTCTTCTTTAAGTTAGTCAAAAATTTTAAATCTAATACATTTAAAATTTATTTTAAAAGTGATTCTCTCATCCTTTTCAGTCTTCTTTTCCTTTTTATGTTCCACAAGATGTTCCCGTGACATCTCTCAAATACTGGAATCTATGCCACTGAAGTATCTGGATTACCCAGCTACATGAAATTAAGCACAGGTATAAATTTCAGATTAAAGAATGCCGAAATGTAAGCTTTTGACAACCTGAGCCTCTTAAGTACTTTGTCAACTACACACCTTTGTGTGAATTATTATGCACATACAGTAGAACAATTCTGTATCTAAAAGATGCCTTAATATTCAAACCTGATACATTTTATTAATTAAACGTTGTTTTATCTCTCTCTCTCTATATATCTCCATTTTTGCACTTTATTATTCCACATATGGATATTCCTATCAATTCATTACCTTAGTGATTTGTAAGAAGGAAAAAAAAAATCAAAAAAGACAGAATAAAATATACTGACTTGCAGTAAGTTAAAACAGCTACAATGCAATATGCTTAGGTAAATAATGTCAATACTTGACTTTATAAAATGTACTCACCTGTGCTCAGTTACTAGGGAAACAATGATCATAAAATTGATCATAGTTTAGTTTCACAACTTTTTAACACTGTAACTTGATTACAGTCCAGTATACAGATCAAGCACCTGGAATAATGCAGCTGAGTAAAGAGACATGCTAGGAATAGCCTTGCTTACATTGTGTCCAAATTTTTTTTTATTCACAAGTTAAATGTAACAACCCCCCCACTTTTCTAAATGCTAGAGTGGTTTTGGACCTCTCAAAATGAGGTTCTTAGAAATCCCCAAAAGTTATGGATTCTTAAGCATCTTTTCCCAGAAATTACAGCACACAGTAGGTTTGAAAAACAAACCAAAAGCAAAAAACCACAAAGCCTTTTCCTGCTTGTTTTATTTCCTAATCTATTACTGGCTTGATGATCTCCAGTAAATCACTTTTCTACCCTTAATCTCAATCTTACCAGCTCTACAGCAGAAGAGCACTATTAACACTGATTTGTGAAAGTACACTGAACTAAACATGCCTAAAACCAGCAGAATACGTGATGAGGTTTGGAACAAATATAAACAGCCAGACACATCTCAACTATTCTTTAACTTTTTAAAACCCCTAGTACCTCACCTCAGAAATATAGTTTTATGATGAATTAATTAGATCTATTCAGTGTCTTCTTAAGATGTTCAGATGGACAGAGGGTGGAAAAGAGACCGAAATGTGCATTTCTGTAGAGCATCGGGTGTAAGTGTGGTATACATCAAAATGAAACATGCTGGCATCTCAAGCCTCTAAATAACCAAGCATCTGTATTTTTTGCACTGATGCTGGTTTTGCATGTTTGCAATTACAGACATACACTTTGCAGTTTCTGCAATAAGCTTCCACATGCTGGTTGGTTCTGTTTGCTACCAGTCAAATAAAGCACGCTTTTCCTGGTGGGGAGGAATGGGAAATGAACTTGTACTGCTGCCGACATGATTGTTCTAGATTCCTTTTTATTGTGCCAGGCAAAATTTTATGAAGATATGATTATGTTTACTTACACAACATTCTGGTTAATTGTCTGGTTGCAGTCTTCTTATCCCCAGTATTTTTTTTAATTATACTCGTGTAAAAAGACACCTGTCCTGATGTTAAATCCACTGGTTTGGATTGTCTGTAAATTCTGAGAGCTTTATCATAGCCCACTGTCTAGAGAAACATATAAATCATCTTTGGGTGATACACATTTCCTTCCTTCCTTCCCAAAAGAAGCTGTATTTTTCTGTTTTCATAAATATGAAAGGAAACCATTTCAGAAAATACTGTACATTTTTGCCTTCACTATTAACATCTCACTTCAGGTCAGAACTTAATTGCCAGGCTGGATGACTGCCACTGGGTGTCACAATGTTTTTGTTTCCAATAAAAAAATTTTTTTCTATTTTGATATTTCCCCAGCTGACATAGCTGGGTCTTCAGGTAGGTCTGTGAAGCACTGTTAATCCAAGCAAATTATAATAGCTCAATCATTCAAATAAGTTTATTTTCTAAGACATAATTCAATCATAAAGCAGCATTTTTTAGCACTTTCATGGTTTTTAATCACCTTTAGGATTCTTCTTCCTTAAAAACCACTATACACTTTGCAAAAAAATATTGTCTATCATGTCAACATGTCTGACATTTTCAACAGCAATATGACCAAGGAAATTAGAATCTGTGGAATGAAATACTGCCTTTCTAGACACCCTTACTGTTTAGTGTTGTAAGGTTTTACATTCCAAAATCTGCATCAAGCACCATAAGAGAGGAATGATAAGATCTTCAAACAATACTGCTCTTTCATGGGGATTTTTTAACGAAGCTTTTTTGTTATAGTGTCTCCAGAAGAGCTAAGGAATACAGTACTTCTACATTGGGCACATTTTATTTCAGTGCTAAAGAACAGGACTAACCATTCAGCTTACTAGAGATACCATTATGACTACCTGCATGGAACCAAACACATTAATCCAGAGTCCATGTTAAAAACTCTGCTGGTACAAAATACCTAGAGATCACACTATACTAGCTATACTACCAGTGATGTGCATCTCTACTTTTTTTTGTTGTTGTTTCAGAAACAAGCCAAATTAACATGGACTTTTGTCTTCCAATGAAGTTTCCTGTTAGTCAAAAACCCTGTTTATATGTCATATCCCCACTAAAGTAGGCTGTTCTTTCCAAAGTTAACTAAGATAAAATTAAAACTCTGAATGTAAAAGATTCAAGTGTGTGCCAGTCATGTTTTTCTTTTAACAGATGGGTAGTGTTTCTTGATAAAAAAATGTTTGCATTGAATGTATTAAGATTAATTATTAATGAGGAAGCTAGTATATTTTCATAGGGCTATAGCTGCAGGATTCAGTTGAAAAGTGAGCATTTCAGTTTGCTCAGTGGATGAAGTTAAAATACATTTAGTTTAAAACTAAGTTTAGGGCAGCTGTTAATGTGAATTACTAATGTCTTACTTGCAGCATTAGTTCAGAGCTGTCTATATTGCTGCTACTGTACAGTTTTTTCTATGCAACTCTTCTATGCCACTGCACTACTTATGAAATGATTTCCAATAAGCAAAGCACTGATTATGGAAGGAGGAAAAACAGGACATTACAAAAGAAATCTTCTAAATATACACCTTTTAAAGAAACATCAATTTAAAACAGTTCTCTCTCTGGGCAATTTTTCCATCTGCTTGATCATAGCTGTGGCATAAAGTTCAATGGGACATGAACTCCACTGACCAAGTCAGCTCCCCTATGAGTCAACATGCTGCAGCAGCCTTCTGAAATCCAGCACGCTGTGTCAGAGCTTGAAACACAAGTGGGAACAACTCACTCACTCACACAAAAGGCTAAAATGAAGTGTCAGAAGAAAGTACTTTCCCTACTATGATATTCTTAATTCACAAGTATATTTGGAATATAAAGCTGCCAACAGACTGAAGCAGATCACCCAAAATGATGTTTCACATAAAAGTATTTCTAGATTCTAACAAAAAGATTTGTTAGAACACCACCACGAGGGACAATTTATAGCTAGTGATTCACTTTGTATACCAGCTCTGCTGGTTGTGCATAGTGTCAGCCTGAATGCCCACACACACACAGCTGCTGAGAACACGCAGATTTCTATCTCTTGGAGGGATTTCCAAGACACTTGGCAGATAGCCATGCCCCTGCTCTTCCCCTGCACTGGGCAGCAGAGCTGGCAGGTGCAGAGATGACAGCTTTCTGAGCCAACCCTCCTGGCTCGGTGCAGCAGGAGTCCAGGACACAGCGTGTGCCACGGCACCACTCCTGCTGATGAAGCCAAGCTCCAGCACTGTTTATCCAGGAACTAACTATCCTGGACTCAGAGAGTTTATGCTGGGCATTCATGAAAGTTACACAGCACATCCAAATGTCCCGTTTAGAATGCTACCCATGAGAATACCAGCATGGAAAAGATTGCAGCTGTATGGGCTGCAATGAAATTCACGGTATCGCTTCCTGCGTAACATCACTGCAGCGACAGTGGGGGGTTTTTGTTCCAGGAGAAACACCTTCTTGGAAACTGTTAAAGTTTCTTCTATTTTCTCCCTTATGAAAGAGGAAGATATTTAATTAATTTTAAAGTTGCCACTGACTAATATTCCAATTAATAACACTGAAATCCCTCATGGTACTGTTCTGTGTATGTTTCCTAAATAATACTGGAACATGCCAGAAAGAACAAAGATAATATTGATCGTATGTCCACAATACGCCAAATAAGCAACTTCATGTTTGCTTAGAAATTGCTGATAAGTAAGCAAGCTAAATAGAAAAAAACTGCTTAAAAGGTTTAAGAACTGCTTAAAATAAAATTTGAATTCACACTTACCAAATGACAGCCTAAAATTAAGAGAAAAAGGGAAGAAGGTATTTTTTAATGCATTAAGACAAATTTGCCTTTTCCCTATTTCACACAATGATGTTACTCTTCAGATAAACACTATAACCACATTCAAATGTTTTTATAAAAAACCTCTTTGGATTCTTGGTCCTGCAAGCTCAGTTCTGTTTCAAAATAGGAAACAATCATATTTCTAGGTTAATGATAAATTATTTTTCTCAGCTGAAACCTGGAACCGAACTCCCATCATCAGACATGCTAAATAAAATATCATTCAGCTGACTTGTATGTGGTTTCTGTAGGAAAAAGTCACTCTGCAAGTCTGATTCATATCCTATATGTATTTGTACATTAGATTCATACATTTCAAACATTCATACACTTTCAGATAAGAACACAGTAGTGATATCAGAAACATCTAAATTCCTCTTAAAATGATTTAGAAATGTCAGTGCTGAGCAATAGATGTGCTCTCGTGTGAGAGGAGTAAAAACACATACTTGAACCCAAGATTCTCCAGTTCCTGAACTGTTATCTCCAAGAGAGTAAACCTCTAGAGTACATCTCCACATGACACATTTATCTAAAGTGGCTGCACACATATAATGATGGCTTTTGTTTAGTGATCATGGTCATTTTGAGTTTGTTTAAATACTGCAGCCAAATGCTTATAAACTAATCCCAGAACATTTTGAAATGCTTCAAAGCTTTTAGCGGGGGAACCTCTTGCATAGGCTTTGTAGATGAAGCTGACCACAGTTCACTGGAACCAGCGAGCTCAGATAAGTAAGATGAAAGCAGACATTTCCTGAAAATATCTTGAAAGCTTTCCATTAGTCTGTGCCAGGGGTATACACTAAAAACAGAAAGTGCCCGTGCTTGTATAGCAACCAATCTTCCCACTTTCTCCTTTCTTTCCTGAACTACTGTATTTATATCTATTTATCTGCTTCATTTGGTATCTTGCAAAGTTCTTTGGCAGAAAAAGATGCAACTTCTGCATTCTAGTTTACAGTACATTATAAAGCAGCTATTACTAGAACAAAATTCTATTTAACATGTTAAACAATATAATAGGAAGAAACCAAAATTACTGCCAAATTAATGCCAAAATTACTATTAATTACAAATAATTAAGAAATTTGATATACAGATAATTTTTAAGAGTCACTCACTCCACAACAGGCATGAATACCACTGTTTGAACATAAATCTCTGACTGTCAAAGTGTACTCTAAAAAGGTCGATTCAGCATTGCTGAATGTGCTATATTCATAGGAGTGCCTCAGGCTAGATTTTCAATAAAGGCAGAGACTGGCTGTGTTCATATTTTATATAGTAATTTGATTGAAAAAGTCCAACTGTTCACCAGGAACGTTAAATACTCCACTGCAGAAATCTCCAACATTTTATACTTTGAGACATGCCACACTGCCCAGTTCCAGGCTCTTTATTTCGATAAATGAGAAGCTCAGGTTTCTTTAGTAGTCAGTAGAAGTACTTTCAGCAACTTTTCAAGAACCTGCAGACTATGAAGCGTGCCTAGGGTCTAATTTCAGCACCAAAATTAGGCATTAATGATATCCATCATGGTGTATCGTACAAAGAGTCAATATGCACATTCACACAAAGAGAGGAGAGCATGATCATACCATAATACACTAGACTACAATACAGCAGTAATGCTAACAGTTACTCTGTCCACTACCTTATCACAAAAAGGGCTGGGGCACTCTGAAAGTGCACTGTGAAGTTAAGTACACCAAGTCCTCAGCACACTACTAGCCATATATGTTTGAGAAGGAAGTGGTGAGCCACAACACTGATGCACAAAATAGGGTGCAAGCGAAGTCCAACAGTTGCTACTTAAACAAAACAACCTTGCAACTTTTAATACAAAACAAAAAATACTTCAAGTCTTAGATTTTTTTGAGGTTTACCTTGAAACCCATGCTCACTCTGCCTTCTGCAACCCCTGTATCCTTGGATACCTGTAGTATGGTATGGCACCGACCTGGGAAGAGGAAGCATTATCCTCTACCAGGGTGTTGCTTATGCAGCTTTACTGGTTAGTGTTGGCAGTAAAATGGTCGTCCTATGTCTGAAACCAGGTCAAGACCTGTGAATAAATGTGAAAGTGTGACTGAAGCGACTGAAGACCCACTCTGACTCAGGCTCCACACATCTCTGTGATCTAAATAATATTAGATGTTTTACAATGTGCATAATGTCTCAGTACAACTAAGGGAGAGGACTTAAATAGGGCATAATTCTTTTTACGAGAATTATTAGCAATACATGACAAGTTCCTTGGCAGCCTGGAGGAGGTGAGAAAGGGCCTGAGTGAGGACCTGGGAGGGGTTGTCCAGGTCCTCAGTAGCCTTTCCCTGCACAGTCCTGGCTTCCACTAAATACTCAAGTTTGATTAGAATTTCCAGATAATTAAGTGTTCTACTTTAATCTTTCTGGAAATAATGCAACATGAATCATCTTACTAGAGGAATCTTAATTCCTCTAATTCCTTCTTAATTCCTCATTCAATTCTACCTACATTCTTCCACATTCTGTCCTAAGAAGCAACTGAGAGTTGTTAAAAATCTCAAGTTCATGAGCTTGCAAGAACCTTAGAATATGCAGAAATCAGCAGAGGTTTTATTTATGATTTCACTATTATTATAAATAATATCTACTCTTTTTGTGGTCAAATATAATTAATTTCTTTAGGGATGGACCTTTAATAAACAAAGGTAAAAAAAGACTTGGTTCTTTGCTTATACTGACTGCTTCCAGAACTGCCTGCTACTTGTATAACATTTTAAAGCAGCTGTAAAACAATCATTTCTTATGTAAACATTTACAGCTCATCATATGCACAGACTGGCTACATATTTTAACTTCTGATCAAAAAGAGACACCATTTCCTTAACTGTACAGAAACTACTTGAAAAATTCATAAGATCTGTTTCACAAATTACCAATTCAACCATAAGAATATATAGTAAAAATGACAAAAGATTTGTTCTTATAGTTGATAAAAAATTTATGCCAAGGCATTCAAGTAAAGTTACTTTCTGTGTTCTGATTTAATGAATCATTTGAGCGCTATGTGGCTGGGTGACACAGATGTAAGGCTCGCTGAAGCCTGCTCTAATGCCTGCTGGTACCGTCTTCCTTGGGACAGCAGAGCCAGAACAATGTGTCAGACTGAAGTAATATCAAGGAAAGTAAGTGCAGGGCTGGGCATGCCATGAGGCTGGCCCACAATACTTCCTGACCTGTGAATGTCTGTAAGTACCTCTCTGTCCTACAGGCTCCAGTGACCCAGGAAGCCCAAAAGCAGCAGCAGCAGTGCAGTAATGAACAGAGTCTGGAATGAAGATTTTTGCAATCTCGTAATTCAAGCTCAAGGCATACAAAGATTGGTTGATGGTTTAACCCTAATGGAAGGGCAGAGCCTCACACTGTGAAACCACCAGTGATTTCTTAAACATTTAACGTTAGTTCACCTTTTAATACAAATTTGTGTCAGTTTAACACCCTGCAAAGTTTGAATCTTTAACTTCAGAAATGTACATGAATTTGCAAAATACAAGGAAGGAACTCACTTGATGAATATGAATACAGCTTTTATAGATCATGCTTCTGTGTAGAAGTGTACTGAAAGACACTCTAATACAACCAGGCTTCCTATTAAGGAAATCAGTGTAAAGAATTAAATTCTACAGTAAGTAATTTTACAGTAAGTAAAACAAAGCTAAGGAGGACTGTAGGCACTGCAGCAACAAAGCTAATCCTTCCAGTATTCTTTAGGATTAACAATCCTCCTAAAGGAGACTTCCCCTCTATAAGAATACTTATACCTATTTAGAAGCACACATATCTTTATACAAGTGATTTAAGTTTAATCATAAAAGTGAAACCTTTTAAGAAATTAGAAGCAAAATGAGAAATGAAAAGCCTAACAGTTACGCCAAAAAAATAATACAATACACATGTCATTTTGTCCTAATGTCAGAGAGGGAAAGAATGTATGCCAGCAGCAAATGGAAGAGGGTGAATTATGCTCCTACTTCATCCTGCAAGGCCTCTTTAAAACCTCCTAAAGTTCAGCTTTTCTTTTTTAACATAAATTTGTCTATTGATAACATTTGATGCAAGGGGGACAATTCTGTTACGTCAAGAAAATGTTGTTCCTTTGTATGAAAGAAATACTTCTGTTGATGCCACAGTTAGTTCCATAAAATCCTTCTTTTTTTTTACCTGAAGATTACATATTGTTCCAATAGGATAAGACGACAGTTGCACATAAGAATATTTGATATTTAAGGGTACTTACACAGATAACAAAACAATAGCAATGAGAGTCCATTCAGGCATTTTGTGAATAATATTTCTGTTTGTTAACCTGAAAAATAATTAAACAAAAATCAGTACATTTAAGGACAAAAGTAAGCAGATTTTAACGGCTGAATTTTAATTCTATCATTAATACACTGAACTATAAAGAAGCTGTATCTGAGGAATTCACCAGCTCTCAAGCTTCTGTCATTCTCTAATGGAGGAATTGCAGAATTTCCAACGTCCCCTTTTTTTTACATGAAAGTAGGATGGGGAAGACTAAGCAGAAGCTATTTCTTTTCCATTGCCCACAAATAGTCCTGACTGCTGTGAGGGCCCAGCTCTCACTCATAACCACTGGGAAATTCTCCAGAACTGCACATGAGTTTCTAAAAGATGGACCCTCTTACACTTAGTTTTCCCCTCCTGTTGGCTTCAGATCCAGATTTGCTGTAAAAGCTGATGTGGACACAATCTGAATTTTATAAGGTGACAGTGACAATCCTCTGATGAGTCTTGTTTTTAAAATGGAAATCCAGAATTCCAACTTATGCAATGGGAGCCAGAGCAAATATAAGAGCCATATAAATATAAATGAGGTGTGAATAAAGAACCACATGGGTGTTCAAATAAAGTACTGCTGCACTGAATACCAGCTGACCCCTTCAGCTGAACTGCCTAAAAAACCAGATCTGCTTTAAGTCAAGTACTAATCTGTGTTAAAACCATTCATCTGTGAATTGCTGTCTCAATTTAGGCATGATCCTTAGTGTTCAAAACAAGCAATTTCATGGAAAAGTCACAGTCAAAAATGAAGCTGTGGCTATGCAGGCACCCAAAAGACCCAGCATAATTAATTGTATTCAGAAAGATGGCACCATCCAACAGATAAACTGAGGGGCAAGTGCCTCTCTATGTTTGCTTCCTTCTTGCTTTCAGTTTCCCTTCCATGACCTTGTACAAATTCAGATCCAGAATGAAGATACCCTGTCACTCATACCCACTCCTACAAACACTAGTGAAGATTGTTCATTTTCAGCAAGCTCCTCTCGGGCAACAAATTCAAATCCAGGGTTTTTTTCCTCAGTTAGATTACTTAAAAAAAAATTACTTTGGGTAAATATATAGTTACCCAACCCCTCCCCCCACCCAAAAAAGGCTAAAATTTGAGAAAGCAGATGTAATTGTATTTGTCATTGTTAAAATTCAAATTTTAGTAAGTAATTCCCCAAAATTATATTCGAAGTGGTCATTAAAAATGTAGTTATCAGTAAGATCTTTTATAGTATTTGTTTGCATTTCTCTATTTCAGAAAGATATTAAAAATTAATAAAATAAATTTGTAATTATCAAAGCAATATTATCCCATTTTCCTCTTCAAATCTCCAAGTCTTCAAACCAAAATAAGATACTGAAGCAATAATTCTTCAAGTAACGTCTCAACAATCTGAGTTTTGTTAAATTATGAAAGGAAAAAACAATATTTTGCACTGCATACACAGGAATTGTTACATCAAACCAGAACCAACAGTTCTGGCAAATACTTATTATATTTGTTATTAAAAGGTTCATTTTAGCAATTTTTATTCGAAATAGCTAATGGATTTAGCTGGCAACAAAGTCTGTACCTGGTAAACTGTTACATTTTTCTGGCTACAGAATAAGAGACAAAACAAAGGCTGAACATCTTGACTCAACACTGATGACAGTGATAAACACTACCAAGAAATGCCTGATGGAATCATCCTGACAGGCAATTCATATGTAACATTCCAGTTAATCTGTTATGATGAGACACAATGAAAGAGACAGCTCCAAGCCACCTGGGGAAACTCTGTCAAATAGAGAAAGTAGCTTTATTTCAATGCTTTACAAGGAGTTATTATTGATTAGAGCACAGGAAGGTGTCATTCTTGTACACAGACCGAGAGATGCAGTTATTTGTGTCAATTAACTCTTATCCAATGTAAGTATTGATTGGCAAGGTCTGAACACTAGTCATTGCTATCAATATGGTATTTCTGAAGGAGGTAGTCAGAAGACACAGATAACCAGCAGGGCACAGCAGTATGGATCTGCTGATGAACTATAGTCACTGCACTGGATGAACAGTCAGGCTTCTGCAACTGAGTAACCTCTCAGTACAACACCTGTCCTAAAACACTTGAGCAGCTGGAAAAAAAAACATTTCAGAGAGATCAGAGTAAAGCAAGCAACCTACAGGTGTGAAGCCTTAAATAATAAGGAGCAGTGGAAGGGCAGTCACTTTCAAACAAGCTCTATGTCAACACCAAGGCCTCTGAAGAGCAAAGCTTTCAGAAACAGGGAACTGCAGGGTCTCTGTAAAAACGGTTCATTAATTCTTTGTCTTGCCTCTAGCAAAAACTGTTACTTCAGAACAATCCATGAAAGAGGTCACTAGATTTCTGTCCTAAAAACATGTGGAAATGTTAAAAATGTACAAAGCTTTGTGTTTTGCAGTGAAATATTTTCTGTTAAAGTTTGACCAAATTCTTCCTCACCTTCCTAAAGAAAGAAAACAATATGCAACTTCCCAAAATGGAATGTGCCCACTTTCTTGGCCTGTGTAAGGCAGGATATGCAAGCTAGGAAAGTTGGATGATCCCAAATAGCTGTGTGGGTTGCTTAGTTGCTGGTCTGTGGGTCTTGTGGTTCACTCCAGCAAGACACGCTGCAGCCACCCAACAGGACCCACGTGGTTTTCACACTCTGTCAGGGAGCCTGACTGAGCACATGGATCCAAGAGGCAGAAGCTTTCTGGAAAAAGGACTGAAGAGTAAGATGCATAACAATTTCATCTCCAATGACACCCTGATAACTGACTAGTACCCATCCTGCAAAGCATGGGAACTCCAATAGGGAATTAGTAGGAATCCAGAGTAAATGAAAACAGCAAACCCAGCATCTTTGCAAACGTAGCAGCCTTTCCTTCCTACATCCAGATTCCCAGGTATGGGCATATGTAACTGCAGTTCAAGAATCTGGCCATTCTGTAAATCAAGAAACTGACTTCATGAGATTAGGATGCAGTCATGACTTTAGGGGACCTCAGCTACCTGTATTTTTTCCAAAACTTCCACTAAGATGAGTGAAGTTTAACTAACCCAGGGCAGCAGGCAGGTAAATACTGAAGCATATATTGTTTTTCTTTAGGTTTCAACTAGACCAATTTAACCATAACAGACAACTTTTCTACCTCCTGGAAAACAGCAACATATTTATACAATGTAACATAATTTAGTCTGATGACAACCAGCAAAAATAAGTCACTATTGAACTTTAGGCTTCCTTTGAGACAAGCCTAATTACTTGAGAAAAAGTCATTAGCATTCTGATACTCTCCTATTTCCACACAGAACTTTGTCTACGACCAAGTACTACCGACTTGAAACCCAGAAATTAAAATTCCACTTAACAAGGGTAACAGGTCAAATAGGCATTAATACGTGTATATGCCAGATAACATATATTCATGACACATACTTGAAAGCTAAAAGAGTGTCTTGGACACGTGATAAAACCAAGTTGTAACAAGAAGTCTTGAACACATCTCTCATCTGAGTCATTGGCAGAGCTCAATGTCAATTATAAGCTCCATAATGGAAATTTAAATACTTGCAACCATAAAATACAGATGGAATCCTATTTTAAAAATGAAGTATTATGCCTTAAAAAACCTAACTACACATTCAAAATAATTTATCTTCAATTTATATATAAGAAGCTAATTTTCTCTTGATCTTTTAACAAAGTGCCCTTACACACTCTGGAGAATTATGTGACATCTCAGTTTTCGTAACAAAAGCTTACAGGCACTGAGGGACTTTGTTTGGGAAGAGCTCTAACCATTCTAAAATGTCTCTTGAGATCTCTCTAGTGTGTTTCTTAGCAGTGGTGATTGAATAAAATGCTGCCCAAAGGAGGCTGAACTGCAAGTGTTTCTTTAAAAACCAATGGAGCTGAAAATCGTTGTTGCTTAGTTCACCACATGCTCTTTTACCCTTCTTCAGCTAAGCTCTACTACAGCCATGTGCTTTATCTACTACCCTCTTTGGCAAACTCTTCAGCCTGAAATATCTTCAGTATAAAAAGCAGGAAAGAGCACGAGCATTTATCAGTGCTCCTCCATCATCATTATGCATTTGAACCACATTAACAAAGAAAGTAACATCTGAATTTCCATACCCTGTAAATACAAATTCCGTTTAAAATTTATCCCAAGTCTCCTTTCCAAAGCATTAAATCCAAAACTTAAGAGACTACTAATATTACATAAACTTAAACCTACATACCAAACTGGAGATTCAAGTCTATGCCTTCATCTCAATATCCATGAGTTAGCTCTTGTGTACCAACAGACCCTTCCATATAAGTAATGCAAGACAGAAAAAGGGCCAAAAGGTTTTTATTGCTTCCTTATTTCCCATATTTTTTTTATTTTTCTATCAGTGACAACAAAACTCCAGTTATTTTGAGAGATATATTATATTATTATAGTTTTAAATGCTTGTATAGTGCCCACAATTATCTTTAACCATCCCCCACCCAGAATCCTGAATTTCGAAGCAACTGATCTGCAATCTCCACAGTAAGAGAACCCCAAGAACTTGCTACCATTACCTTCAACTTACTTCCTAACAAAAAAGACACAAAATAAACTCAATCATA
Organism: Sturnus vulgaris; assembly: GCF_052056855.1. Taxonomy (NCBI): domain Eukaryota; kingdom Metazoa; phylum Chordata; class Aves; order Passeriformes; family Sturnidae; genus Sturnus; species Sturnus vulgaris. Next base: position 17,024,252 of record NC_142251.1, on the reverse strand, counting down.
AAAGTGGTTTGAAAGACACCAAATGTAGTTTCTCCAGGTTTATCAACCCATATGTTAAAGTGACTATTAAGCCTTTAAACTGCAGACCAACAAAACTGTTTTAAGACACAAACATGTTACTCAAACAATAGGTGTCTGTACACTATATACAAAAATATTTTCACTGGTTTCAGTGGTGTAGTTAAAATAAAAGGTGAATCAGAACTTAAAAGACTGCAATCACAGAAGCAAACTCAAATAGTATCAATGCTTTTATTTAAAAGCGTTATCAGAAAGGAAGAGAGAATCTTCCCAAGTAAGAAATTTTGTACAGACATCTGTGTTTTAGTGGTGTCCTTCCAGACATGGGGTAAATCATACGGAACTGGGTAGAGCTGGGTTTCTATTCACCAAGGCCTAGATTCCTTGTGGCAAATGCTACATGAATGAGTTTTGGAAAATTTACATGTAAATCTCATGCAGGCTGAGGATGTGGGAGGGATGTTTCAAGAGGGACAATGTACACACAAGTTAGCAACTGCTGTTGCACTTTTTCTGACAATACTTGAGGATGCACAACTCAGTCTAGGTCCAGGTTATGAGAGTCGTCTCCCAAAGAAAAACTAAAAATGTTCAGAGAAGTTACCATTCTGTTTTCCCTCCCTCTTTATCTCACTGTTTCCATATACTGTCTTTAGTCCTACTGACTGAAGCAGAAGCTTCACCTGTGGCGATAAAAGTGCTCACTAGATCTACTTCCCTTTCAAATCAGGGACAGATCCAACTGACTGACTCTAGAAGTTAGTGGTAAAAATTATTAATCAGATTAAAACCATTTAGCCCAGCTGCAGGGAGCCAGAGCAAAAGAAAGGGACAGATCTCAGAAACTCACGCTTAATAGGAGGTGACGAGGTAGCAGAACCCTTAAAAGACTCACCAGCATCCTCCAGAGACCACTGGCCTAGTTTTTAAAAATCTACAAATACTCCTGGTGACCCAGCCACAGTCAGGAGCAGGGAAAGGGCTGACTTGTCAGTCCACAGGGAATGTGACATTACCTACATGAACACACAGCTAGAGAAAGGCAAATCTGCAATAGGGCCCTCTCTGTGCCCAAATCACAAATCATTCAATAGTATTTAATTCATCAGTTTATAAAAATCTCGAAGTAAAGACCAATACTCACCGGAAAGTTTTGACAAGATTTTTTAGCTCTGTGTAAACATCACCTGAAGCAATCTGAAGAGGGCCCAAAACTGCAGATAATCTAGAAGGCAAAAGACACCAGTCAATATACATTTTCCCCTCTTTCTCATTTCTTCTCAAGTAGGACTTCCACCAAAGCTTATCCAAGTTAGTAAAAAGGAAAAGAGATTTGACTTTTGTGCAGCAGATCAGATCTGTAGTTTTCATTTCAGCTCTCTCTGTGGGCTGTTTGGGCCAACATCTTCACTTTGCAACTGCTTGATTTTAAAATTAAGACGCTCCAGTTCAGTGTGAATGTCAAGATTTAAATATAGTTCTACATACATATACTTACTAATTTCACCTTTTAGTTCTGGAAAAAAGTAATTTTTTTTAACTATCAAGATTAGAACTACAGGCTTTATACATTTTTGAAGGCTTTTATTTACTTGGCTCAAAAATAACAATACAAAAGAAAACTTTATGTCTAAATGAGATATTCACACCTAACATACCTGCTAACCTCAGACTCACACATATGCAACAGAAATGTCAGTCCACTGTGCGCCTGATAGTTGAAATCCAGATGACAGTTATCAGAAAATTTCAAAAGAGAGAAAAAGACACGTTCCTCTCTACTTATGTGTGCATAAAAAAGGATAGACCACACAAACTGCACATACTCTTAACTAGTTGTCAGGATTCCCAAATGATGGAAATAACATCATTTGTGTTTCACATTTAGGATTAAACTTTTGCCTCTATTTATCTGTTTAATAGTTAAAATTCTCTTGCATTTGAATATCCAGTGATTTGCATTTATATGCACATAACACACAGTGTATCATTATTCTGGAAGTCTGCATGTTTTACAAAAACTGAACACAGGACTCTTATGATGCTGGGCATATTCACTGCTTTATCACAATGAAAATTATCTCTTGATTGTGACAGGACGACTGCATCAGCTCAGGAAATTTAAAACAATCAACACTTACAGACAAAGACACTTGGGGGATGGTTTAATTCCATGTTTGTGGCCTATCCACACATGGTGCAGGTAGAGAAAAACAGAAAGGATTTTCTTTTTTTTGGTAGGGATGGAGGGGTTGGTTGTGAGATTTTTAAGTTAAAAAAAAAGCTTCTGCAAAACCTGGTTTGGCTAGGTAACACAAACTACAATGACAGAAAAGTAAATACCCCTACCAAAAACCAACAGAATCATGACCTTCAAACACTCATTTATATCTGCACTGCCTTGACAATGAGAATATTTTCATGGTCCTCCCAACTTTGACAATTTAATAGTTCTAACAGCTGTTATCAGAAATACCTTAATCTCTTTTGTGTGACTCCAAAGCCTTTTTATGCATGTGAAGAAGGTGTGCTGTTTGTAAAGTTTTAAAATCCAATTCTGAGGGCCTTTAGTGATTGTAGCTAGGGGGTATACTGATACCAGCCATCCAAACGTGCATTAGAAACTCTATCTTTGTAAGACCTATGCTTAAACAATTACAAAGATTTGTTTACAACTAACAGTATGCTTAATATACAAGACAAATATTTGCACTTCTCTCAATCCATTTCAAGTTTTTCAGTTTAAACTTAAGCTGTTGGTACCTGACACCTGCAACTCTACCACAGCTGACTTTTGCAGAATCAAGTAAATCCTTTAAGGCAATAATGGGCTTAAGTTATGACTAGGGTCACATAGAAAGAGCCAGGCCCATCCTTGGACAGTGTGTGTTACTTAAAACAATGATGAGCACCAACTTCAGACTGACACTCATCAAAATAAAGGATACTTACGCTTTTCTCAGCTTTTCAAGGACGATTCGCTTCCTAATCTGCATTTGTGCATTTGAATCAACAAGGGGGAAGGTGAGATCTTCCTCTTGATCATCCTGTATCAGACAAGAAACTTTAACAGCTAGAACCTAGTGTTTAATTAAAGTTAGTACATCAAATAAGTCACAGATAATCAATAAATATTTGAACGTTAAATAACTTATCTCTGAATAAAAAAAACCAACTATTTTTAATGGGAAGACACTTGCACAGTCTGATGCAACACAGTTATGCAGCTACCAGAATTTTCTCCATGTGAGATACTTAGCCACTTATGATTGCAGAAACAAAGTACTAATTCTTTGAAGGTCTATTCAGGCTTCATAGAACCTCCACACTGTTCCACCAGATACTTACTTTGTCTTTGCTTGGATGTTCCCCTGCTTGTGCTGGTGTCGCTGCCTCTTCAGCCAAGATGCAGCTTCCTTTATAGAACTCTTTTACTCGGAGTTCCAGGAACTCTGTCTCTTCTTTTAACTTTTCATAACTAGGCACAGGCTTAACTATTCCACCTGAGCTTGTGAAAGGTAGAGAGTAGTTCAAACTGTTTTCAGACTCCCCTACAGCAACAGTGTCAAGATCATCAGCTGTATCTAAGTCATCCTCATCAAGTTCTTCAGTCTCCTGTTTGACAGATGCTATGCACTCTGATGAGCACAAAGAAGTGTAGTTCGGGCCATAGAGAAATTTTAAAGTTTCCTCAGTTCTCCATTCCATAAGTGTTTGCCTAAGCACTTCTAGTAAACTGCCTTTGGAATTAACTGGATGCCTCAGTTCAGGGTTTTTATGTTCTGTTGAGTTAGCTAGCGTTCTTTTAAGATGTTCTGCTCCTCTTTTGCTCACACCTAGAAAAACTATCTGTGATCCACATGGATTTTCAACGATTTCTGAAGCACTTGATTTCCCAGGAGTAATATTGCTTGAAGGTGGTGCAGTTACTTCATTATGAACAGAGCAAGCATGTCTTTCTTCCTGAGTGTCTAATGTACAATGAGAGAGTTGTTCAGTGACTTCTACCACATCTGCATTTTCAGTTTTAGGGCTGGCATGGACTTTCTGAGCATGCTTCTTTTTGAGGATGCTTTTTCTGTGCAAGTGCTGTGCAAAATTGGCTGTACTTGACTGACTTCCTGGTAGGACAGAAGAAATAAATCCTTGTTCAGTATCAGTACTGCTATCACTGGCTGTGTCATGAGAAGCAGATTCACATGGATCTGAAGATATTCTAGGATTTTCAATATCAGATGCTTTAATTACTTCATCACGTAGTTTCACCTCTTCTCCAGACTGTCCACTACAAAAGAAAACACAGGTCATCAGTGAAATAAGAAATGGCTTTCATCTGCAATAGCTTTCCATTCTCATGTAAGAATGACACAACAAAGCATTTTCCCCCTTATAGCAGAAGTGTAATTTTTTGCTTTAAGTGCTCTTCTAAAAGTCTTCAACTCTAAGAGTTGTACTATTCTACAGTCAAAATGACAAGTACAAAGAATTTTTAGAGAAGTGAGTTCTCAGCTGATTATTGGCAGTTAGAAAAGAACAGTATAAACAAGATATTATTAAAGACAGCAGAACAGTATCAGACTTAGCATCACGAATAGTGCAATTTTAAAATGCAAACATATACAGGAATATAGTACCCTTAAACCAGAGGGACAGCTGAGCTGTTTCAGCATACATAAGTTTGCCACCTAATGGCAACGTGTTGCAAAAGAAAACAAACAGAAGGTTGCAAAATACACAGCAAGGTAAAGCGAGATGACAGAGTAGCGTGATTTCATTTTGGCCGATACAGACCTTTTAGATTAAGATGTACAGAAGCTTTCATCACATATAATTGGCACCATTTTCTTTATAAAGAATAGATGGCATAAAACATTCAAGGTACAAACAGTGTATTTGTTTCAGATTTCAACAGGCTCAATTAAGACACACAATCCAAGAGCAGCTGTACACTAAATCATACAGATCAAATATGCTGGTTAGAATCACAAAAGAAAAAAAAATGTTTGCATAGGTTCTAGTAAGGTCTTTTTTGTAACACAGCAAATCAAAGATTCCCTTTTCATCTGCCATGATGCTAAAATTTCTAGCTACAGGTGCACCTAACAACAACAAAAAAGTGGTTCAGTGTACCTCCGTCCCTCCTTCAGCAGCTCTATGTCTGGCGGTCTGGAAAAAGAAGACACAGAATGAATATTCTCCTGCTAAATCTATTCTCTTGAAATACACATAAATACAAAAATAGTTGAGTTTGGAAGGGACATCTGAGGATCTTCTAATGCAACACCCTCTGTTCAAAAAAGCAAGGCTAGCAAGAGCAGATCTGTGCACGGGGAGTGTGACTCGTGTGCCTGCAGCTCAACTCTGTTACAGTGAACAGAACTGAACCCAGTCACCAAGTCACACAAAGGGCTGTCAGAAAGGACCCTGCAAGGCTCTAGGCTGACCTCCCGCTTGAAATGCAACTGCCACCAGCACTAGGTTAGGTCAGCCACAAATTCATGAAGTTTAAATCTTGCAAACCTCCAGAGACAGAGATTTCAAAACATTGCTGAGTATCCTGTTCCATTCCACCACAACCTTAGTACAGTAATTTTCCAAGTGTCCAACCTGAACCATTAATGGGATTATCTGTGGCCATCAACCAAGAATAGTTTGGCTCTGTAATCTTTCTAACTTTTTTCAACTAGTTTTATACTGCTTTCAGACCACCCTTTGGTCTCTTCTTCAAACAAGTGAACATGCCAAGATCCTCATAGATCATAAGATTCCTATAGTAAAGACAATCCTGGGCTATTTATAGGAAAATTTTCCAATTAACGTAAAAATATGAATATTCAGGATATTTTTACTTATTTTAAATTTTACTTTGTTAAAAATTAGGCTATCAAGTTATCTTTTTTTAAGAAAATTGTTTTCAAAGATTTCCAGAAACTAAAAATATTACTAAACAAATTCTGACAAGTTTCTTTCCAAAGCTCTACTTGCAACTAATTTACTTCAATTCAGTTATGAGGCAGCATCCCAGTCCTATTCCTCTTATCCAATACCAAATGTCAAAAATCTCATGTATCCTATGACTGAAAGAAAACCTTTTAAACAGGCACTAAATATAAGTCAGTGCACTAACACCTTTCAGCATGTAAAAAGACCCCACAGGAAAGGTGCACCACTCATATAATTAAAAGATCATGGAAACTAAAAGTGATAACATAAAGTGATTGAAATTATTAGCTCCATAACTCTTCTTTGGAGTTCTAAGTGGAAGTTGTGGTCTTTTCTGTGAAAGGAATTTCAGATATTCTTCTGTGTCAGTGTGTATCAGTCTGTCCACATGTATGTGGTTGTACAAAGAGGTGTAGCCAGCCAAGATTTGGGAGTTTGTTTGTTTGTTTTTTGAAAATATCACCTCCCCACCACCACCCCAAAAAAAAAAATTCTATGTCAGGTATAACGGAGCTATACACTTTTGATGTGAAGAATAAAAGGAGATTTTATAAATAGTTTTCTTAATGACAGCAAAATAATACCTCAAAAGAACTGGTAAGCAAACTTTTAATGGAGAGTCCTAAAGAGAGTACTAAAATACCTCAGATCTGATGAGGCTTCTCTAAAGCTCTTCTCTCACTGATCATATATTTCATATGACACATGTAACTCCAGCTAGTTTCTTTTGTTGAAAACCAGACTATGAAAAGTAGTGTACTGGAGAATGAAAGCTGAGTAAATTTGCTGAACATTCTCTATGCAAGTCCTTATTGTTCAACAGTGACACCCATTGGCTCCACTGATTATTTGCAAGCTTGTGTTTCCTAAGATGGGAACATGGACTTAATACAGTGTTCCAAAATGAGTATTGCAGGAAGAACAAGAAATGAGCAATCAGAAATTTAGATTGGATAAGCAATATCTCCATGTTATACACTGCAAGCATTCACTGTCTAAGCTTGTCAATGGCAAGTACTAAAATTAGAAGTCTCTTGTAACAGAATAAGATTAATTCATCCTGTACATTATACAGTTTGTAAAAATTCAATCCTAGTAAGTACATTTTAAAGTTCATAGGAGTTAACTATTATTTCTGACTAGTGTGCCCTCTAAACTAACATGATCATGCCTGCTAGGTAGATGTGAACAAACACCATGCTAAGCTAACGTTAACACCAGCTACCTCTGCTTCAACCAAATCATTCTGATGTTCTGCAGATGCACAGAGAAATAATATTCTCAAAAGGTGCAGTGAAAATATAAGATTATACTTACTCTTCTTCTTCTCTCATCCATACTGGACTTTTGGAAATTTGAGCTTCAAAATATTTAGATGCTCTATAGCAAAAGTTGCTGCAAAAGCACTGGCAATGAGAGAAAGCAAGAAAACATGGTTAAGGCCAACTTTTTATACACAGAAAGGTACAAAAGTAATTGCTTTTAATGCCTGTAAAATTAAGTCCCAACACACATTTCTTTTCAAGCCTATGGCCAGATTTTTAGTTCACCTGAGAAACTCAACCTATCAAACAGGTCTCTCTCGTGCCCCACAAAGCACATTTAGCTGCTTCTTTCTTCTTTCTTTTTTCTGCTTTCTACACTTTTATTACATACCGAGAAACAAACCAGTGTTGGATTCTACATAACAATAATTATAAAAAAAATCCAACAAACCAAACTGTTCAAAGAGCAACCCATAACCCTAATATGCTGTTCATACAGTTTGAAAGACAAATAGTAAAATTAAGGTGTTAAGTAAGTGGAAACATTTATCTTACAATTTGGTGTCTAAGTGTCTTTAGGTGATTGCATATCCTGTGAACTGGCAAAGATGACTTTAATGCAACCACATATGTGAATATGCTTCCAGAAAGAAATATTTTGTGAAGAGTTAGGTTTTATGTTGAAAAGTCCGCAAGAAAGAAACCTAAATGTTCCCCAAGGAAGAACACTAAGGAATATATAAGATGTAACTTGTACTACTTTTCTGCAAACCTCGGTGATTGAAAAAGATGTGCATTTTAACCCTACTAAAGCTCACTGACTGTGCTGGAGCAAAATAAAGAACACTCCTTCATAAATGCCTTTAACAGATCAGCTGTGCCACATTCAAACTGCTATCCAAGTAGAATGCTCCACGTTATGTTTAAACTCAGAAAACAAGTTAATTTTTGTCTCACCAAAGATATCATTGAGGAAATGAAATGCACAAAAAATTTCATGTTCTAACAGTTAATGAAAATTATTTTCATAAGAACCAAGCATATTTGCCTTTGAATCAAGCTACTATGTGAATGCTGTTACAAAATGCATTTCTGATGTTGCCACCATTAAACACATTCTAAAAATAAACTTGTTACCATACCTTCCTTTCCGTGATATCATAAACTCTGTTTGTTTTTGTTGAAATTCTGTACTTCTGCTTTGGCACCTAAAACAATATACTTTCATCAGCAAGACTCTCAGTTCCACTGTGATTACAGAGAAAACTTCATTCTTAATTCACATATTTGGGTATGTGCAATATATTCTATTAAATTGAATTGCATATTACAACCACCTTTTCTCTCAATTCTTCTGATGTTGCATCTTCTCAGATGTAAGAATGACAATTTAATAATATATATCTCATCAATCAGTTTAAAGTAGCTCCATAGCTACAAGAAAACCAGTACTGAACATAAAACAATGTAGCTGCCATGGCACAAGCTTTTTTCATGTGTAAGTGCTGAGCAATTACAGACAGGTCCTTCCTTAATCCAGATCTATTTATAAGCATATTTTTACTTTCAGATCCCACCACTACCTAGACAAACCCAGAGGAACCCGTGTAAACTGTAACAGTTTTGAAATTAACATCTGTGCAAATATGAAGTTCAAAACAGTAAATTGTTTTGTACTTGAGTAGATCGTTTTCAGATAATCATGTGTAGCACTGGTATTACATCACAGGTTATCTAAACCTCTGAGATCTGCTGAAGCTCTCACACATCACACCTAAAGAGGGGTGACTTTCATCGTGACACAGCTGACATACATTTTCATAGCAGATATATATGCATTCACATAAAAATATCCCTGCATTGTGTTTTTTTTTCACTTCAATCCTTTTCACAGACATCTGTTGCTACACTGACAGAAGAACAAGATTTCAAAATTTTATCATTCACAAAGGAAGGCCATGAAGCCACAACTCATTCATCTTTATTACTGTCAAAACAGATACAGGGATTGTGATTCTGATCATACAGTAACTGATTCTGTCATACAATAACTGCTGATCGAATTTTACTTTCACTTCAGAAGGATTATACTGAAATGGAATTATATAATGCCTAGCTCATTACTTGACAGTAATCTGTGCTTAATAGTCTAAGTTTAAAATTAAAAAGAAAATGCAAGACAATAACAATTGTGAAAAGATTCATTTGATAACAGCATTAATGAAAAGTGACTTACATTTTCCAGTTTTTTCTGACATAGAGGATAACCACACAGTTTGATGATAGATCGTTCATCAACAACATCTTTATAGTGAGATGGAGTAATACATTTTCCCTAAAATGACAAGAAAATAGTTCAACAACAGATACTGGAAATCTTGTCAGTTTTTGTACTCAAAACATCTCTTAAGCATATAAGTATCTTAAATGTTAGTACAGTTATCTATTAAGTTTAATAAGCAACATCGAGAACCTACATAGTAGGAAAGATAAAAGGGTAAAAAGAAGGAAAAAAGACATGGGCATTTCTTTTTTACATATACAAGACCTTTGTAATTTTGCCTCTAATGTGGCAGTCATTTCTGTAATTGTCCTCTATTTACATGTTTTATACACCTATTAATCAGCTTATTTACAACCTTAACAAGAGTAATCATCATACTATTCCAGCAAAACTCTTCTGCAAGATAACTGTGGTGCATTATAGAGACTTTGTCTAAATTTACAGATGGCATGATGTAAACCTAAATTTTGACAGTTCATCTGTTAGTCCAGAACCACAGAGGTGTAAACAAAGGCTGTGATAAAAGAGTGAGGATCCATTAATGCACACAGTCCTGCAAAACCAGGGCATTGTTTTCACTGTGAAAATTAGAATCCTTAAAAATAAGGAAATTGTTATCAGAGCTGGTACAAGAGGGAATCAATGGTTTGGCTATTTTAAACTGCAGCAAATTGTTTCAATTTTTTTTTTTTAAGTACCACACTATGATACAAAACAGTATAAAAACTTGCAACACCTACACAATTTAGAAGGAACTCTTCAGTAATGTCCTCTTCCAGGAGCTGTTCAACAATAGACAATGCTTTTTTCTCACATTCAATCTTCTTTCTCAGCGCAGCCTCCAGAGCTGCTTTCCTGTAACAGAATAGACACTAAACGATAGAGGGCAGATTTCCATAAACAATTTTCCAATTTTTCTGCAATCACACCATGTTGGCCAAACAAAGCAACAAGTAACTGGACTAGTAATTCTGTTTTAACTACAAAGGGTTATATATTTTATATTGGTTTGCCTTATTTGCTGGTCAAGACAAGTATTGACTCTCACTGTATTGCAATACACTCCCTAAATTTCCTGGCAAGAGGGAAACCCAGAACTGACTGGACAAAGAACCTGGGAGTGTGTATAGAACGTTGTCAGGAAAAGAAGAACTGTGTAAGACATGAACAATGGGAAGAAAAAAAGAACTAGGACATGACTGAGTGTCAGGTTACAAAGCAAAGGAATGAATAAAACAAATACTACTTCCTGAGTGCTTTTTGATATAAATAATTATAAATGGCAGGTATGTAAAGAAGTTAAGACAGCAAAAAGCAAGCAATACAGACTAAGGCTCTACGATTCTAGATGTCAGATCACAAACTTTTAGTCTATTAGACAATGCTCAGATGTGCATGCTGTTTGGAGTGATGCTGTGTAACTTCTAACACGTCTACACGATGTTGATGCTGGTGATTTACTGAAGTTAGTCCTGGTACTCTGAGATAGGAAAGCCTCTGCAACTCAGACACTGCAACTTCAAGGTGAAGCAAAACCCACAAGTATCACATACTGTTCCTCAGAAATTATACCTTTGAGCAGCATCTTCATTTTTCTGAGCAGCTGAATGCTTATTTCCTAGAAATCAAATATACCAATATAGAAATTAATGTAGTGCCCTAACAGTGGAAAATGTTGGAACCCGAATAATACTAAAACCTCTAAACTGTTAGCACAATGAAGATAATTGATTAGTAACTTGCTTTTGAGGGCTGTGATTTTAGTAAGCTGGTATTCAGCAACCAGTTTGACACACTTTTTAAAGTGTGAAAACAGACAGGCCCAACTCTTCTTATACTCTCATTCACCATGTTCCGTATACACAAAAAAGCTAAGGGAAAAAATAATTCTGACAATAATCTTGTGCCAGCCACACCCCCCGTCTCTGCAGCACAGGCTTACCCCGGCACCCCACTGCTGACTCCTCAGTTACCCACCGCAGGGTTTAGCTCCGGGCCGGGTCCAGCCCGCTACCCTCACACCGAGCTGCCCTCACACCGAGCCGCTATTGCCGCCCTCGCTGCCGCCGAGCCTGAGCCAACTTCCCACACGGCTGCCCCGGCAGCTGCTCCCCTAGACAAGGGCAACAGGCAGGGGAGACACGGGGCTGTTACCCTAGGAAGGACACAGGGCTGTAGGAAGGGCACAGCGCTCTGACCGGCTGCACGATCGCCGTCACAGCCCGTCCCCGACGCTCAGAGCGGGCCGGGCTGGCCCCTCACAGCCTGAGAGGACGGCAGGTCCCGGCCCCACACCCGGCCCGGCAGAGGCCCACACGGCCGGCCCGCCGCTCCCCTCCGCATGGCGGGTTGGGAGAGTCCCCGCTGTGCCGGTCTGGGGGCACAGGGAGAGCCCAAAGCGCCAGGCGGGGGAGTGCGGGCTGGCGTGCGGATCCGGGCGCTCACCTGCGCGCCGCCGGCGGGGCTTGCCCGTCTCGGCCGCCATCATCGCCCTCAGTGCCGCTCCGCCCGCCGACCTCTCACCCGGGGCGGAGCCGCTGCTCCTGCAGGGCCGGGAGAGGCGGCAGCGAGGAGCTGTGGGGTTTGTCTGGAGGGGCTGAGCTGAGGTGAGGTGGTACCCTTGTGGTTTTTAATTCAGCTGTGTATTACAGTCTGAGGCTGGCAGCCTCTTCGTCCCAGCCTGGGTGTTGTATTGCCAGAGAAGGGGCTGGGGTTCTGTTTATTAGGAGGGAGTTTGGTGAGTATTAATAGAACGTTTCACATGATTCAGATCCTGTCCACTTGCCGCTAAAACCTCCTAAAAGATTCCGTTGGAAACCCGATTAAGTATTAAGGCCGGAGACCATCTGCGAGCTCATCAGCCAGTAAATCCCTGGAGCAACGCGTGGGTGCTTGGGGCGCGTTTCGAGGCTGTAAGTACATTGGGAAGTTACTGAGGGCTGAAAATACAACAGTACTGCCATTTCAAATTGTTAAATTGTTTTGGCGGGATTAGTAACACTCTGTAAAATGAAGAACTTAAATGATACAACCTGTGGTAAGAAAGTACGTGGTAATGATGTGGTTAAAATGACAAGCTAGAAAAGATATGTTTCAGTAACATACAGATGTCAGAATGGGCCGTGAAGAATAGAAAGTGAGTTGTTTATTCTTTGAATAAAGAAGGTCACACACAGATGCTTTTGAAGCTTTTGTGAGTTGTCACCCTTTGGATGTGAGCATCCAGATAGGTTCATTACCTCTGTGTTGTCTCATGGAGGTGTGCTGGCACTTGGCCAGTGTCGACCCACCACATTAGGTCAAACATAAGGGAAAAGGCTGAGGATATTGCATGGAGATGTCTGTGTTTTGATGAATAGTTACCTAATTAGCCAGGTGTAGAGCTACTTCACACTCATAGTAATCATATAACCAGGTTTAGGCCCATGGCTTTAATTAAAACCATAATGATTATGACTGCTGCTATGAGATATCACATGGGATAACCAGGCCTCATTGTATTTGTAATTCATGGTCCTGGCTATGTAAAACTTGGTGCGTATTTAACATTACTCAAGTGTATAACTTCGTTGTTTTTAGCAAGAAAGTTTTACATTTTAATACCTAGAGGTAAAAGGCCACTGAACTAGTCCGGCCTAGACACTAGAAAGGAATAAATGAAACTGTATAGTAACTTTGACTGGACTGTTGATATAAACTGGCATCGTATTTGGATCAGTGCCTTCACATCCCAGACATTGGGTTAGTGTGTTCCAGTCAGGGCTGAGCAGAAGCTCCTCTGGTCAGAATAGTTCCAGAAAATGTAGTGTGTCATGGGCATGCACGGTTAGTGTGCACTGAGCCCAGACTTGGTCTGTGTTAGCTACAGTTTTCCATGTATGTGCCCATAGTAGTCACTGAAACCTTCAAACTTCTTAAGATGACCCAGATAGTATTTGAAAAATTGTTTCCCTATAGAAAGTGCAGGTTCTTTCCTGTCTGTAATGCTGTCTCCTGTAAATATGGGGAGTAGAATAATATAGCATACACTTCTTAAAAATAAATTTTCCCTTATTTTCTAATTATGTAGTGTTAATATTTGTCCAGGTTGTTCTTATTCCTCTGTTAACTTTTTTTAATTAATGTGATTATTTTCAGCCTCTGTTTTAAATTCGTGTGATATAATACTGCCCTCTTTATAATAAATTTTCATGCCAGAAGAACACAGTCAAACAATAATGGCAGTTGATGAACTTCAAGCCATAATACAAAGATGTGTAAGTAGTTTTCTTTCCTTAGAAGAAACAAGTCTAAGTAGTGTGAGTTTCTCTTCATATTTTATACTGAAAGGCAAAATGACCTCAAAAGACATGTCGGCTGTTAGTAGAACTCCTCAAGGGGCAGCTAAGTTCAGCCTCCATGTCTCATTGACTTCTCTGTGGTGCTTATCCCAAGATGCTTGATTATTTATTTCTACTTCATGGAGAAGGAAGTGTTCTTGTACCTAGGAACAAAAGCTGAGTGTTGTATAAAACATATCTTCCAAACAGAATGCTGTAGTCTAGACTTAGTGCTATTGAAACACTGCCTTGTCTTTTGTAGTAACTTTGTGGCTTTTTTAATATGTGAAAAATGTATAACAATTAAAATGATGCTACATATAATTTTGAAATGAAAGCATGGATTTTCTTATTTCTTATTTGACTTTAATAAGTATGGAGTTAAACATTCATATTTTCTTTCTAGCAAATTCTGGAAGAAGCTGATTTCAAAGGAGAAGATTTTAATCTGTTTCAGGTAGCAGGTCAGAAATGTTTGGAAGATGGACATGCAGCTCAGTTATTAGAAGTAATTCAAAACGAGAAAAACAAGGTGAGTTTAAGTTTGCACTACATGTTAGTGTTTATTAACACCTTTAAATATAAAACTGCTTATTAAGAGGGGAAGGCTACTTTCCCTGTGAAGCAAGGCTGTATGTATGAATAGCTAGTAAGTTGCCCTGTGTTAAGTGAACATTATTCTGTATTCAGGTAGCTCACAGAAACCCAAGTCACAGGAATCTTAACCATTAATAACTCTTCTTCTGTGTGTGAAGCAAAGAGAAAAGGAAGCAGAAAAGTATAATTAGGAGAAAGTGACAGTGTCCCACTTCCACAGGGCAGGGATTTCAGATGGTATACTGCTGGCATGGAGTCAGCTTTCTTCATGGCAGCCTGCATAGTGCTGTGCTTTAGATTTGTGGCCAGAAAGGTGCTGATAATACACCAGTGTTTCAACTGCTGCTGATCAGTGCTTGTGCAGCATCAAGGCCTTCTCTGTTTCTCACTCTGCCCCAGTGAGCAGGGAATTTGGGAGGAGACACAGCTGGGACAGCTGACCCAAAGCAGTAAGATATTCCACGCCATACAACATCATGCTCAGCAGTAAAGACACGCAGATGGGGACCCATTCCAAAGGAGCTGTTGCTTGGAGGTTGGCTGGGCATTGGTCTCCTCGTGGGAGTTGATCTGCATCACTCCCCCTGTCATGCCCTGCTGTCTTTTGTCTTTCACTTATTACATTGTCTTTATCTCATCTTGGGAGTTACTCTGTTTTGCTCTTTTGACTGCCCCCATCCCACTGAGGGACAAGAGCAAGCAAGCAGCTGAGGGGTGCTTAGTTGCTGTCTGGGGTCAGCCTACAAATGGATATAATAATATTGACCAGCTGTAGGAGCCAACTAGGCTGATGCTAATTTGAAATACTAATGTCTGTGGGCATTAGGGATGCTGGGACAATATACCAAATTTAACAGAGATAAATAGGAAGTTCAGAAAGAAAGTGAAGCAGTGTTACATGGGGCTCACAATCTGGTTTTGAATTTTGTGAGTTTGGAGTAACAGCTGAAAGTCTCGATCCCCTCATGAATCATTTGTCCAGATGTTCTTTCAGCACAAATCCTCTGCTCAGTCCTGTTTTAAATGTATTGTTATAGACATTTAGAAGTATATATTGACATGTCAGTGTTAATAATTAAAAGAAAACTATACAAAATATGCAACTGTGTTTATAGGTATGGGGAGGGAATACAATGTGTGTCAAATTATGGTAAGAGTTACTAAATACTCAGTGCCAGGGACAGTAACGGTTACAACCAGGACCTTGAGCTATTGTTGCTTTTGGTCTTTATATATACAATCTTTCTGGGTTTAGAAGACATCCAGTTTGGTTTATTCTCTGAAAATCTGGTTTTTAGGTTATCATCAAGAATATGGGTTGGAATCTCATTTCTCCTCTTGTTAGATGTATTTTCATGTATAAACAAGAAGACGATAAGCGAGAACAATGCCTGAGGATACTAGATCAGTTGGCACAGGTATGGTTTTGAAATACATGATTATGATACTGCAGTGTTAGGGAAGTTCTGCACAAAAAGGGGTGCTAGGTCATTAATCCATGAAGCTAGTACACAAACATATTTACACAATTTGATTCTGACAATATTTGCATAATGAATCTACATCACTACTTGGGTAAGCTGCTCTTAGTTTAACATTCTCTCACCTCGATTTAAAGGTACAGAGAATTCTAAAATCATGATGCATGGTCAGTGAGTAGGACTCATTGTTTGGAAGTGGTAGGCTCAGCCTCAGAGGTGTGGTTTTCACATTAAAATGAGCTAAGTTGATCTAAAGGACACAGTCTTACGTGAGTTAGCTGGCTTGAGTAAAATTAACAGTATTTTGCTAAATGTGTTTTCCAGTATCTAACTCAAGGTCTCTGTTCATGTTCTCTCTTTAGTTGTTTCAAAACCATTCTGCAAGACCTTGCAATTTTTCACTTATCTGTGTCAGAATAGCATTTATTGTTCTCTTTTCTATGATTCACTCTGCAAAGTCTTTTCCTTAAATCATTCACACTTCTTCAATATGAGAATCATTACCTGATTATTCTGATGAAGTAGGATCAGAAAAATGTTTTAACCTGTAAGAATCTCATTAATTTATGCACTCCAAAAACAACTTGCAAACTTTATAGCTCGAGTTAAAATTCACACTCAGATTCTACTTCTCTCTCTGCTCCTAAGGATTACTTTGCAAAGGAACTGTGATGTTTTTACAGACCATAAAAATCAGATTTAGTGTCAATGTTTACTATTACATGTTTTCCCCTCATATGAAAGTGTACACACAGGTATGCTCTACAGTAGAAGTTAATTGTAGGCATGTACTTATTGTTTCATATTTGTTTTCTTAAATCTTATCTTGGATGTTCAGCCCTTCTCCCTTGATATTCAGGAACTTCTGTATTGAAGTTTGCCTGTGATTAATTTTTTTGGTTATGGTCCTGGTTATTTAAAAAATATGCATTGTTCCTCTCTTGCAGCTCTGCAATCCAAAGGAACTTTTTTTAGGTTTACTTGAGCAGATTGAGCAGACTTCTGGAGAGCAAGTGTGTCAAACTGTCATGTTATTGCTTCAGCCTTTGCAGACAGGTGGGATTCAGTTTATCATGTGATTTCTGAATTAAATTATTTTCTCATTTATTTCTCAATTTAGTTTACCCTTCGCTGGAAGGTTTCAGAATACATCTGTTCTGACAAGCTTTACAGTTGAAGTCTGATTGTAGCGATCTCTAGGATATGTTATTGTATTATGTTAGATTTTAACAAGAGAAATAGAAAGAGTCTCTGTTATTTTTGCCATGGAGTAAAAACCAGTCAGTTCTTAGCAGAAAAGCTGGGCTATTGTCTCTGGTTTTGCCAAGCACAAAAGGAGTCAAGTAATAAATGCATTTTCCAGGTCAGATATGGATCATTTCACTTAGCCCAGTTCTAGAAGAGCAGATTTTTTTTGGATCCTCATCCTAGTGCTGAGGAGAAAGGAAGAACATTGAAATGCATGACGTATGTAATATTTATTATTTGCAAATATATGGCCATGTTGACTATACTATATTAAACTAGGTGATGATGTTTAGTTTTACTGGACGACTTGCTCATGTGGTTTCAGGTATCAGTCCTTCTCCTTCCCTGAAAACAAAATGTTTTCTTATCTAGTCATGTTGTTTTTCTTAATGTTTTCCTCAACTAAATAAATAATAATTTAATGTCTCAAAATGTTCTCTCTTTTTTTTCCTCCTTTTTTGTTTCCTCCAGTGCTTTTGAAACTTCAGAACAAGAAGGCCTACTCAGTGGGTTTGTCATTGGCCATGATTATGAATCAGCTCACTCCTTTACCTGTACCTTACACAAAACAACAAATCCAAGAAGATAAACTTGGTCTCTGTCAATGCTGTAATGCAGTGGTGGACTTTGCTAAACCTTTTGTGAATGAAGTTGTTAAAAATATGGAAAAGTCATCAGAATACAATGACACGGAGCTGAAAGAAGAATTAATAAAATTGTGAGCATTTTATGTCTGTATTATATATTCCTGTAACTTAACAAAATGAATAGTAGGCATTTATTATATAGGTAGCAAATAAATCATCTTTTACTGTTTTATAATGCTGCTTACATATATGTTAACTAATGTGGTATTTTGACAAAGAACCCCTAAATAGGCCTTATATATTTCTGCTTTCTGTTTAGTAGAGGGAAATGGTAAAGAACTATTAGTTGCTGCATTGTGAAGCTGATTTCCTCTGTTCCTCAAATTTACAAAAGTGAGAATAATCATAGTCTGGAGGTGAAGTCTAAGTAATGCTTCTACAGGAGATATTGGTTTGTTTTTGCTTTTTTTTATTCTCCTTGGAATACCTTGAGTAGCAGCAGCTGATATGAATATAGGCATTATTCTTGGTCATCAATGACACTGTCATAGTCTGTACTTACGACTGTGTTGGTGATTTATTCCACCCTATCGTTTTCAGCTGTATGAAAAGCTTGAAATACCCATTATTGACAGCTCAACTTGAACAACTTGAGGGCATTGAAGAACATCCTTTTCGGCGTTTTGCAACTGAAATTATAGTGAGTGCAGTTGAAATTAATTACAATGTGTGCAGAAGCAGTGGTCTAATTCACAACTGCCTGTAACTTATTCTAGTGGTCATGTGCTCTTTTTGATTTCTGTGTTGGTTAGTGGGGTGACTTATTGGGCTGTGTAAGATACATCCTGCCTTTCCTGTTAGGCACAGTCTGAAACCATGCTTTTAATGCTAATAATGGATTACCTTTTTTTTCTCTTTCTCAATAAACTTCTGTTTATGGCATTAGGTAGTGAGAGCTGAAGCTAAGGTCAGTAAGTCACACTTGGATGTCTTGCATAATCCTAATTTTTCAAAATGTGCCATCCTGGGTGTTGGGTTTGGACACCTCCAGGACAGTGAGCTGACCTTGATCTTCCCATTTCTCTGTAGCATATACAAGAGGAGTTGCACTATGTCCTCAGCCACGTGAGGGGGTAACCACTGTGGTATTTCTGATGTACCCATGTCAGGTGTTCCTTGTGTTGTGCATCATGGGAAAGAAAGGCCGTACAAAGCAAATCTAATTTCAAATCAGGACTTGCCTTTAGCAGCTAAACATTGTATTCCATATTGATTAGTGAGAAAAAACCAAAATAGTATTCTGTGACCTGAAATCACAGATTTTGTGACATAATTAATCTATTGTTATGATAGCATTGGGGATAAAGGAGTTGAACTAGGAGTTTGCAGGTGGTCTTCATTCTGTCTTTTGCTAACCTTTGTGTGCTTGACTTTGCTATCTTAGTAATATTTTTCCTCTAGGATTTTTGTGTGTGTTTGTGCATATATCATAAATATCACATTATAAATGTTATGTTTGTAATATATAAATTAATATTAAATTCATTTATATGCATGCTGTACAAGAGAATATACATAAATACAGCTAGAGCTTTAAAACTTAATTGGTATATAGGTATTTTAAAGGCAACTCTAGGAAATCTGTTTTTATTTTTTAGGACATTTTGTGGAATATAGGAGAGTTGATCCCATTAGTATTTGTACATCATAAAAGCAAAAGTCCACACTGGGAAAATCAGGAGTTTGCAGACATAGAGAGAAAGAATTCTGCAGATTCTTTGGCATGTCTGTCATATCTGATCTTTGTTCAGCATTTGGGTGTCGAATGCTTTCCAGTGGTTTTTAGGTAAGAACTCTTCTTTCTTGCTTATTGTAAGTCTGTACTTTGAAGATTCTTTCTGAGTGGAAGGGAACTTTGCCAATAGTTAAGAATGTAAACTGTATTTCAGTAATACTAACTTCATGTTAACATTTATGCATTTGTATTTTCTGTAACTTATGTTACATAAAGAACATTCCTGCAGAATGTTCTTTATATAATGTAAGTTATAACTACTTATAACTTATATAAAGAACATAATAACTAAATAATGAAACAATATAACTAAATATAGTTATATAACTACTATTGTATTTTAATTTTAGATGAGCTGTCCTTTAAAAGACACTATTATGATTAGTCATATGCTGAAAATTGTTTATTATTTGTTCATTTAAATATCCAGTTTCCCCATAACTTCTTAACAGTAATTTAACTTAGAGTTTTTGTCTATTTTAAAAATCAATAATTCTAGAAAGAGATTTTAATTTTTTAAAAGAATACTAATCGTATCAAATATATGAATTATGTGTAAGTGTAGGCTGATTCTTTAATCAGTTTAATGTAGCCTGATTCTTCTCTTCTAGTCCTTCCTACCTTCTGCTGTGCAATATGACACATATTGAAATGCTGCTGAAAAGGTAGGGGTTGTGGAATGTGCAGGTCTAGATAGTGGGTACAATCTTTTACAGTAATTCATAAAAACAAATTTGAAATATAGGTAAGTTCAGAGGAGGTTTATATACTTGAGCATTCAAATGGCAAGTTCCACTACAAGATGGCTTCTCTTACTAAAAAGCAGAAGTTGTCTAAACGTTTATGTATTATTTTCATCTTGTATTGTGATACCATTTTTAGGAACTTTATTCTGAAAATGTAAAATGAGTAGTTTAAACACATGCAGAATAATTGGCATATATTTAATTGCTCTTCTATAACAATTGCCAAAGGCAGCTGTTGTGAAAATATTTATTTTAATGTAGTCTGACATGATATGCAAAATGATTAAATGTAACACTTTCTAAAGGAAACCAGACTTTTCTATATATACTGAGGGGGAAAAAGTCATTTTTTGACTGTGAAGACATGAATCTAATGTTGAATTTCTCATCAGCAAGTTTATTCTAAAAATCTTTGGGAAGAGTAACAAAGATTCTGTATTTAGAAAATAGAATGCAAATTGTTGAGGGGAAAGTCTTGTTGACCTCTGTTCTACTATTTCTTCTGAAATACCAACTGTTTTTTTAATTAACAACTTAAATTTGATTTTTTTTTTCTAGAACAGAAGAATCTTTATTATCTAAAGGACTCGTAAGTTGTTTTTTTAAATTAAATTTTCAATGTTAGAATGTTTTATTTTTTCAGTTTAAGGAATGGTAAAACTTTTGTTTCCCTTCTAAGAGAGGTATAACTGATAGTTCAGATAATAACTCCAGAAATATTTTGAGGCTTAATTAAGTATTCTTCAGTCTCACAAATACATGTATTTATTGAACTTTACAGTCCTGCATAAATGTTTAAATTACAGCTATCACTAATAATTGCAGCTGCTTGGAACTTGCAATATCTGAATGAGTATTTGAGTGAAAACAGTTTTAGCCATGAAATGTTAAGCTGATAGATTAATGTCCTGTATATGTGCATAGTGTTGGCATCTTTCTTTTCTTTTCCCCACCTGCAGGATCTGTTTGAGAGCTGTTTATTGAGAATGGAAGATAACAGCCTTCTCCATCACTATTTAGAGTTCAGAGACTTTATTAATGTACCTCAGGTAATAAGAAACAGTGTACAGGAGTCTTCAAAGTTTAATTAGAAATACCTAGGTGTTTGAGAGAGGGCATCTTACTGGACCTTTATACACCTGTGCTGTTAAATGGAAGCCTTCAGTTCTCTGCTATGCAGAATTGTCTTTTCTACCTGCTGCAGCATGAATTGTCAGTGACAATTAAAATACACCCAGTGTATGTACAGCTCACTGAAGCAGGTGGGCACAGATCTTAGTTGAAAGGTGGTGCTTGCACATTTTTGTCTCCTTGCCAATCTGCTGCTGGGATGCATTCTTACCTGGAACCAACAGTACAAGAACAAGAATAGTGTTCTTGCAGATCAGCCCTGGGATTTTGACCACTGAGGCTATCAGGAATTTCTCTGATAAGAATCTTCTATAATCACCTGCACACTCTCAAGTGTGCTGTGGGTTTTTTGTTTGGTTCATTTTTTAAAGTCTTGAGTAGATTTTAGTCAGTGTGATGTAATGTAATGATCTTATGTAATTTTAAATTATATTTCCTTTCTCTGATTGCAGGATTTAGTGAAAATTATGACCCTTTGTCCTATGGAGCATATGGTATGTTAAGTGGCCTACAGAACCAGTTGAATTCTGAATGCTGAATTAATTTTTTTAGAATTCATCTGATAAACATCTGTTTCCTTTAGGGAAAGAAGAGTTTAAATATTTTGCAGTTGTTCATAGACAAGTTTGATACAGAGGGAAAATACACATTATTCAGGTATGCATCTAAGTCACTGTAGATTGTGCACATTAGCCTAGTGCAGCTTAATTTCATTGATTTCTGACAGAATTTCTATCTGATAAGCCATATTAATTTTAATATGTTATTTTTTTGATAAATAAAGAATTTCAATTGCCTCATATAAAATTAGCTGTCTTATGTAAGCCAGCGTTTAAAGGTTACATAGTCATGCTGTTCTTCTGTGGTAAAACTCCTACTTAGTGAATGTTATCTAAGTTTTGAGCTAACTCTATGGGCAGCTTTAAAAAGATAATATCTTGGTTTTGTTTCTTTGAAGGTGTTTATTGAAGACAAGCAACCACGCTGGTGTGGAAGGATACATCATTAAAAATATAAAAGATCAGATTCACTTAGCATTAACGGTAAGGCTGTTACCAATAAAAACCAAGTTGCCTTCTCAAAATTCTAGCAGTATGATGTTGGAAAAATGTCTACAGCTTTAATGTTGAGTCATGCATTAAAAAAATCCACTTTGAAAAGACACATAAGATTAGAAAAGTTTATTAAAAACATTACTTTGACTTTTTCTGTCCATGCACATTTAGGTTATAATTTTACAGTTGTATTTTTAATTGCACTATCTTATTGTATTTTTCTAAGAAGTTATTACCTTTTCTGTGCTTGAAAATACATTTCTTTCTTGAAGTGGAATTGCTCAGTATATTGTTTGATCCTCAGAGTTCCTAATTTTTAAAATATAATTCAAATATTACAGTCCAGATAGAATTATTAATTTTTTTCTTTGCTTTTATGATGACAGTCAGCATTTTATTTTGAGTGCTTTGCAAATGATAAATCTGTCAGGAAGGGCTGGGCTAGATCAAAGCCATTTTAATCTCATATTTTATAATAATTATACCAGAAAGTTGGGGAAAATTAATTAAAACTAAATGATGAACTTTTTACTATGCAGCTTCAAAATTCTCTTACTACATTTCTTTCCTGCCTGTCAAAAAGACAGTTTTAAAATTATGAAGGGGCTGACTTGTGTACTTCACTTGCAGGTCAATATTAGAAAATATTTCTTTCAGTGTTTGACTTTTTTTAACTTTCCTGTTTTATGGTAGTTACTGTTACATTATTTAAGACCTAAATTTTGCACTCAGCTGAACTTCTTCTGTATTTTTTTTTCCAGGAGGAGTATGATAACGTTTGGTTTACAGGACATCACCTGATCTCCCTTCTAGATTTAGTACTTTCACTTCCAGAAGGTGCTGAGACCGATCTTCTGCAAAACTCAGACAGGTGAGTTGTAATCACAATTAAAAGCTTTTATCCTTTCTTCATTATTGAAAAATACTTCAGATTACCTTACTACAATAATATATGCTGTCATATAATTAGTGAGGTGACAATATCAATATATTTTAAGGTTTTGGAACTAGAAATGTAAATGGTCACTTATTTTAGCCAGCTCTGTGTCAAAGAATGTCACAATGCCATTACATTAATTTTTAACAATAAAAAAGGATGTCCTCCATTCCATGACATAACTAATAGGTAAAGCATTATTTCCTCAGAAATGTGTGGTTTGTCAGCTCTCTGCAGAAGCAGTTGGAGGAATAAAAGCAATGTGGTTTGGTGTCTAATATGATACAGGGGCAGATGCAACATATGGTGCAAGGCATCTTTGAGGCAGTTTCACAGATTGCTACTGGGAATCCAGTGTTTCATGAGTAGGATTACAGATCCACCTGAACAGTAAATAATTGCATTAAAAAATAAAATAATTGAAATGTGTCTGAAAAATCTTGTGTATATAGGGCAAGTCTTCCTATATGATAAGTAATATGATGATGCTTAGGCTTGTAAATCAGTGGGGAGACAATGTCCAGATGGACACATACCTGCTTTAAAAAGCCCTAAAGTATGATGTTTAACTGTACTTGTTATCTGGAAAAAATAATAAATAATTTCTTCTCAAAAGTATGGTAAAGCAAAAAAAAAAAAATTTAGCACACTCAAAAGTAAAAATTCAGTACAGTAATAAAGAGAAATTGTCACGCTAGTTTCAAATCACCTTTGGATCACCGGTGATGCATTTTATAAATTCTGTGGTAAGGTTCTGTCTCTTGAGAGAGCTCTTTCCCTCACAATCACCAGCCTGATGACAGTTTCAGTTTTACTTGCAGTGTGAACTGTTGTAGGGACATCACTACACACTGGTGCTCTAGGTGGAGCTATACTGCTCAACAGATGGGTGGTTGCTTTTTGTACAAATGGATACTCCTAGCATGTCTGGCTAATGGACAATTAAAATTACTGTACTGCTAATAGGTATCTGTATGTTTTTAATTCGCAGGATTATGGCATCACTAAATCTGCTGAGATACTTAGTCATTAAGGATTGTGAAAGTGACAATCAAGTATGTACTATTTGATTTGAAAACGATTGATTAGCTGAGAGGTGGATTCACATGAACACTGTTATCCTTGATTCAAAAAACGTGGGTTTTGCAATTTGAAAAAATGCCAAAAAAATGCAATTTGCAAAAATGCAAAATTTGCAATTTTTTTTGCAATGATTAGTTCCCCAGAAGTGATGCTTTTATTAAGCAAAGCAAACTAATCCTTTTACTCTGCCTGTTGAACTGTGATCTATGTCTATAATATTAGAGTATGTCACCACACAATCATACTCAACCAGTATTCCAAAAACGAAAAAATCGTTATTTTTGCTTATTTGCTGGTATCCCTCAAACCTCCACTTGATTTTCTTTATAGCAATAATAATACAGTAATATCATTTTCTGGTTTCTAAAGTACAGAAAAAAATTCTGATCTACTTTTAGACTAATTTCAGATCTAGGAATAAATTTTTTAAGTGCCTAATAATGTTACTAATCTAAGTAGAATAACAGTGAAATAACTTGTACTGATTGCTGAAACTGTAATGAAAATGAAAAGCAAAATAGCTTTCAGTGGGGGCATTTCTAATTTACTATTTATGTAATTAGTTAATATTGGTAGACTGTTTGTCATATTTAAGGGTTGATTACTATTTAAGTGCTCACAATGGTCTCCTCAGTTACATATAAATACATAGCTTTGTAAGAAAAGTAAGAATTCCTCTTTTCTTAATAAAAAACTACATGTAGTAACATTCAGCTGCTCTAACAGTGCTGTCTAGTACCTGGCAAAAAGAATGTCCTTACAGTTTGAGGAAAAAATAGCATCATATCTTCTGAAGATTTTCCCTTGAATTTAGCCTGTCAGTTCTTCTTGACTTCCTCCCTGTCTCTCTTCATACAGTGCAAGTGAGGCAGAAAGAAAATGCCTCCTTTCACGTCAGTTCAGATATTTTGATTGCTGTGTAACAAGCATTTTCATTAATCAAGTTTAAAAATAAGTATTTTTCTGGAAAGTTCTTTTTTTAGCCACATTCTGGTGGAAGTAATTACTGCTCTTGTTATTTAAACCGTTAACTGTGTCATTTAGTATTTAAATGTGGTGAATTTTCCACTGTTGTTAGTGGACTCACTGTATTTAACATTGAAAATTCTTATTTTTATCATCCTTATTCTGCCCTTTGAGGATACTGCCTGAAGAAAGGAGTTGTATAAATGGCTCCTATATCCAGAGACACAAAGGCTGCTTTGTATTTGTTTCCTTCTACGGCAGTTTGTAGCAAACCCAAGCTTATTTTCCTCTCTGTGACCCTAAACAGCCTCGGTTTTGAGCATCTTTTCCTTGCACCTTCTGCTTCCTGAGTGCCGTTATTTAAACTCCTTCTTTCTACCCATCTCAAACTGGGGAGAATTTCGTTGTCACTGTGGCTACCATGCTGAAGGATGGGAGAGTAGCAGATCCAGTAGCATTCTTACAGTGCTTTTAAAATGCAGTATAGACATTTGGGAGGCATGGTATTTATCACAATTTTCATTTGGCATTGCAATACAGTGTTAATTCAGGAACGTTAATTTAAATATTTGTTCTGGTTTACTGCTGAATTATCTGATAGGAGCCTACTACTGCCATTTACTTGCTGCAGAAAAAGGCCCTAGAACCTCCCCTTCAACACATCAAGATTCTTTCAGCTTTGCTTACAGGATCAAGCTGAAAATGTGCATTTCCATTGCTGTAGTTACCAGTCTACACACTTCAGTCCTCCCTCTCTCTGCACCCTTTTTTTTGACTGCTTCATTGGCCAACCAACAAATAATATAAGGGAGAGAAAGAGCAGTTTAGACATCCATCACAATGCTGTTCATGCTTAAATGCATGAGTCTGCATTACTTTTCTTTCTCTTTTCCTCCCACCACAAAAGTGTATGTTATAAAGACTAGTCAAAAAACTTGTGCTCAAAAGCTTAGTATTGCAATGCTTCATTAAAACTGTTTTATAACCTTCTCTGTTCTGTTTGATTAGACTGGTGTATGGACCACACTTGGCAAGATAGAGCAGAATTTCTTAAAACCACTGCGTGTAGGACTCAATATGTCAAAAGCACACTATGAAGCAGAAATAAAAAATAAGAAAGAAAACAGAAAAGGTCGGTTTTTGTTGCTTTTTTGTTCTTATCTTTATTCATATCTAGAAACTTTGGTAATCCTTTGGAAATGAGGAACTGGTGAATGCTGCATAGATCAGGTTTTATTTAATTGTTGTCACTATTCTAAACTTCAAATAATAATTCAGTAGTTGCTGTATTAAAAATTTTCATAATTGGGCAGAAAAATCTGAATTTATCTGTCATCACATTTGTGAATCTTATGGAAACCTGATAGAACTGTCAAATGAAGACCTTCAGAGCTTGTTCTGTATTTATACTTTTGATTTTAATGTTACAAAGGAGAAACATAACCCTTAGGTTTCCTACCAGGTGTGGGAGGGTTAAAGAGAAAAAGTAAGTCACAGTGCTCTCTAAAGCCTGAAGCATTATGTTCATTTCTTTAATACTTTATTTTGTTTTAATCTGACACACAGAATCAGATTCTGCTCTGGGTTAAGCAGACACATTGCATGGGGCACAAGAGCTGTAGCTGCTTTAGGCAATCTCTCTGTATGTCAGATCCTCTGTTCCTTGTGGTCTCCAGTATAATTAAGATAGCCCAAGGAATTTGTGTCTGCTACTAAAAATGTCAATACAGCTTTTTGCCCCTAGTCTTATCCTCTTCTGTTGCAAACTACGTACTTAAGAGGCAAAGAAGGGGATTTTTTTCTCAAGACAACCTGTGGATATCTTTCTAAAGGAAATCCTTCAAAATTAATCAGAAAGCTTTTTTCTTAAGTCCCTCTTACACTTCTCTAGCCTTCAACAAAGTATAAAGAAATCTGAGTTTGGGAGAGAACATCTGACTTGCAACACTAAATGCTTTAGCTTTCTTCCCTAGTGTTTAATCTTTGTAAGCATTACATTGAATTTCAAATATGTGGTCTGAATGTAAGAGGTTTTCCCCTTGTTTTTCAGACCTCTCCCTGTAGTTTAGCCTGCTGCAAGTAATCTGTTGAAACAGAGAAGCCTGCAGCCTTTTCTTAATAAAATAAGTATTTAATGTCTGGATTCATTAAGTCAAGCTAAAGAACCTCCTAATATCTCCCTGGATGTGGAAATACTAAAAATGTATCAAAACCAGGCCAGAGAGCATTCTATTTTTCCTTTCAAAGAGCATGTGAGCTCTATAAAATTGGTTCCAGTTGCAGATCTTGCCTGTTGAATGATGTAGGCGTTGGTGTTATACAAAGTATAAAGATATCATCCAACTCCATCTTCCTCTTAAGGTTCAGCACCCTCTGTCATGTGTTTAATCTATACCTAGGTTTCTGTTCTTAACAATTACTGTCATGAAATGCTGGTATTTTAAATATTCTTTTAATTCTAAGTCATGTTGGTTTCTTCATGTTTTCTTCTACAGAGGCACACAGTTCTGACACAGTTTGCTCTGTAACTGTTAGTGGGGAAAAGATGCCTCCCATGACTACTGGAATGCAGCTTCAAGTGAGTTTGTACTTCCCTTCAGTCACTCAGAAGTATTGACTTTTTTTTTTTCAGTGTGGAGATAAAAGAAAATGTAAAATGGGTAAAAAATAACCTAATAAAAATAACACTCATCTTTCTTGTCATTTCAGGTTTTGCACTCAGCTCTCTTCACGTTTGATTTAATAGAAAGTGTTCTAGCTCGAGTAGAAGAACTCATTGAAGTGAAAACAAAAGCTGTAATGGATGAAAATAGTTGAGGCAGCTGAAGTGTTAGAATTAAACTCCTGGCAAGATCATTTGTACTATGGGACTTCAGCTGCAAGGGAGGCTATGGCCCTTTAAAGAAGAGCAATTTAGGGTGGCCTCCAGAAGAACTGCAAATGCTGCTCCTCATAAGTCTTGTTGCTGTTCTTTTTTATTTTATTTTGCTCTTGTTGCATGTGATTAGCAGATACGATCTATTTACTCCTCTTCAGAATTTGGTGCTTTTTTCTTAAGTTTAGAAACTAAAAGCAGAGGTGTGTTCTTCTCTGTGGCAAGGAGGGATGGTTAGGCATTTATTTTTTTTAAATTTTCATAATTTGTTGGGTAATAGTTGCTGACTGGTGTTGTGAATTACAAAGATTTTTATCAAGTGATTGAAGAACTATTAATTAAGAAGCGTAAGATATTTTTATTAGCACATTATAATGTTGACAAACAAGCTTCTCTATTTGCAGACAGGACTGTAAGGTACAGAGAGATAACAGTACAGAATATACTGTCTATAAATAGTAAAAACACTGTGGCAAAGGAAAACAAGTTTAAAGAAAAACACATCAACTTTGAGCCAAATAAGATGTTAGAACTTAGTAACATAACAGATAACACTTGTGTTAAAAAACATTTTAAGGCTGCATACATACAGCTGCTGTTTCTAGGGATACCCGTATTTTGGAATTATTTTGATCAAACTTATCTATAATCATACAGTTTTCCTTAAGATATAGTAAATGTTTTGGGGAATTATTAATAAAGAGATGAATCTCTAAGGTCAGAACCAAGTTAAAAATAAGGATGACTTTTCTATAGTGCAGCTAAACCAACTTTCTTTCCCTCCCTAGAAAGCACATTTGGTATCCAAGTATGCTATTTTTCACTGTATAGCTGTTAAACATGAATTTTCTTTCCAAATGCATATGTTGTATGTAGTCTTTTGAAATGTAACTATATTTTTAAGAACACTTTATATTTTGTTTAAAACGTAGCCACTCTAATTATGAATAAAAACCAAATATTAAATTAATTACAGTGCGATTGGTACTCTTGAAGCATCTTCCAAACTGGACTTTTTTCTATTATTTGGGCTTTTGTCATTTCCATTTTGCAACGAGTATCATCTGCTTGTGGCTTGGAAGTTATCTTGGAGAAAAGAAAAATGAGTATTATAGAGTGACTTTTAGGTAGTAGAATATTCAACGTTTTATTTTTCCAATAGCAGAAACTCAGAGTTATTCAGCAGTGAAATCTGAATCGTGTGTTCTGAAGTAGGTGTTCAGGAATGCTGTACACAGAGGTGAAATACTATATTTCAACAGGAGTTAACAGTGAACGAAGACATCCGAACTTAACAAGGGTAAATAGGAGCCAAACAAGCTCTTACCTAATTTCGTTTCTTAAATGCTATTAAGAGCTGTTACGTTACCTTGAACAGTAGTTTAAAGACCCAGCTGATGCATCAGTCCTACCTTAGTGTATTAATGGATTGTGGTCAGTATTACCTAAAAAGTTCCATTAAGGAAAACCAAGCATTTTATAGTTTGTGGCTTTTCCTGAGTAATACACTAATACTTTTAAGTGTATGCAACTGGACTTACCTTAGCCATAGTTAGCATTAATTTAACAATTTCAGCAGGATTATGAACTGGTATTACACGTAAATTGCTGCCCAGGAATCTGCACATCAAAATAAATAAGGTTACTTCTAGAATATATATTTAATTTGTTCTGCCATGAAACTCAAACAGCATTCCCATATGATGCCAATAGCTTTTTAGTGTGCAGTTTTACTTACAGAGAAGGCTGTTTTTATCTTGAAAGGCAAGTGCAGCATTCATGCTGTTTGTAAAGCCATCTGTCCCATTTCTGTACCACTTATTTAGGTTGGATTTGGAAGGGCTCATTTCTTTATCTAGGTCTCTTCAACAATCAATCAGCACTTCTTAAGCATGTGTACATTCAGAGAGAGCTAAACCCTCTTCTGTGATATTGCTGAAGACTCTTTGCAGTGGCAGTAAAAAATATTTAGGTTGTTTTTATGGCTGTGGAAGAACACAGCAAAGTACCCAAAAACAGTGTGCTAAAAATACTTCAGAATTTGAACTAAATCTTTGTTGTGTACTATAAATAAAACAACCCATATTCCAGGCACGATTAAGATAATGAGATAATTCCACTACTTTCATGTAAAGACTTGTTCACTCAATGCTTTAACCTAAAATGAATTCTTTCTATAAATAGTGTTATTCATATGCACTCATTTTTGAGAAGGGGATCTGAAGATTTAAAATAGTAGCATGAGTTGTCATTCAGTGAGGTTATGGAAGAGAGACATCAAAGCTTAGGCAAATGCAGAGCATCTCCCCAGGAATTGCACCTTAAGTGTGTTGTAGCAATGACGTTACCTTTGCTGCTGTTTTCTGTCGTAGAGCTAAAACAGGAGAGGGACTTCACAACAAAGAATGAGGAATTTTAAATAACCAAAATGAATTTAAATAATGCAGATGAAGTGCCCAGCTGCTCGGTTGCATAGTCCCCTGTGACCTCCCCTTGTGCCTGCCACCTGTTCTTCCCTGCAATCTGTCTGATGACTTGGACTCATTCACATTAAGACCTCCTGCTGGTAAGGTATCTCATCTGAACTTGTCTGCCAGCTTCTAATTAGCAAAAATAAATGTTACAGGCACTGTCCTTCTCTAAGCATAGGCACTCAGGTCCCTGGTGAGTTTTGCTAAAATGTGATGTCAGAACAAGGGTTGGATTTACATGTAGAGACTAGGGAAATAAATTGATACAATTTTCCTAATATCATTCTAATATTAGTAAAATTGTATCCAATTTTTTTCCCTAAACAAAGCATGACTTAACAAAATGCAACAAAGAAACAATTACATGTACTTACCTAGATCCATGAAAATCTATTTCTGTAATTAGTTTTGCTTCCAATAACAGCAGGTCTAAATTTAGTGTTATTAATTTGATTGATGGACAGAATACTGGGCATTTGAACATGTCTGGCCTTTCCTTCAAGGTGTTTAAAACTTATCATACAGATGCACTGAGGTTATTTGTGGAATGCTCATTTAAGTTGTGATGATAAACACTACTCTTCTGCCACTACCCCCATACTATACACAACTCTACCTAAAGTATTCGTGTTGTTAAAATAACTCTGTAGTTTTCTTGTTAATAGGAATAAAAAATAATCCTTCCTAACTGCAGCAAAACCATAGATAAGCAGAAAGAAGCAGTAATAGAAGACAACCTGACAATACTAAGGGGCTTTGTTTTTTAACAAATCCAACAGGTGGCTTGTACTTTCAAAGGGGCCATGGCATAAGTATCAACCCCACCAGGAGAAGCTGAGTCAGTGATTTACAAACAATAGCAGAACTTCAAGCTGCCAGGTAGTAAAAAAAGCACATGCATTTAAATATATATATTTATATATATATATAATTGTTCCTTGGCAACATCAATTTGATATCACTTGCAATGAAAAATTTTTTAATAAAATTACTGACTTGCCAAATGGAATACAGTTCCAAAACATCACATTATAGTGATCAGCATGTGCACAAAACCCATTGTACATAACCACAAAGCAGATTGAGAATTAGCATTGCCATTACCTGAATAATGTGGTCTTGCTGAATGGTGGCTAAACTTTTAAAACCTCTCATGAAAATTTACAACATTTTCACAAACAGGTAATAGATTTCTCACATTTCATCTCATACACTCTTCACTCATCAGCATTTGGCAATATGCCCAGGATTTAATGAAACTGGTGCCAGTTACCTCGAGGAGGTAAAGATCAAAGACATCATTAAGACAGTCACTTCTTTGAGGCCAAGAGTGACAATCAGCTGCAGTTAGGGCTACTGTACCTACAAGAAAATAGTTCTTACTACAAGCATGGAGCATAATCTGATCACTGTTGTCAGCAGGTATGTACTAAAATATGCAAGTTTTCAGACTTCATTAGAAATCAGAGACAGAAGCTTCAAACAAACCAGTTTTAATATTGTTTTATACTTTTGGTGTAAAATAACATTAAGTATTTAATTGTTCTAGCAGTGTAATAGATACTGTTCCAAGTAAACATTTTAAAAGCTGGTAAAAAATCTGCACTTTACAATAAAGCCCTTTCTCATGATGTAAACTTGCCTGTTCTGTTTTGAAAATGACCATATATGATTTGAAAATATGATTACAGAGCTAAAACATTTGTCTGATTTTTCCAATTCGAGAGAAAACTTTAAAAATAATTATATTACATAGCCTTAAAATGACTGAAAGGAATCTTATTTGCTATGTTTGAGGAACATCCTCTTTTGTTACCTGTGATATGTCAGATTGATTCATTTGGCATTCTTTTTATTTGCTATAAATAAACAAATGCTTAATTTTTTTTTTTTTACAGTGCATTAGTAAAATAAAATTTGTGTATTCCTGAAATAATTCACAAAGGGTAAGGTTGGAAAGGACCACAGTGTGTCAACTCCAACCTCCCTGCTCAAGCAGGGTCATCCTAGAGGACACTGCACAGGATTACATCCAGATGGTTCTGGAATATCTCCAGTGAGGGAGACTCCACACGCTCTGGGCAATCTGCTCCAGTGCACAGTCACCCTCACAATGAAGAAGTTCCTCCTCATATTCAGGTGAAATTTCCTGTGCATCAGTTTCTGTCCATTGCCTCTTGTCTTATTTATTCCTAAAATATTACTTCCAAATCCAAGATGGTTATTTCATTTCTTCTTAGCAATATAAAGTTCAGTTTCATGTTGAAATCATACCTTCTCTGAATCCTGAACATGACACTCCATTCTTCTGGTCTATGAAGAGCAGCTGACAAAACCAAAAAGCTGTTCCGGTGGATGCTTATGAACTTCTGAAGTCTTTTGGAAAACTCTTCTTCCCCTGTCCTAAGCAAGTCTTGAGTGTCTGACAGCATAAATGCAATGCCTATTGAGGAAACTGCTGTAAGTGTACAGGTCAGGGCAGTCATGGGATTAAGTTCTCACCACAAACTGGGAAGCACAGATCTTAAAGCAACCATTAGTTTAAAATGAAATGGAACAGAACATGAATGAATTTCCACATCTATGTCAGGGAGATTTGGCCAGTGATTATTAGTAATTTTAAGATAAAACTACAAATATATCGGGTTATTTTTCTACCATAACATCAAAAAAACAACTATTCAATCCACTCAAAGTAGACACACCTGAATGCCTTTGAGAGCACATGCTTCAGAAATAAGCAACTGCTATAATGGAATGAATTTGAGGCAAATGCAAAGGCTGACTGAAAAGCTTAGGAAGTTCTGTTTCTAAATAAAACAGTTGTAAAATCTTAAAAGTTAGCTAAACTGTTTACCATGAAAAATGAACTTAGAGCTCTGTCAGTTTAAGTTGTTCTGAAAGGGAAAGTTAAAAAGGCTGAAGTTTAGGAGGCTTGACAACTGAGCATACAAAACTCTATCTCACTGTGTGCTAGCCTTTAAAGGCCAGGAAAACTGAAGTATCTCATCTACATGTCTAGAACATCTAAAAAGGAAAAAACCAGCTATTTCATATTTACA
The DNA here is from genome assembly GCF_052056855.1 of Sturnus vulgaris. Taxonomy (NCBI): domain Eukaryota; kingdom Metazoa; phylum Chordata; class Aves; order Passeriformes; family Sturnidae; genus Sturnus; species Sturnus vulgaris. The sequence continues at coordinate 16,990,386 of NC_142251.1, read as the reverse complement.
GTTTCAGTGATTTCCTAATCAAATCCATTCAAATAATCCTTTCCTCACCTCCTCTGCTACCACCAGCTGTGCAAATTCAACTTGGAAGTTGAAAGCCAAAGATGTTGGTTCACTCTTACATTTACAGCCATGTATACTAAAAATTTTGATGGCAGCTTTGGTATTTAGCAAGGTTGCTTAAACACAAATTTACTGAACAGTTCAGCTGATGATAACCAGATCTCATGTAGCTGTTCTATAACACATCCAAAAAAATAAAATACAATGGAAGTGTTCAATCCCCAACATTATCTGTTTCATCCTCAGATTTACACAGAATCATAACACGGCTCCTTCCACTACTGCACGACATCCCAACAAGGCAGATTTTATTCAGTTTAGTGTAGTCCTCAACTGACTGGCCTGATTCTGTACTTCTTTGGATTTTATGATTTATAAGCATAAACTTTAAAGTACTGTACCAGAAAGTGGAAAAATCACAGATCCAGTTTCCACTGATTCTGAATATCGAACTCGGTGTTGTTGCCTCTGCAGAACTGTAGAAATTTCATGATCCTAAATAAATTTTAAAAGGTTATTTTGAATAGTTTTCAGCCAACAAGTAAGAAATATTCTTAAAGCATCAGATGAACCACTATGACCTTTGGCACTGTTGTTAAAAAAGTATTTTTTATTCCACTTAAATACGAAAATGTTAAACGTGATAAATTAAGGAAATTTTGAAGTATTTAATTGGAATTACAAACACTGAATAACAATTCTGTATGTGTACGTTCAGTTTGTCTCAGGAAACTCTTGCATAATGCATAAAGAAGCTCAAACATTTTACAGTCTGTTTTGGTAAGATGTGCTAAAGGAGGATTTGCAGAAGCGAGGATCATACAGTAGTGTGTTTCTATGACTCTGGTTAATTAGGCTGCATTATTTTCACAGATGTCAGCATCTCAGCTGGAAAATTGTTCAGAAATTCTTTATGGGACATGATTTTCTTTAAAGCTTTTTGACAGAATGTAATCCACACAGGAAAACTAGAACATTGCACTATGCAGCATAATCATCTACAGAATGGAATGTGTTTGGATATATTTTTCAGCCTGCAAAAAGCATTTCTGCAGTAAGTTCCACAGAAGCTGCACGAACACACATATATTAAAGGTTAAATCACTGAACCATTTTAGCTAATAACATGTTCTTTAACCTACCCATTCAAAACACAGCCAGCCTGCTAATATAATGAAGTGCCATAATTTAGTGGAAGAGTACAACAGAAAATCTAGATTGCAAGTGAACCTTGAAGGAGACATTAACCAGAAATGTCATGCTTTCAATTGGTCTGGAAAGGGAACACTCAGTGGCAACTGCTTGTAAAGGTTAGCTACATTTTGGAAAAAAAATTCTCAGCTTCAAAGCAACTGCTGAATTATTCAATGTACAAATATAAATAACAGCTGTATGAAAATGATAGCTCATAACCAAAACTAATACAGAAAAGCCATCCTGGATTTGCATTCAGTTACCTCCATCACTTTGCTTATGGGGAGCCCTTACTAACAGCAGTAGTTTTGACTATTGCTGAGGGTAGGAGTGAGTTATCCTGGTAAAGCTGATGAAATCACTCCCACCATATTATGGCACAAACATGCACAGTTTACAGGCTGTAAATTCCAAAATGAGCAGGCAAGTAAGTATAGGCTTTAAACCGAGGCGATTCAGGAATTACTTTAACAGGGCTCACCCACTTACACAATGGGCATGGGGTGATAAACGTGTCAACCAAACTAGCGTAAGACATCCTTGCTTGTGAATCAAAGCTCTCTTGCCTCTCAATTCTCGCCAGCTGGCATGAAATTGGCCTCAGCTGCAGAAGCTAATTACCAGCTCCTTAACATACCCTTTCACTTTACATGGGAACAGAGTCAACGCTTCTGACGTTAACAGATAAAATATCCATTAATATCTGTAAGAATCAGTATTTTAAACTGAATTATGTACTTATAGAGTAATTGTCTATCCCCATGTTGATACTGTATAGGAAAAAATTAAAGTATTAAGGGAGGAATTCAGAAAATTCAGCAACGTTTCTGATGGAATTATTTATAGAGCAAATTGAAAGAGGCATCAGTGCAGTGCAAAAACGATGAGTCAGGAGAATGTCCTAAAGCAGTGTAACTCAGAATAGCAGGTGGCAAGAATACTAAATAGATATGGAAGTAGGTAGGAGAAAATACAATTGCACACAAAAAGAACCAGTATTCTAATAGAAGCAGCTTCAGACTAATATCTGTTTCATCCTGAAAAAACTGTCTTCATTGACCCTGAATAAAATATTTCCATTTACAGAATATAGGAAATTCTTCTTCCAGCCTCTCCTAGTGAGTCAGATGCTGGTCTTGACAAGCGGTATCCTACCTGCAGAGCTGTGCTCATAATGACCGTCGTTATCCACCTTGTCTGCTCCTGCCCGCAACTTCCTGCCATTTTTTCAGTGGTTTAATAGCTCTGCAGTGAGGTGCCACTTCTAAAAGTTTGGGAAAAGAGAGACGACAAATATTTCCTGCCAGTTAACGAGGCGAGATGTCCGAAGCACACAGAAGAGCCGATTAAAAACCAGCGGAGCACCGGCAGGAGCGAGAGGCGGCCCCGAGCCTGGGCCTAGAGGCTCCCGTTATTGCGCCAGCTGCTCCCAGCGCAGCCTTAGCCGGACCCAATGCAGCCTCAGGTGTCTCCAATTCCAGCATCAGCCGGTCCCAATGCCACCCTCAGCTGTCCCCAAACCCAGCCTCAGCCACCCCCAATGCCACCCTCAGCTGCCCCTTCCCCGGCCTGGAACCTGTCCCGGCGCTGGGTTGGAGGGCGGCAAAGCGGGGCCCGGCGGCGGGAAGGGAGCGGGGCCCCCCTCACGCTCAGCCCTCACGGGGAGCCGCGCCGCGCTGGAGCCCCAGCTCCGGGGAATGCTCCTGTGGGCCGAGAATTCTGCAGCTGTTTCTGGGCAAGAACAGGCCAGGTTATTTTCTATAGAAGTTACATAAACACGTAAGTTTCACAGGACAAAAATGCGAAAGTGTGAGAAAACACCACCTTCAGTGTAAAAGAAGTACCGAGTGTGTTGAAGTTTCTTTAATCAAGTAAGAGGAAATAATATTTCAAGAAGAACTGGGATGCTGAACCATTAAAAGCACTGCTATCCAGCTCTGCTCTTTACTCAGACATGAGTCTAGCTTCTCATACTATCTTCTGAAACGGGTATTTTTACCAAAAATCAGACATTTTACTAAAGGTTTTTTTCTTTTCAATCACTTTTTAGGGCATTTTAAAATATAAGAAACTAACCTCATTTGTATATATTTAAAAAATTCTATACATTTGTATAGCAATGTTTTGGGTTTGCATAGAAATAATTAGACATTGCAATAATTTAAAAATTACTTTTCTTCTTTTTCTTCCAGACAAGACATGGATTCACATCTGATTTCCCTCTCCTGTTGGTCAAACACGCCCAAGTTAGAGAAACCCTGCTCTGCAAGGGTTTTGAAATGTCATGCTACATTACATAGTAAGTAAAATATTTCTAATACTGAATTTTTGAGTATCTGTGGAGTATAAATGGAAAAGTCAGCAAATTAAAGGAAAATAACAGATGTATTGGGTATCCCAGCTTTAGTGTTCCAGAGAGCAGTGACAGGACCCTCAAACTGAAACCATGTTCTGTAACACAGTGGAACCATGTGCTCTGACTGCACAGAAAAATCAGGGACTCAAGAACATCAGGAATTACTTTAGTCCAATTATAAAATAATGGAGCAGTTTTATGATGAGGATTGGTGATCCTGCTAACATTTATCAATATGAATTTTGAATTTATGCACATGATGAATGAATTTGTTTCAGTACTAGACAGGGATAAAGAGTAGGAATTGCTTTGTGTTTGTGAGGGGGTAGTACTTGATCTATAACACCACAGAGTATCTGAATTAATATTTTAGATTATGTTTAATATGTACATTAATTGAATTATAACTATTTAGATAGAGAAAAAATAGTAGTAGGAAATAAAATGGAATAAAGAATGATTCCCAGAGTAAATATCTTTAACATGTGAGTAGATTTCAGTTTGTTTAGGTGTAATACTGTTAGAGATGGGCAGTACATAAAAGAAAGGATAAATTATTACGTCAAAAAAATTATAATTACAAAGAAATATGAATTTAGATTTAGGCTCCTCAGAAACCAGCAGATACCTTTTTTCTGTGATAGCCACCTACTGTGCATGAAGTTGGACACCCCCAAACTCATAATATCGCTTAAGAAGCATCAAAGTACAAAGATGCCTAAGTGTGTGACAATGAGACAAACCCAAATCTTCACAGAAGATGTTTCCTATCATTATTTTGACTCCAGTTGTTTCACATTTACTTGTGTAAATTACATGTTTTAATTACAGTCAGCAAATATTTATACCAGAAGCTTAATATACTTCTGCTTGTCACCTGTGACAATAGCTGGTATTTGAAATAAAAATAGGACTCTTTCTGAGACAGAAGGCTCTGAGCAGAATGGACCCTGGACCCCGCAGTCTCCCGTGTGAGAGCTGCCCTGGCCTAGAGTTTGTCTGGGCAAGCCTGATGTAATGGGACATGCTGAGCCCCTGGACTCTGCCCAAGGGACAGTTCTGGTAGCAGTTTGTTCTGCAATACCATTTGAGTATTTCACTATTTGGCTTTCTCTTTTTTTGAGCCTGAACACTAATTAAGTGGAGCTCAGACTCAAAGAAAATAGATTTTTCTGATTTGTGTGTTCTTCAGAGCATTCTTCTGCTCAGTAGTTTCTTTTCCCAAAAGGGACTTCTGAGGGATACTGTGCTATCTGATGAGCTGAAGTTATTTTCCTACTTACTGTTCTCTTTGCTGTGACAGTTTCTGACATTTGGCTAGTCTTAGCTTTAAATCTCTTTCCCACATACCTCCATGGTGCATTTCACATACAGGTGAAGGTGCAGGAGAGAGAAAAAACAGGGCTGAGTCTGGCAGCATATCAAATATCTCCTGGAAGCAGAGTACAGCACCCCACTTAGGCAAGAATAGAACGATCTTGTGACTAGAACTTCCCTATGATGAAGATAATGGCATAAGCATTTGAATGAATAATTTATGATAAGGCAAAAATCTATCATCAAATTAGTGTTTCTCTATGCTCTCCTGGCCCATATCCTGTATGTTCTACATCAGCACTGTTGTTTGATTTTGTGGGACTGTTACTGACTGGTATCTTCCTCTCTATGTATTTTTATATGAAAACTGATTGTTGATCTTCACACACATATCACCTGTCTTGTTCTCTGATGACACAATCAAAGAAAAATCAATATTTTTCTTTAAAGGATAAAAAGGAGTGAAGGTGCACTAAACAGATGGAAAAGGAAAGTAACTTTTTTTTTGCCATTTACAGAGTACAAATAAAAATTGATGTCAGCAGTCCACAAGTTGAATAAAGTACAGTGACTCAGCATTTAACTTACACATAGGATTTATTATTTTCTGTCATACAGAAATCAACCAAGACTCTTCAGTATGTAGCATGGGGAAGAAAGGTTGTGGGACTTTGCAGCCATACAGATATTCTGGAAACAGAACACCATGTTGACAAGGAATCATTTCAAAATAGGATTACTTAGGCCCCAGCTCATTATGTAAGTCTAGAAAGCAAGCAAGTGGGAAACATGCAAGCATTCAGTTTGAGAGCTTAACACCCTCCCCTCAATAGGATTGAGTGGTCAAAATATTCTAGGACCATAAAGCCATGGACTACAGGTAGTGACTCAAACTTTTCTTCATGTGCATCCCATTATACATATATTGGATTAATCTTGGTTTCTAGAACATGATAATTCAGAAAATAGAGATTGAAGGGTTTTTTCTCTACAGATACAGGAGGAGATTTTGTTACAGGAAGTTTGACTTAGAGAATAAATAATAGAGGTAATATCCACAAACAAGAGGCCCGCCTCTATTATTTATTCTCTAATATTTATTATCTCTCTTATTTATTCTGTGAAAGTCACAAAAAGTTTTTACATTACCTACACTGAATCTGCCATGTACACAGAGTTTGTCCTATCTATATTGATCTTAAGCACACTGATAGAATTCTACTGGCAGGATGTCATGCCACACTCGAAAGAGGGCTATTTTTAAACAAGTGAAGAATGAAAATGATTTTATAAAGCACAATTGTAAGAAAGTTCAGAAATTCCTACATAAGGATTGCATAGGTGAGGATATTGTAGGTTAAAGCAAGTTGGTGAGATCGGACTCAAAAGTGTTCTCATGTAAGGTACATGACCCAAAATTTTTAGAACAGTAACTAGTCTTTCTGTCCAGACAAATAAAGTGATCTTTATAAATGTGCATCTGATACCACTCACACTAACTTCAGCAGGAGCTGAGAAAGAGTAGTCACTGTCACTGAGTGCATAAATACAAAGTGTGATGGACTGCCTGGATAATTGGGCTGAGCCCCAAATTTGTACATGTGAACCTCTGTTGAAGTTCACCTGAACAGAATGTGCACTCCAGTCCAGTTTTACAGATGATACTTACAATCATCATTTGCAATTATGCAAACCCTATTTTGACCATCAGTGTCCTTGTTCAATGTGTCTAGTTACTGAGCTGTAGTCAGCCCCTCCAGATACTGAGGTTTGAGTTATTGAAGACGTATTCATATTTTACTGTGCAATAGAGAAAGAACTTTCTTTGCGTGTAATGCAAAAAGTTAGATTCTTAGGACTTTGATTTCTCTAACTGGACAGTCTTCTGAGCAATCATTTAAGGAGAACAGAGAGAGGAGCAATTTAATGGAATTCCATTTTAATTATTTCATATTTTAACTGCATCTAGATGGTTCATCAGGATTAGAATCTCATTAAGTTGAGTACTGTATAAAAACACAAGTATGCACAGTGCCTGCCCCCAGTGTCAGCTCCATTACCCTCTCTGAAAAGAGAATGTCAAGCTGAAAGCCAATCTGCAGATGTGGCTGTGGATTCACTTCTGTGTTTGCAGAACTGGGGCTTAACGGAGTGTACAGTGCAGATTGCAAAGAAAAGCATGAAAGGAAAGTCAAATGCAAGAAATAAACAGGTGTGTGCGCACGCCTGCTCCATGTAGCTTCTGGTTTTAGTTACTAAATGTAAAAAGCCAAAGAAATGACCAAACTCAATATTCTTCCCCAGCTGATATCCAGTTTTTAGATAAATCACTTTTCTCTGTTACAGGTTTAGTTTCCTTAAACATACAGTAGTTGTCAATAGGAAGAAGCTAGGTTTTAAAATAGCTAAAGAAGACATCTGAGCTGTAATTTTTCCAAAGCTGAACATTAAAGCTTATCTAAAAAAAATATCGCACAGAGCTTTTGTTCAAGAGAGAAAGAAGAAAATCAGTATGGATTTTCTGCAAGAGATGAAAGCTTCTAATTATAGTTGATTTCAGATCTAAAAGCCCATTTCCAGAGAATCATCTGTTGTAATAAAGCTGCGATATTTCTCATTTTATCTTTTGTCCTCAGTTCCTCTATAGTCCTGGCAAGAACATCATCCATCAATGTACAAATGTTAAATCACCCCAGTCATGAAACATTAACAGAATGCATACAATTATGACTCCTAAATTGAAGTCTTTCTAGCTAGTAATTTGTCATACCTACAATTGTACAATATTAATAGTAGAGTAAAACTCGAAAACTACGTAATAGATACATTGGAAAAATAGCATTTCTAGTACATGCATTAATATAGACAAGCCCTGAACCTGATTCAGCTGAGGTCAGCAAGAGGTTTTTTTGACATTAGTGGAAGCAAAATAATGAATTCCTAAATGTCTTGGTTCTGAGCAACAGATGAACAACATAAGAGCAGTTCTTAATTCCTTCATGCAAAGGTTTAGGTTTTCTGGAGCAAAGTAGAATGAGCATGCTTCCTATTGTTTTCCAGATGGCAATAATATATATTGAAATATTGAAATATATATAAAATAGTCTCCTACAGTATGTACCTAGAACAGGTAAGTGATTTTTTTTAACATATTCCCTGAAACAAACTGATAGACAATGCTATGGGAGCACATCCTAGGGACAGTCTTTGTGAGAAACATGGGAAATTCTCTTGCCCGAGTTCTTACAAAATTATAATAAAATTTTCCATCTCAAAGATTGAGTATAATTTTGAAATAATTTAAAACCTTAAAAAGTATGGAATAAGATTATTAAACATGTACAGTTCAGTCACATGTCATCCAGAACTTAACATTGCAAGCTAGCCATATTTCTTGTACTCAATTATTAGTATTTCCCAACAACACCTAAAGTAGTTTTATCATAGCGAGAATAGTTTAATCTCAAATATTTGTTTCCCATGAGCATTGTGTTTCTGCCTGCTTACTTTATTCTCATTTTATATGCTATGGATGTTGATGAGGCCCTAAGAATCTGATCTAACTTCGAAGTTACCCCTGCTTGCAGTAGGAGGTTGGACCACACCTTTAGAGGTCAGTTCAAGCCTGCCTTTTCCTGCATTGCTATGATTTTTCTGCAATTTTTCTGTAATTCTTTGATTCTAGAAGAAGCTTTTCTAAGGGAAAAACGTATGAATTTATAAAGTGTCCTTTCCATTACCCCTATGCCACAAAAGCAGATGTCTGGGTTTTTTATGCACTTATCTGATCACTTGTAGCAGTCCAGACTGCCTGCTGATCTCATTTCATGCTTACTTATCTCATCTGATCTTCACTGTGTGTCTCAGCCTCTGCATTTCTTTTGCTACACTATATAAACATGGTATAATCTCATACACTGAAAAAGCAAACCAAAATATATTATTAACTGATCTGCTTTTCTAACTGTTGTTTCTCTCTTAGTGGTTAGGCTCAGTTTCCTTCCTGCAGTTCTGTCAGGCTCTACCAAACTGCTATCTGTTGCCTTTGACTCTGTGGGCCAATCTCTCATTTTGACCATAGCCCCTAGGAACACTTTCCTAATCAACCTCAAAACTGATATTTTACACTCATCTGCCTTGTGGGCTATGTCCAATGAAGCCAGTGGTGCAGTTTTCCTGAAATCCTTTCATTCTCATTTGACTCTTGCCTCCATCTCTTTATTTTCTTTGCTCTCCTAATTTATTTTTTAAAATAGATTATTTGGAAGAACTTCCCCCTTCCTCACTTGCCTTCCCTTTTCTGTCTGCAGTATGTTGGTGATTTACTCCACGAATACAATTTTAGCTATTATCTGTATGTAAAAACCCTGCAGAGCTGCTTCTCCAGTCCAGATTAGATTTAAGTCATTACCTGAGAGTGATTTCCAAGTCCTCTCCTTTAAATTTCACTGATAGTTTACTAAACGTGGTGTTACTCTGTAGCATACAAACATCTTTGCCTATTCACAGAACAATCTAGGTAAGCTGTCACTTTCACATGTTACCTGCAACCTGGTCTTCTCAGGCTTTGACAGAGCAATTTCACTGCTCTTATTCCAAATACTGCTGCAAGGGTAGTATTCTGACTGTGCCATCTTTTTAGTTTTCTGACTGATGCCCTTTCACGGTTTCATCAGATGTATCTCCCTTGTCTCTGCTTTACGGGTCTTTCAGGACCTCATAATCACTATTCACTTGTACCCCATGGTATCAGTTTGATTGTTTCTCTATGAAGTCTTCAGAAACTTTTATCCATTCTCTCATGTTTCGGGGAAGAGGTGAATAGTGATAAAATCACTGCCAGGATGTATGAGAAGGACTCCAAAGAACTCAAGTGACTGATACTATTAAACAAAAAGCTACCTACACCTGGCTTAAAGCTTGAACATTCAGAATGAGCTCAGGGTCAAAGAGTTTAGGCAGCACATAAGGCTGGTCAGGACTATACATTCTTCCAGCTCCCTTGTTATCCAGCCTTCAAATTTCACCCTAAAGTTTCCCCTTCTCGTAATGCCTGCAGGAGAGAAAATGACTATTTAAACTGATGATGTGCCAAAACCATTGCTAATCAGCTAGACAAATATTGACACTCTCATTTTACTTTTCCATTCATGTGCATTTTTTTTTGTCTTTTGTCTTATCTTGGGTTCTAACCACTCTGTGGGAAGTCTTTGTTTTTGCCCTTTGTTTGTACAATGTCTAGCCAGTGGGATGCTGGTCTGATTACGCCTCACAGGCACTCTAGTAACACAAATCAAAAACAATACCACTTTCTATTCCTGCTACTTCTACAGCCACTCTTTGGCTGTGGGAAGCTGCATTCTATGGCTGCCTATGTACCAGCTGAACAATACCATATCCTAATCAGCTGTCTGCTGCAAAACTGGTAAAGGAATTGTAACAACACCACTGGGGACTTGAAGAGAGAAGCTAATTTAATTTTGATACAACTGAAAAAGTAAATGCAAAGACAAAAACCACAATTAAAAAAACCCCATATGTGATTGTATTTCATACAATAGACCTGAAATTTTGTGTCAATTTTCAGCGTCACTTTTATCAATTCAGTAAGAAGTTAAAAATATGGGCAAAGTGAAAAATAGACAAAAGGATCCCTTCTATCACTTCTCCTTTCCATCACTTCATCTTCTTTAACATGTGAATGCCCACTGTCAGAATATCATCAGGATTTTAAAGTTGATTAAACTTTTTGGTAAACAGCTTTTACTTTAGTGCTTTACACAGACATTGAAAACAACTATTTCTTAGCCTTCTGTAAGACCTTCTCTTGAGCCTCATCTTTTCCTATGGCCAGTACTATAGTTCTTTATTTTAGCCAAAATATTATCACCTATTGATGTACCTTGTAAACACTGAAGGTGAAAAATAGGTTTTCTTGATGTTTTGCACTTCTCAAGGTGGTTCCAACTTCCTCAGTACGATGACTGGGTTAAATACCACAATATTACATTTATAACATTTTGAATTACAGTATCTTGGACTATTTATGCTGCTGCTAAAAGAGCAGATGAAAGATTTTTATGATGAGACTGAACATCTTCCTTCCATGAGTTTAGAGTCCTCCACTGACATAAAGAAAATGGAAGGTTCTCCTTTTTTTCCCTTAACTTGATATTAAAGAACAAGATTAAATTCTTCCTCCATTCATTTTGAGAATAAAACAGTACTTTTACTTTTGTACCAGAAATTCAACAAAGTGCCTTGCTAAATACATTATTTTGCCTCAAAGATCTTTATTCTGTCAAATCCAAAGCTGTAACTTCTTTAATCATACCCTAGGGCAAGTTCTTACTTCCACAGAACTGAGTTTCTGACACTATGAACAAAATAAATGAGGTTTGTCAAAAAAGTTAAGGTGCACTGCTGGAATTGTGCAAAAGCTTGCAAAACTGACCATGTTATCAGTGGTTACAGTCTTAAGTTGTGTAGTAATACAGTTTCAACCAAAATAGAATGTTAGTAGCCTTTTACTCCTTCCTATATGGCACCACTTCTGAAGGCACTTCTGTTAATGACTAAGAGGAGGTAGAATACTTCCTTTTTAGATTTTAAGCTGTGTGAAAGACAAGCTCTACTGTTTCCACAATGCACATATCTTAAGAGGGTCCAACCTTTGTAGGGAAAAAACCCCTGTATGTTTCAGGAGCTATGAATTGGTAAGAATTACAAGAAGTTTCTCACTTCTTCCTGCCCTGTCAATCAGAAAAGACAATAAATCAGTCCTGTCCACATCCAAAGAGCCAAAAGCAGCAAAATGATCTGTACATCCTATTTCACTCAGAGTCAAAAAAGGTTGTGGTGACATTTAGTCTCAATTTATAAAAGTTACACTAGAGATAATAATGAAGATGCAAGAATCCTATAACTACTCCCAAAAATCTGGCATCTATGAAAACACACAAACCCAAATTCCTGAAAATCTTGCTATACTTCAGCATGAGAACATGCAAGTGTAAGTAATTAATGCCTGAAGGTAATTCTAGTTAACATCAGACTTCAGATATAACACTGACCACAACTTCAGATTGAGATGTACTTCTGGAGACATCAGACATGCTGTTTCTTAGAGCAAGAGCAACATTCTACCAACTCCTTTGAATTCATGCACTATACCATTTAAAATATTTACTTAAATATGTGCATTTTCATGAAAGAAACAGTGGTCTTATACAGCACAGACCCTCTGAAGTCTTGTGTTTGAAGAAAAGGCAATTAAAAAAATTTATTGGAAACTTCTAAACAAAACCAACCAAAATACAAAAATCAAATCTGGAAGAAACAGATGAAACAAGCTGTTCATATCAATAAGGCCCAAGGCAGATTCAAATTGAAACATTTTCTTTGAATGTAAGTATGTTTTTCTGTCATTTAAAGTAGTGTTGGCACACATCACCTTTTCACACAACCATTCTGAATCTTTATTGTTGTAAAATGAAGTCACCATATTGGGGAGGGAAGGCAAGGAGAGGAATAGCTCTACTAATAGTGCATTCATCTTTAAATTTTTGATCAATGAGAACATTAAATGTCAAATAAAAAGATAAAAGGGAGGGCAGAAAGCCAGACTTCTATTTCATGTCATCTAGTTTTTCTAACAATTCTAGAAAATACATGCTCAAAGTTCATTTTTAGAAAAGACATACATTTAAGTCTTGAAAAATTATTGTACTTGTGATTAAATCTAGATGATAAGTTAACATATTTACCTCATTTTATCAGAAAGATTGCCTCAGTATCAAGAATTGCTCGTTCTTGACTGATGCAGTATTTCATTATGGTATGGAAACAACTCATCAAAAATAGATTTGGGGAATGGGGTGGAGTTCAGTTGCCAACAGCTGACACCTTAATGATGGGTTTCCAGTTCGAGAATTGTCCATTCCCCCTGAGGGGACGAACAGTCTTCAGATGAAAAGCTTGCCACTGTAATGCTTGCTGAGGAGTCGTCAAGTGGAGACATGAGTTCAGTCCACCTACTGAATGTGTCAACTTGTGAGGTACCCTGAGGATTGGAACCATCTCGTGCCAGAAACAGTGTCTGATTGATAAGACATTGTGCTAAGTTAAGGTCTTCAGGAACAGAGTTTTTGAAATCTATATTTGAGTCCTGCACAGATAACAATTGCCTGAGTAGAGTCCAGTCCTGTTCTGCAAACTGTTGATCTTCAAAATCCATCTCTAGAACTGCTGTTTCTGAATCCATCCTCTGCTCAATTGCTTCTCCAACATCCATCTCATATATTGGAGAAAGGGTTTTTGAAGGCCGATGTTCATACATGCAGGTTTGTGCCATTGTGTCATAATCATCTATGTCTCCTGAAATAATTCACAATACTGTACAATGTAAAAATTGTAGATGATCCTCCCCTCAGGGCTGTGTAGAGCAAAATTTAATTCATTCAGGAAAGACAATCCAATCAGGTTATAAAAGAGGAAATGGAGGGTTATACAAAATTGACAAAATTTGAGGCATTTATTTCCTATATAAAAAACAAAGTATGATTTATAAATTAAGTTAAAAGCAGCAATCACCACTGGTAATTAACAATAACCTCCATAATTAAGTTTCTGATACAGAAAATGACAATGTAAATATACACTTAATGCACATGAAATTTCTCATTTACTACATAAATTAAATTTAGACCAGGAGGTGCATAGAGGGAATTAATAGAGAATGATTACTGAATGGTGACTTAAGCTATGTCAGCTTAGAAGAGAATTAAAACCAAAATTGTTTATCCACAGGCTTATTTCTACACTGCACATGCAAGGGCAGCTGCAGGCAAGGGCAAGCAAACTTAAAAAAAAATCGTACAACTTGTAATGTCTTCTTGTTCTATGGTCTGGCTGAACATAGATCATCATCAGTGTTTCATTACTCTTGAATACACAATAGTTGTAATCAACACTATTGTATATTTTTGATGGGATAAACAGACTGAATTGTTGGTATAAAGAAGACAAAACACAAAACTAGACAAGTATTCATCTAGCTACATGAAACAAGTTAGAACTTTTTTGTATATAAGCATCAGTTCTAAGTATAATCTCTCTTTTAGGAAATAAGCTTTTACTGGTAAAATTTAGAATTTTAGACATCTCATAAGCTCTAAAGCAGAGTTCAAACCTACTCCCACTGGTGTATATGGCAAATATTCAGTAATATTCAGTGGGAGAATGATCCAAATTTGTATATAATATATAAATAAATAAATTACAACAATAATGCATATAGCTGTTCAGGTAAACAGTTCAGTGCGCTTTAGTTAAGGTTATTACTTTAGTTATTGCACATCCCATTCAGACATACTATATGATGTCAAGCAGACAAAACAAATACTAAGATTCCATCAAATGCTGATGCTGTCAATGTTAGATTGGATCAAAAATAACTGAAGTACAGACAACTCCATCCAATCTTTCTTTTACCATTACATAAAATCTCTTTTCTTCTAGTCAAGTTTCTCATTGAACAGCAGGGTATTGACGGATATTTCAAACAGACAAGCATTCTCTACCCAAATGAAATACTTTAAAATATTTAAATATCGTTTCAGCCCAAATTATTTCAGTTCATGATTCAATCCCAGAAAAATTGCCAAAGCTTTCCCAATTAATTTGGTTTTGAATGACTGAATGTTTCTATTTCTGTACATTACCTGGAAGTAAATCAGTATTAGCGCATTCAGTAGTTGCTGGTTGACTGTCTCTCACTTGACTTTCCTGAGTCAGCATCTGATTCTTACTGGCTTCTACAGGTTTTGCAGAGCTGCTCTTTTGCACATCAGAATTAGTTTCTCTCTGCTGAAGATCCAGATGACATGGTCTTTCTTGAGATTTTGCATCATTGTCTAAGTACTTACTACACTGGTGAAATTCACTAGCCACCTCATTCTTCATATTTACTTGCTGGTTTTCTCCAGCCTGTGGACTACCTGCTGAATATACTTTCTCTGGGCAATTTTGTTCAGTCATTGAAGCACTTTGATTCTCCTTTCTTGGGATTTCAGTACCGTGAAGATGCAGGGGAGAACTTCCACTTTTATCTGATCTATTGTCTCCATCCTTGTGCTGTGTACCATCCAGGAATCCTCCTTCAGTTTCCAATGAGTATTCTGAATAAAATGTTTTTCCATGGTGCTCTTGAGAAACACTGTCAAATACTTCTGGAGTAAGAGAATCTACTGAGCACTGACGTGAAGTCTGAGTTTCCACTTTATCATCAGCTCCCAATTCTTCACATTCATCCACTGAAAGTAAAACAGATCGTTTGAAATTTTTCGTTTTAGAAAACTCCTGACTGGCAGTATCATTTTCTGTTGCATCCTCAAAAGCTAAGTTATCAATTCCTTGGAACTGTTGAGTAGGAACATTTGATGGGGGAAACTTTTCTGCAACGTTCTCTCCTTCAGATCTGTCATCTTCTGTTTCATCAGCAGAGGAAGAAACTTGGTCTGCTTCCTGAGTAAACTGTGCATTACCAAAAGTAGAATTTTTGCTTTCTCTAGTAGTGCTCCGTGAACTCTCTTGATGGGACCAAATTTCAGGTCTTTTTCTTGGTATTTCATCATCACTTGTTGAATTAACACGAAAGAGATCAGAACCTTCTTTTTTCATTTTCACTTCTATTCTTAGGCTGCTATCATAAATTTTTAATTCTTCAGGTGTACTTGTGTCACTGCTGCTTCGTCCAAGAAAATCATGACATAACATAGTACTGCATTTAGAAATCCCTCTTTCATTGGATCCCTCATCGTCCTGAGAGCCTCCAGCATCATAATCTTCTGATCTTGGTTTTATATCATCAGAGGATGTGGTTGCACTGCCAGTATCTGATTCAGGACTCTCTTTTGGATCTACAGCACCAGTACTCCAGTGGTCCACAAAGGGAATTTCTGCATTTTCATGGTTTTCTGGCATTTCCATAGGCTCTATAAGCTCTGTGTAATTAGGTGAATATTTTTCTGTTATTTGTTCTGTGGAACATTCTGAAGCATCGTCTGCATCTGTTGTAACTGATTTGTATTCAGTCAAGGCTGATGTATCACACAGTTCATCAACTGTAAGAAATCCTTCCACATGGATCTGAGGAGATGATGTCTCATCCTCTTCATTGGTTACTTGGTAAAAGCTTGACAAAGCACTTTCACCATAATTAAGACCTGTTTCAGAGTTTATTTTATCACTCTGTTCATTACAGGCTTTTGTTGCTTTTGAATCTTTAATCAGTTCTCCTAAAACAATAGCCTTTTGATTGGTTTCCTTGGAAAAGTCTGAATATCCATTGTTGGAAGACTGTGCATGACAATGAAATTCAGCTGTCTTATCATCTTTCTCTGGATCTTCAGTCTTTCTAATCCCAGTCTGATCTCCACAGATTTGTCTTGTTTCCATGTCATTTTGTAATGAAACATTCAGTTTATGAATAGTTTCTTCTGCAATTTGAGGAAAAGGAGATTCGGATTCTTTTTCGTATTGCACAGTTTGAGAAGAATCTGGGAGGTTTTGTTTATTGGATTGGCAAGACTCCAGCAATTTATTGTCTCTGTTACTTTTTGTGGCAGGTTTTAAAGATTCATTTGCAGAATAGCATTCATTATTGTCATGAAGCTGACCTGCCACAGCATCAGCCATGCTTTTCTCAAGTTTCTGTCCTGAAACTCTGTGCTCAGAGGTGTGCACATTCTTCTGGACAACAGGAGAATCATTCCTTGAATGCTTTTGGGCAGAAGACTGAGATTTTAATACAGTTGTTTTTTGTTTTGGGTCTTTACTATTTGTACTCTCAGCATTCTTTGATGGAGCCGGACTCTTAGGTGTTATTTTTGAAGTGGCTTTTGTTACAGGTGTTTGTGATTGTTTAATACTCTTCTTCTTAGCTGAAGGGTGTTTTTCTGGGAGTGTTGTCTGAACCAGGTGTTGTATCACATTTTTTTCTTCATTATGTTTTGGAGACGTTCCTGATTTCAGTGAATTTGGCGATTCCCCCTGAGGTCCTAACAAACAGTAAAAAAGACTATAAAGATTGTATGTGCCAGTCACAGTATATTCACCAATTTTATGTTAATGTCTGTTTATGTTAAGAAACAAGTTACTCAACTTTTAGTGTAACTAAGGGATTTTAGGCTTGTTAAAGAATTAAGATTTTAAATAACAAATAGCAGACAAGAATACCATCTTGGCACCTTAAATGCAGTTCGTAGAATACACATACAGGAATCACTTCAATCTGTGAAGTAACTGGAGTAGTCAATCCTTGGAGTAGAAAGCATACAAATACTGCACAGCAGCTTAGTACAGGAAGTGATGAGTGCTGTGTTCAATTTATATTGTAGAGGAAATGAGCAGAGGCAGGAAATAATTACATTAGTTATAATGCGATTAGAATACCAGAGTTAACGTCCCTGCTCAGTCAGAAAATACTGCAAAATCTTTAATGACCACAAATTGACAGAACCTGTGTCTTCTATATCACAGTGCATTTAAGATAATATAACTTGAATATTTGAGCTCCATCCTTAATGCTTTGTATCCTTTTAAAGCAGTGTTTCCTGTCTGTGTTCTACAATGTCATTTCCTACCCCTGCTATCAGTAGCTGTTGAAATTGAGTATTTGTTTGGGGACCAGTATCAGTAGCGCTCCTGTGAGGGCAAAATGGGAAAACACCAAAATAGGGAGGCAGAAAGCAGTCTGCACTCCAGATCTTTGAGGCTTATCACAAATGCTCGACCTACAGAATTTCTGTTGAGCTCAGTCATGGTTCCAAATGCAGAAGTGCAGGGGATCAGCAAATGGAAAACTCTGCAATGCAGATTAAACAAGCAGAAGAAAACACTGACTGGCAGTGAAAACAGTCTTTTAAGTATTTTTAAGTTGACACATTAATTTGCATTTTACAGTTTAGGATTGTCATCAAAAGTGAAATCTGGAAAAAACCCAGAATTCTCCAGAAGATCTTTTCCAAATAGTTCTACTAAAAACCAAACAAACCTCAAAGCTTTGCATAATAGTGGCAGATCATTTAACTGCTGTATGAAACTTTACCTTGGTTCTTGGGAGAATTGGTAGGTGTGTTTTGAGTCTTTTGCTGTGCTGCAGAATTTGTACTCACATTCCCTTTTTTCTTTAGACCAGCTTGTACATTTTGCTCATTACACCCTTTTCCTGTTGTTTTTTTTGTCAGACTGCAAAGAAATCATTACACCCATTATTTCCAAGCTTAGATCTAACAATGTTTAATTATTTTAAAGAAGAAATATATGTTTTAATGTGCACATATATATCTAAACATTGAAAATGCAACCTAAAAAGTAAACTTTTTGAAAATAAAAATTAAATATATATCTATATTTTTAATTTATATACAAACATGCATATCACTTCAGCTGTCTCCTGTCCAGCTTAATCGAAACTATTTCAGAAATGGTACATTTACAACACCTTGTGTAGTCATTGACTGTTCCAGTATGCAGAATTCTGAATGACCTATAACAATTTTAAAATGATTAGCATGCAACAGTCCAACACAAAAGCCAAACCAATTTTATCTTTACAGCACTGTTGACAATTGCTAACTCAAAGTGTTTTGCAAATAACATCCTACAGACAAGCATTCTCAGAGTAAAAAGAACATCTAATGTTAAGTTTAATAGTTCACCTGAAACCTTTCTTCCCAAACTCATACACTCATGCACACATCTACAAAGCAGCATATTGCTTTGTAACATACCTGCTTGTTGTCACATTAGCCTCAATCTCAGTCTTTTTTTTTTTGGTGGTGACTCCATTTGATACCTTCACAGATGCTTTTGTTTTCACTACTGTAAAGTAAATTCAAAGTTAATTGCAGGGGGAAATGCATTGTATATTAGTACTGAAAAAAATCTAGTATATGAAGATCAGTTATTGAAAAGACCATATATGCTAAAGTTGTAAAATGTTTATTGTTTTAGATGGCTATTAATTGACCATAAAGTCAGCTTACAGGGGAAGAATGTAACTTATCAATTTATAGTAGATTGTCTTAAAACTTCCCAGGCTGGTTTTCAGTGTATGACCAGCCTGAGACCAACGAGAAGAGAACTCAAAAGAAAGAATTATAAAAAATTACCACTCTGCTTTTTCCCTTCCTCTACAGATTTATCCTCTTTGGGTTCCTCTATCTGTTCACCCACAGTCTGGATATCCATGTCTGAATTTGCTGGCTTGCTGGAAGTTGCTGCCACAGTCACCAAGGAGGGAGATTCCTTCCCTGAGGTTTTTTTCAATGGCTTTGTTTTGTTCTGTGTGCTTGAGGTTACTGTCAGCACTTTAGGTCTGGCACCTGCAATTTTTCCTTCATGATTCTTTAGTCCTTTGCTGCTTCCTGAATTTTTTTGTCCACTTGCAGATGATGTCTTTTCTGTATCTTGCTTGGTAAGCATGCTTTCAGCCTTCAGATTTCCATTATTTTCTATTTTTGTCTTTATAACAGCTCTAGCCTTTGGCAAAGCAGCTTTTTCCCCAGGTTTGGAATCCTTAGTAATCTTGGAAACTAACTTTTTGCCATCTTTCCCCTTTACATCCTCATGCTTTGAAGCCTTATTAACAGTGTTTCTATTGGTGGATGCATGTCCAGATGCTCCTAATCCATCAGATTTCATTTTATCCTGATTAGTGGAAGAATCTCCCCAGCAATGTTTCTTGCTGTGTTCTGCCCAGGAAGTATTCCTTGTACCAACAGATGCAGTAGTAGCTTTATTTAGCTAGGGAAAAAAAATGGCATCAGAAAAAAACCCCAAACAAAACATTTGTAACAGCAAATATCCATAATCCTTAATTTCTGAAACACATATACTTTTAAAATAGAAAATGAATCTAAAGCAACAAGATTTAACATAGAAATAAATTTACATATAGATATATATATATATACATACACACACATATTTTAGCTCAGTTTGCTGGCTTTCAAGAATATTAAAATACTTCTCTATGTAGAGGAGACAGAAATGCCTGAATTTCACTTTTATTTTGGACAAAGTACTGTAATGTTTACCAATTTATATTATTAGTGTCTGCTTAAGTAAGAAGAATTTTTTGAGTTATTGAGGGCACTAATAAATATTTTTCAGAGCAGAGAGTGTAACAGACTCAGTGTTGTGGTGGCTTGTAATAATAGCAGAGGTTCATTAGCTCAGTAGCAAACCATGTGCTCTGGGAAGCAGATGAGTTTCATTATGTAGCAAGAGAGGAATGTGAGGTGCTGAACACAAATTCCTGCCTTTTATTTGAGCTTATCTGTTTGAAAATGTCGCAGAACACAGTCTGAGTCCTAAGATGTTTCCAGTAATCAACATTACTGATCCTGCAGAAACAGTTTACAAGAAAATACAGATTTTTCAAAAATAAGTTCTATTAAGCAATATGAAAAATAAGTATTAATTTAAAAAAACAATGGAAATAGTTTTGTTTGCGATTATCTGAATGTTTAAATGTTTGGATATAAATGCTTACCTGAGAACTGGTGAATACAGGTTTTTTGCCAAGTCTTCGGTCATCACCCTTGTCAAATGCAGCTGTAAAAGGAACAAGCAGTTTCTTCACTGTTTGGCAGGAAAGAAGGGGGACAGAAATCAAGCCAGCCTACTCACTTAACATCATGTGAAATCAGAAAGCACTTCTTTGGGTCCTGACTTACTTTAGAAAGGCTAATTTTGGTGACATGGCAAATGTTAAGTGGAAATACATGGTTTTACATTTGGAACAAAAAAAAGTGGGATCTGTAATGACATCACATGCCATAAGCAAGTTACTTAACTCTTCTGTTTCCCCATGTCCATAGTGAGACTTTTGTTTATCCAAGCTCAATTCATTTAATGCTAGCAGTGCACTGAGACCTTTGAAAGTGTACAAAATTTACAAAAAGATACCTTCAAATTTAGAGTACTAATAGCTTTTAAGTGTATTGTTAATTATAAGTTATTTATTTATACTACATAAAGATTAATTGCATTACAGTAAATGATATTAGTTTTCAAAATTAGCAAAGCCAAAATACTTAAATGTACACATTAAGGTCATAGTGCCTCTTCAGATAGCATGCAGCATAATGTCATGAGAATTATTCCTGTGATTGTCATGTGGAGTTTTCAGGCAGTGAATGCCTTTTTTTTATCTGATGTACTCTGGAAGGAAAGCAGTTTTCAACAAAGCTTTTAAATCAATTGCACTTGTAGAATACAAAAGAGATATTTATATACACTGCACAGGCCCAAAATGAATAGCTTTCATTTATGTCTGTATTCATATTTCAGCTGGAAAAAAGGTTTTGCAAAAAATGTATTAAAAATTTAGGCATTCAGTGCCTCATGTTCTGAGGTACTATACATAGAAACATTTTTTGTATGTATAATACAAAAATTCTGCTGAATTCTTAATAAAGATACTAAAAATAATTTTTATATAGGTCTCTAAAAATCACACAAAAGGTATGCTGAAAATGGCACCCCAGGGATCTAATCCTTTTTCTAGCAGTGACTCTGCATATTAATACATACCAATATATTAAGACAAAATCCTTATAAACTTGTGCCTAAGAAAACACAAGACAGGTTGTAAATGAAAAAAACCACAATATAATCTCTCTTATTTTGGCATTTTTCCTCCTCTGTTATAGCCTTCTAAATCTATATAGGCTATATTTCTAGGAGAAAAGCCACCACCAGAAACCTTTAAGATGAAAGTTGATCTAAGTTATCCTAGATATATTTCACCCGAGGATTAAAATTTGTCTATCAATACTGTACGATCACTTTGCCTGTAACTAAAACCAGATAATTCATGAAAACATTTCAACCTTTTCATATATAAAATGTATGCAACTTCAGTCAGAATTTAGCCTAAAAGAAAACAAAACAGTTTTTGGCAAGATAAGAGTTTGGAAAATCAAGACATACCTTGATTTTAAATATTTTTTTTCTATTGAAAGCAATAGTATAAAGTAGCCAAACCATCATTCACAATAGAAACATGATCATCTTAAAAGTAAACCACCCCAAATCAGAACCCACCCTTTTTTCTAAAGCCAACTCCTCCACTTCTGAAGGATTTTATAATCAAGAAGAAATCCTATCCCTGTTTCACAGAGTAGTATGAGATATTATTTGACTACATCCCTAAATCATGCTTAGAAAGACTGTCACTGCATCTTTCAGCACATAATTGTAGAATAAAATTTTCATCTGCCTCTAGGCATAAACATTTTTATAACTATTATATCCTTGCTACTAAAATCTTTAATAAAAAGGACATTAAATGTTCACGTCTCCTTTGAATCAAAAGTGATTTGAATTCAGAGAAGTATTTAACATCCTTTTCTTTTACAACACTGTACTGTCAAAGCTAATATTAAACCATAACCTGAACTCCATCATCAGCTCCACATCCTCTGAATCCTCGTGTACTTCAAAACAAAGGAGCATTCAGAACAAAAACTCGGTTTTGTTGGAAGTGCTGCCTGTTAAAATGTTGAGAGCACACCATGCAGCTCCTTGGGGGCTCTCTGCAGCAGCACACACAGGATCACAATGCCAGCCAGCCAGGAGCCCAGCTATCTGCATTTGCTCACAGTGCACAGGCTGAGCATTATGCAAGAGACGAGCAATATTTATACAGCATGGAGAAAATGATAAAGGGCAGGAGCGGAATTCATGGAACAGATAATCTGCTTTGTGCAAATTGAATTCATCCACAGCTCTTATCTCCTTAAAAACGAGGCAGATCAGGTTTTTAATCCCACTGCAGTGTTTTCAGTAATTTAGAGTAGCTGTAAATAAGAACAGAATCCATCTACATGATGGTAGGGGTGGGGGCCTTCTATCATATATACTCCTAAAAAGAAAAGCAGGGAAAACTCTTCACAGAAAATGACTTAGTGATTCCCATGTCTGAAACTAGCTTAGGCATGCTATCATGCTTCTATTCTAAAACACCACTTCAAAACACAAAGAAGCACAAATTTTGCTTTAATTTGTATCAGGCTCCACAATTCCATCTGCAATGTATCCACTAAACAGATTGCTAAAAAATTCTAATGTCGTTTGATGCCAGACATACCTGCTTGTATTTTCTGTTGATGGTCTGGCCTCATCAGCTTCCAGCCCTCTGTGTGACGAACAGCATAAAAAGACTGAACCAGGAAGAGCCAGAGCTTATCACGCAGCGCCTGGATCTTGCACGTAAAACCCTGTGTTCGAGTAACAAATCAGCAGCTGGCGAGGGGCATATTGTCATAGCAACCAGTCATTATTCCTTTCAGAATCTACTTACTCCCTAAGCTAGATCAATGATGTCATCACTTATATTTTATAACGGTCTGGTAGATGGAGATACTGGTTTTGAAGGATTATTGCCCACCACCGTGATTTTTTCTATAGTTTAAAACCTACAAATTACAGCACTGGTAAACATTACATTGCACTCATTGCTCTTTTTTTTCCTTTTCTTTTTTTTTTTTTAAATGAACCCCACAATAGCTCTTCACTGTCAGCTGTGTCACAACAAGGTCAAATACTCCAGGGAAAAATAATGTATTTGATTAAATTTTCATTGCTTTGACCAAGTAAATCTATAATAGCACCAGATTGTACTAATTAATGTTTCATTTATTTTTTATTCTTTGTCATACTATTTATGAATTGTTCCCAGCATTAGTCAACCACAGCTTAAATGTCATTATTTAGACTGTGTGAATATACACGATATGTTACACACATGGAGCCTGACACCTCCACCCAATCCAAAAAACACACACTGGATTAAGTGTTAGTCCTTGCTTTAGAGGACAGTTTAAACAAAAGCAAATGTACCTGTGGCCTTCACAAAGAGCGGGGGAAATATTTAGGGAGGAAGACAATAAGCTCTCTTCCCCTGTAGGTTTCAGGTAATGCAACATTTTGCTAAGTTTTTCTCTTATCACAAATTTAAAGTGATAGTAAAGATCAATAGGGAAGTGCTGCCCATAGGACTTGCATTTTCAGTAATACATGGGAATTTTTTGATTGCCAGGATGGGGTTTCTTTTTAAAGTAAACAAATGCCAACATTTTCAGTGCTTCCAAAAGGACCTTGGATTTATGCAGATGCTTTTCTGTATGACGCCAGTTACATGACTGAGCATCTGAGCTCACACCGTATCATCTGATTTGAACCATGACATGAAACTGTACCAGAACAGTTTTTCTACAAATACTGCACTGAAGAACCTACCATCTCTTTCACATTTGTGGAGTCCAGCAACATATCGACTGCTACAAGAAGAAAGCAGCTATTTTCATTATTAATGCTTTTTTCAATTGCATTGAAAATTAGTTCTAGAAGATCAGGTTCACTGCTCATTGCCTGTGCCTGAGGAAACAACAAAAGAGAGTCGTTTAAAACAAAAGCGTGTACTTTGTATGCGAAAACATTACTGAGCAGAGAGGATCTGCTATCAAGCTGTGCAGGAGGTATTCCAAAGCTGAGCATCTTCTTTTATATCCATTCTGTAACCCCACCCCTCTCTAGCAAATTATCCTAAGGCCTCGCTCATTTACAGAGATTTTAGGAACAAGCACACTGATGCATTTACAGCCCCGTGCAGCTCAGGATCCAAAGGCAAACAGTGTTTTGACATTTCCCTCTTTCTTTTTTTCACTCCTCTGTACATATTAAAAACCATATTTCACAGGAGAAATGAACTGGCTGGATGACTAGGTAAGCTCACACCAGAACCTGCAGCATTGCCACACTGGTGCAACTTGCAACACAAATCAGTAGAATTTGAGTCCACTGCTCATGCTCATAATCTTGTAAATCCACGCTGTTACTCCAGGGGTCTGAAAGCTTTTTTGAAACTGGTATCTATACTTTTTGCAACACAGAAACTTCCCTCTAAATCAGTTGCAACTTTTGCTTAACTGAAGCACGTAACCTGAACGAAGTACTAGCCCTGTGTATCAAAGCATTTACATGCTTTAAAACAAACCTGAAAAAACCTACCTCCCCAAAAATCTTAGCTCTGCCCAAGTTTGGTTTTTTGGTTTGTTTTTTCCATAGAACTGTACTTCAAAGAAAAGCTGAAACTCTTTTGGTAACTTAGCAGCCTAAACTTTACAAAATGTGATATAATTCAATTTATTTGAAAGCATATAAGAACTTGAGGGCACTTTACCTGCAACAAAACAGAGAAGCCTTCATTTTGTACTACGTGTAGGAAGTTTGCAACAATAAAGGTTACACATTCCTCATGCAGCCGTGATGCCAAGGCCACAGCTGCCTCTGTCCATTTCACTCGGGGAAGGCTATTGATCAGCCGGTCACTCTCCATCAGACGGGAAGCTGCATTCTTGTGGTTCTTGAAACAGAAACAGAAATTAGCCTGTTGCCAAGCAATTACCTCAAGAATTGCTGATTGTAAAATAGCGTCTGTTCAGATACTAAGCTTTTACACAAGGATCCAACTATGCCATTATTTCCCCTAACTAAATAAATTTTGGGGTTTATACTTCTTAATATTATACATGCCTTTGAACCTAAAGCAGAAAAAGAAACCTGAAGTTAGGTAGTAGTTTTCAATAGCTTTTATTACATTTTTTCGACTCTGTCATTATACTGCAGTCCTGAAGAAAATAAGGCAAATGTTAGCTGGAGAAGCTGAATAGAGAAAAAGATCACAGGTCACTGAAAGATGTAATAAATTCTTGAATAAAACTGTTAAGTTGAGGTTTTAGGTGAGTGTGGATGGCCTAGCATTCAGGATAAAGACAAAACTTTTTTTGTAATTATGAATCCTTTTGCTTTATTTAAAGGAGTCAGACAACAAATATTTGTCTTCTCAGACGGAGTTTTAACTGAACTTACTCTCTTTGTTGTGTAAAGTTTCTCAAAGAAAAGTAACTGTTACATTTCTAGTTACATTTCACACATACAAACAGATTTGAGAATATTTATTATCCTCATCTGTGTCTTTGGTTTTTCATGCACTGCATCAGCACAGTACCTGAGGGCAACTTCTACTGGCTAACACATCACTTGAAAAGAACTTGGAATTTATGGTTATCCACATTAGAATGGCCTGAAAGCTCTATTCAACATGAACTAGCAGGACACTGATAAATTATGCATTAACACTTGAAAAAGCAACATTTCAGATAAATATTTGACACAAAAACACCTACTGCAAATTCAGATCACAATCACATTTGTCCTATGCAAGTTAGAAAGCAGCGAGTACCTTCTTTGTGCATATTATAGTTAAAAGAGAAAATCTGACCGTGCATTGTTAAAATATATTTTAAAATTATTTTACTCATCTCTGGGCAAAGTCAGTTTGCTTCTCTGCAGATCATGTAAATTAACAATTACATATATGCTTATGGTTTGATTTTGCTCCCAATGGACTCAATTACAAGCTTTTTGAATTGTCTCGAATTCAACCCCTGCTCACAAGGCAATAAGCATTTACTCCCATTAGACACTTCCAGTGAAATATTAAATGCCTTCATTGACTTCTAATTAAATCAGCACTTTGTAGAAGTGGTTCTAACTGAATTTTACTTCTCTTACTGTACTTTTTTCCTAACCATTTTAAAGTAGAGTCCACTTTAATTATCTAAAACCAGTAATTTTCTTGCATGAAGTTGAGACATCAGGGATATACACACATAAAGCACCTGGGCAGTGCTTTAAATAGCACTTCCATTTTAATGTTTCTCTGTTCATCATTGTGGTTTCCTGGGGATTTTCCCACCAACAATCTCCTTTTCTTTGCATCTTTTTTGTCCTCTAAAGGGCTGTCACGTTAACTAGGTTTTACACTTCTAGCATCAGTAAATGAAAGGATCAGCAGAATTATATTGTTTAACTGGGTATAACTGTTAAAAGTTTTACAGCAGAGAACTCTAGCAGCAGAGAAAAAGGACTGTAAATCATACAACAGCCCCTGCAAAATTAATGTCAGACCTTTTCTTCTTCATCCCTCAAGCAGGCTTAAAGCATTTTTGCAGATTGTGAAAAACTCCCCTGGGAATTCCACAAGTTTTTGGAATGGGTGTCTTAAACACTGAAAGGAATGCTCACCAGAAGCATTCTCTGGGCAGAACAGGCTTATGCTTTATTGTTTAATTTTGTAACTCTAGATGCTTTCAAGACTTCAGTCCATAAAATACCAGTGAATCTTGCCAAGACACACCAACACCAATTTTAAATCATTAATATGGGAAGTAAAACCCATTTTAGTACAAAGAGCAAAAACCTTCCAGAGAAGCTGGGTACACAACAGGGCAGTACCAAGTACCACAGTGCCATGACTGTTCTGCAAATGCTGGCAAGGTAGCAAATGTATTTCAACACAAACTGTATCCACAGCATCTTTATTTACTAGAATAAGGGGAAGGAAGGCCTGAACATTTACCTTTCACCTGTCCCAATAATGTTGCACAGGGACCTAGAGAAGAAGCTAGAACTGTGTCTACTTATGCTCATAGCTACAGTACACACCTGAGGTAGTCTGGAGTGGCAAGTGGGTGGTGGTTTAACTATGAACAGCTGTAGATCAGAATGAACTGATCTAGATCTGAAAATGTTACTTAAAACTTCTCAAGTTTTATGCAATGTATGACACACACATTGCTATGTATATATTCTAGGAACAATACAATACAATATAGTGGCAGAACACCCAGCATCTTGAGATTAACTAGACATATTCCTGATATCTAATATATTCCATGTATTATAACTGCCATCTTTGTTCTGTTAGGTTTATGCATTGTGGTAGAACTGTTGAGGTTTTATAACTATGCATATTCTCAAGCTTCTCTTGATTGCAGAATCACAGCTGAGCTGGAGGGTACCCTCAGGGATCATCGAGTCCAACTCCTGGCTGTGCACAGCACCGTCCCCAAGAGTCACACCATGTGCCTGAGAGCATTGTCCAAACACTTCTTGAACTCTGTCAGGTTGGTGCTGTGACCACTGCCCTGGGGAGCTCTTCCAGTGCCCAAACACCCCCTGGGGAAGAACCTTTACCTGCTATCTAACGTAAAGGCACTTAGCCCTGAAATCTGTCCTTTTTCAGGCCTTCACTTGAATATGCAGTTGCAGCTGCCACTCCTAACTGACCTGCTGGCCTCAGCATTTTAAGTGCTTCTTCACACAAGTCCTGAAAAACCAGTCCCAAAAAGGCTTCACAGTCCTTTCAGCAAGGGGTAGTTGTTGGCCAGAACCATTCCAGAGTGCAACTGTTGAACCAGAGCTATGTTTGACAGTGTGCATGGCCACACTGGAGCTATTTAGTTTGGCTAACACAGTAACATAGACATGGAGACAGGGACTTCAGCGTGAGATATAGGAGATGTCACACCAAAATCATGCTGTGAATGTTACCTGAGCTAGTTAGATTACATTTTGTCTGTGACAATCCACATTAGAACTACCTACATAGACAGTCATGGTTGGCAGCAGCTCTACAGATTTACCTTTATTTCTACATACTTTTCATGTATCTGTTACAATTCAGCATGTTTACAGGCTGAGTACTTCACCGAATTTCTGTTAACAGGTCTAGTTCAAATCAGTTACCTTAAGTCTGCTCTGAGCACAGCTTTATCCAGAAATACAATTAGAAAATACTTAAATTTAGGCAGGTCTAAATTAGAACAATGTAAGTAAGTGCCACAAAAAATGAAAGCTGAGCTTTGGGGGGGACCAGTGTAGTACTATCTGAGAAGTAAGAGATATGGATACTATAGTGCTACTTTATTTTTGCAAAGCCAGTCTGCCTGTAAACAAATAGTCAGTGACCACCTGAGGTCTGAAAAAAAAGGTCAATTTTTTCCAAATTAGAATACAGGTAAAGATGAAAAGGCAATCACAAATGATGTATGCTACCATGTAACACAGAAATTGATACAGTGATCTCCTGTTCCTCACTATCCAAATATATAATCAGAGAATCAGAGGATGGCCTGGGTTGAAAGGGACCTTACAGGCCCTCTAATCCTATCCTCCTTGCTGGATTTCCACTAGACCAGGTTTCTCAAAGCCCCATCCAATCTGGCCTTGAACACTTCCATAATGTTGCACTATGATGTCCAAGCTGTGTTTCATAAACATATTTTCTATTATTATGGAGGACTGTGTGTCATGAAGCATAACAATGACATTTCACATCAAAATAGTTTTAAAAATTGTTATTTTAATTGGAACTTTTACATAGTATAAATGTACTACAGATTTAAGATACTGCATTTATTATCTCTTAAATTACATTGTACAGCTAAATAAGGAAAGAATTTGCATTGCTGTATTTTTATACAAAGCACACTACTTACCAAAGAGTTAATCAACATAACAAGACAATTGTTCTGAAGTTCAGTAGGTAAATTGGCAAAGCTTTTCTCTGAAAAACATCTTGCAAAATGTTTTCCTACCCATCTGTTGAAAAGAGAGCCATTCTTAGGTAAGGAAGATGAAAAATGTTCTATCTTCACTTGCTAGCATAAGTGATATCTCTAAAGTATTGTGAAGAAAAAACGTTTAAAATGCAAATGTTTCATATGCCAAAATAGACCCTATCTTGCAAAATAAAATAATTTCAACATAAATAAATTAAAGAAAAACTAAAACCAATTTTATTTTATTTTACTTACTTCAAGCAAGCAGCATATAGATTTTCCACTCCCAATGAATGAGCAATAGCCATGCATTCCAGGACAGGCTGCTGTTTGCCAGGAACAGGCTAGAGTTGTTAGAAAATCATCACAATTACTGTATATTCTGAATTACAGAAACCATACAAAAGTACAAAATCTTCAGTTCAAAGATTCAGAAGTAATGTCAGCTGCCACTCTAAGTTTGTTTGCCTCTATGCAGTCATCTATTTCCACATGTCAGTAAAGTAGGATTCTGCCCCATGAGCCTAATGCCTGAAAATGCTCAGCTCTAAGCAGGTGCTTGTTTTTAAACCAATTTTAATTGAACAGACTTTTTTTCTAAATATATGCCCATGAAACAAGATATGCAAATATATAGCCTTTCCACATGCCCACCAAGAACAGTTACATTTACAATAGCACATATTAAACTATACTCAGTGTAATTTAATACATGGAATTAATCATGTAGAATACTGCTTTTAATCAGCTGGGTTTCCAAGTATCTATAAACAGGGGATGAGATCACAGATCTTACTCCCACCATCTACCCCAGGTTCACACCTGAGAACGGGGACTGTTGACTTCAGCCAACACCTTGATCACGTACTTCTTACATATCTTGTCACTAGGATTAATGTTAAGTCATAGATTTGAAATCCTCAGGCTCTGTACTCACGTGAGAAGTGACGTACCTTTTGGAAGAAATTGCAGTAATCTCTTTTCAAAATGTAGATAGCTACTTCCTTTAATCCATCCAGCCCATACATGTCTGCAATGCCCAACATGCGACTAAAGAGAGAGCAGCAGTGACAGCAATCAAACAATCCTTGTGATACATATGTGTGCATATATATATATGTGATATATTTTCCTTACAGGACAATTTACATGCTAACTTCACTTCTTGTTTCAGTCAGAATTTACTGCAGAAAGAGACTGATAACCAAGTGTGACACTTGCCAAAGAATAATCTTCAAAGCAGAAATATATTGACCTATTGATAATCTCCCAGCCATCAAGTTCAGCCTGTATAAAAACAAGCCTCTGTCACTAGCTGAGAAACTGTTTACAAGACTCTCAGTTTCTCCATTTTAAGGATATCAAATGAAAAAATACTTGTGCCAGCAGAGTACAAGAATTTTGTACATTTTTTCCATGATTACAGAAAATGTTATTGATGGCATTCTTAAAAAGCAGAGCGAGCAAACTATTAATTATTTTATATATTAATACCGTAATTTTATTTTCTATATCAATTCCTTAGCTAAACACTGATATTGGGACGTACTATAAACAGCTCCATATTTTTAGGAAATTGTAGCATTTCAGTCTTTACTGGCAGAGTTTGTCACCTAATATATATATATGATTTCAGAAGATAATTCACAAATTTCAGAATTTACTTCACTAATACATGATTATGTATAAAACTGTGATTAAAAACTACTCCAGAAGAAAATGCCAACGTTTACATTGGTTCCTATATCACCTTTCATGGATCTGAGACTAACTACTTAGCCTTCTCATCACCTCAGTAATTATTCAAAATTTAAAATTTAAATTTAAAATATTAGCTGTTATATACTATCACACATTGTATATATTATCACATAATATATCACATGTATTATTCTGAAAACTAAAAGGAAGGTACAGGCAAATTGAGAATTATTTTGGTATAAAACATCATCCTGCTTTTCACTCTCACAGAGTACTCCAAAACCTGCTGGCACACCTTTTCCAATAGCTGTCAAAAAAATAAGATTTCTTCAACAGCTTTATTTTTGGAGTTTTCCTTTTGACTTTTAATTGAGAAAATATAGAACAAGCAAACAAGCACAAACTAAAAGAAAAAAATAATAAAATTTGACATATACCCAACATCAACTTCCTCTGGAAAGTCCAAAATAGCTCCATATATAAAATGCAAGACCACATTCATTTCTGTATGGCTTATGCTGCAAAAAAGAATTCAAAAATACAAATAAAGACATGCCCGTAATAAAATGCATCACATTTCTTAGCCAAAGAAGTTGGTCAAAAAGCTGATACATCATCCAGCTGCTCTGTGAATGGAAGGCAAATGATTGATAAAATTAAAGCAATGAGATTTTGCAATGCAAAGCTATCTAAATTGACTACACTGGGGGTGAATTTAGGTACTCAACAGACTTGCTGAAACTTTCTAACACTTTAGATCTTTAAAAATAAGTAATAAGCAGACTAATATTAATAACTATATTATTTGTACTGATAATATGGAAGAAGGATGTTTTCACCATGGCCAAGCTCTTAACTAGCAATAACTATCAAGTAACTATCTATTTTTAAATTGTTTTATTATAATAATTACTCTAAGTCTCTATTTTATGATTTGTTTTTGCAACACTAAAAATACATTTAATAGTTTTATTACAATGCTAAGTAGAAATGTTACTCAGAATAGTCAGAAAGTCTTTATTCAGATTAAGGAAGCTGGCTGTCCTTCCCAGCAGTGTTTGCATCTTTTCACAGTCCCAGCATCCAAATGCAGAGAGGCACAGAGTGCCTCAGTGATGGACATGACCTGAGCAACACTTCCTTGTCCATACATTCTTGTGTGCAATCTTCAGCACCCACAAATGCTGTGTGCATTAGTGTAAATGGAATATTCATGCAGAGCTAAGACCCTTTAAAACATTAGACATGTTTAAGCAATTGACACTGATGACTAAAATCCAAAGGAAAAAATCCAGTATTGCAACATGCAAAGAAGCAAAATCAGCACAGCTGTCTCCCTGTATAGCAGTACACACAACAGCCATGAAGTCAGAGAGAAGGAGTTTCCCCACAGTCTTGACAGCTGTTACCTTAAGCAGAATTTTCATTATTTCAGAATAAGCCATATGTACTTCATTTATAAATGTTGTAGAAGACAGCAAAGAAACCAGCACTAAGCAGAAAAGTGAACTGGAAAAGGTAAACTATGCATACAACTCATAATAACAGAAATTATGAGACAGTGGCATGAGAATAGTCTCATATAAGGATTTAGTACTTCTTAGGAGAATGCCTGTAGTGAAAAATAAGGATGAAAATTTCTTAACCACAGAGAAATCGATTACAAAGAGAGAAGTGTAAACACCAGAGTAATTGGTGATTATCAGCCTCTAAAACACCATAAAAATGAATGAATAAATTAAATTGCAAGTATATTGTTTTATAAGGATTTGGAAGTTATAACTAAATCAACAGATAACCTTTCTGATTTTGCAGCAGCATTATTGCACTGACAGGAAACTAAAATGAGCATTTAAGAAAGTATCACTTGGCCAAGAGATTTTATATTAACACATACAGTGCTGCAAAGTGTAACTGCTAAGGGACACAGTTCTTTCTGAAGAAAACTGAGTCAGCCAACATCATGCCTGAGAAAAAAGCTAACATGTACACGGATCAGTAGTCCTTGGCTTTTAAAGGAAATTGAATGTACTTTACAATAGAGTTTTCTCATACTGAAAAGAACGAACCTGGCAGTCCCCAGCTTATCTATGAAGTCTTAAGTATTCATCCTACAGTGACAGCTCCATTATTCTCACACAAAAAGCCATGGTAAACAAGCCCACTAGATAAAATTGATTTAGTATATGCTGCTGGAATATCATAATTAAACACTATTTAGGAAATGTTATTTATCTTTACATTGTAAATATACTTATTGTACACATAAGTATGAAAATTAAGTTGTTCAGACACTCACAGTATTTTTCATGACATGTACAACAAGAAGTGAAAGAGAAGAATTCTCAAGTAGATTGTGAATACTAAAACATACTCTACACACAAAGATTAGTGCCCTTCTGCTGATGAAAAAGACTTTTCTGAATCATCTGACAATATTAACAAATACACTACACAAAGAGTTTCATCCTGAAGTCAAAACAGCACTCAGAAAATGTATCAGGCTGGAGAAAAGTGTCAAGGCACATTAATCTTCAGCGCTCAGTACACAGCACAGTTGTTACATATTTGCAGTGATTGTAAATTGCCTACCTTTGCTCCCACACGACTTGCAGAGACAACACTTACCCTTGAAGAGTGATGTGCTCTTGAGAGCTTTCAGCCCAGCTTCCACTCAGCATAGCAGCAAAGTAACTAGATCTGGCACATAAAATGGCCCTGAGAGAGAAAAAGTAAACATTATTCCAATACACACAAATATTCATGATGAGACTCTTCGATAACGTTGACTTAAATCTTTGCCCTTTATGCATTAAGGTGTCAGTGGTGTACTGCATGCCTTTTCTCCCAGTATGTTTGGAATTTCAAAATATGCTACAGAAAAAAACAAACAGTACTCTATAAATTTTTCAGTTAAGGCTTCTTTTTAGTATGACTTTGACATTCACACAGAGGAAATCGATTATCACAAACATCTTCCTTTATATAAAAATTTCACATTTATTTCTCCTATTTTATTTACCAAATAAGAGTAAATAACAGAGTTATTAAATAAATAGTTTATACAGCCCCATTATAAAGAATTATATCCTGAATATCTTAAATTCTTCTTATATTACAAAATGTGTATTTATCAAAATGGTAAGTATGTAATGTCTTGTATTCAGAATTTTCTACCTACCAAAAGTCAAACAAAACATGCTAATATATGCTGGGACAATATGATGTGTTTTTACAACAGGAGCTGTCAGTTACTTCTGTTTACATTTACTGTCTTTCAATATTTAAAAGGCATAAATGCCCATAACAGGGCAAATTCAATTTACTACTACTTCCATAAAAGAGAATAAAGAAACCCCAGAGCTGCAGTCTGTGTAGCTCAGTATCTCTACCAGTCTCAGTCTTCAAAATATCAGTTAAGAAGACCTTTGCAAAAGGACTCTTAAGGTGGAAGTGCAGTGGCAAAGAGGAAGACAGTGGATGAAAACTGCTTTGTGGTTTCAGTTTTCCAGATCCACACCAGTTATAGGGTTAGCCTTTATGTATCTTAATAGATAATATTCTCATACATAGAATTTTTTCATTACAATTGCTAAGCTTCCTATTATTTATAAAATTAGCTTATGTCATGTGTTTCCTGTGTCAGAAAACGCAAAAGGTTATACTAGGCATGAGAATCCTGTTACATGTATTTGTTGTCTCTCAAAATGTTTCTGAGCACTCTCATTTTGCGTAGGAAGAAGCATGAAGAATACTATTTATGGTCTCTTTTCTAGTCATTTTATATTCTGTATTCTCTCATCTCACTCCTCCTGCTTCAGAAGTCTCAATACTTTAAAATTAGAAACTTCTTACACATTCCTCCTGTGAGTCATCCAGCAAAAATAATAACAATGAAGCTTTTACTGAATGTTTCATATCTCAGTGAAATACGTCCACATATAAACGGGCATTACATCCTAACTTAAAGTGTCTGAAATTCTGGGTACACACACAATCTCTTTTTTGTAAGATAAAATAACACAACATCATAGAGATATGGAATACCCTTATCTCCATTTTTTTATTCTGTTTCAAATAGATTTTAGTAATGAACAGTGATCAATCGACTTCAAGGGCATAGTTAGAGTGAATTTTTAAAACAGTCATTTTAAATAAGACAGGTATTCAGCAGAATATGGATAAGTATGCAGTACCAAAATTTAAATTTTATCAGCATGTAATTATAAAATATATGAAGATACCAAATTATTTTGAAATAATTTTACCTGTGCTTTCCTACAGTGATGGTTAGTGCCAGTTTTATTACCAAACAAATCTGTTTTGCTTCATGCAGACCTCTGCAGGAATGCAACACTGGGAAGACACAAACCAGCAAACACTAAAGTCTGCTGGGAGTTCACAGGAACTATTTCTATGGGAACTTCTCCCACAGTGGTGGGAGACTCTGGGGGCCTAACCACTCTCCTGTTTGAGAACTTAAAAAAGTGACCCTTACACAAAGTAAATAATTCTGGTGCTTTCACCACAATGATAATGAAAGTTCCATTGCCATATGCCCATTGCCTCCTGCTGTTCACATGACACAGTGCTAGAACAAGCTCAAGTGCTGTGCCTGTTTCAGAACATCCTTGTTTTCTCTATGATTTACTGCTGTATTTTTTGATGTTAGTTAAACTAGATACATAGCTTCAGGCAGTAAGTGGCCTAAATTAAATAAGATCTGCTGATAGAAGCTCTTTGTTGCACTATTTTTTTCTGCATTAAAGCATTTGTTTCTCAAACTTATTTATCTGAGAACACAATGTAGACCAGAAGAAACAAACTTTACTGTACTTCATTCTGAAAATGTAGCATATATCCAAATACTCACACAACTGTGATATATCTTCTATAAAGATATTGTAATGTCAGTAATAAACTGCCCTCCCCCACCCCCCCGTTTTGTGTTGAGAAAGTACAAAAGCAATGCAGGGTTTTTATAGCCCCTCTCAATAAATATACTCAAAGGGAACAAAATACAGGCTGTCTAGTTTGCCATCTCAAATGCAAACAGATTTACATCAAAGGTACAGGGAATGGTACTGACACTTCAATTTGCTTTCCCAAGCCACAGGAGTACGATAAGCCAAAGTTCTTAAACGGTCTTGGACTTTTGGTGCAAGGCTCCTGACAATCTTTACATCTACATGACTGAAATAATGAAAGTAAAACCAGATTCTGGAGAGCCAAAACAAAAATTACTACTCTAGAAGTTTTCTGCCTATAAGGAAATTGTATTCAGCATTAATAACTGAATAGTTTACTAGAAGATTCTTTTTTTCTTTACAGAGCACAGATTATTTTTATTATTTTGTATTTCATACATATTTAAAGTCAGCAAAAAAGTATTTCCATGAGTATATACTCAATATATGAGTTTAAAGTGGCAATCTTAGATGTGCTGGAAATACAGTTGTTTTCAAAATAGTTGCTATTGATGATAAATTATATTCATTAGTATCGAAGTATAGCCACTCCACACATAAGACCTAAAAGCTGTAACAGTTCACAGGGAACAGCACCAGCAATAACTTCCTGTAGATATAGAGTAACAGCAGCATTTTATACCAGATGGTTATTGATAGAAAAAATCTTTACTGTAAATACTTATGTACCTGTGAGCTTGAAAATCTTTGCCTTCTACGCAAATATTAATATCTGGACAACAGCACTGCTTGTAGAGCCTCAGTAAGTCTTCTCCTAACACAGATGCAGTTTCTACTTTGGAATTACCTGCATATAGGGAGAAAAAGCTGTTTTCACTTTGTCAGGTATACAAGAGACTACTGACAGCACACAGACAAAATATTTGAAAAGAATCTGACATAATTAAATTTCTTCTTGCTGCATATTCAAGCTAGGATTTTCCTTGAAAAGTTTTCCAAACATTACTTTTTACTTATTTTGACTGATCAGAAACTTGACCAAT
This sequence comes from Sturnus vulgaris, assembly GCF_052056855.1. NCBI lineage: Eukaryota > Metazoa > Chordata > Aves > Passeriformes > Sturnidae > Sturnus > Sturnus vulgaris. Next base: position 16,953,308 of record NC_142251.1, on the reverse strand, counting down.
GCTCCCTACTTGGTATCTACAGAAGAAATGCTACAGTTACTCTTTCATAAGATTATGCACCCAGTTCATTTTTTCTGCAGAGGTCTGGAACCTCTGCACTGCAGAGGAGTGTTGCCTGAGGAAGTCTGGGGTCATGCAGTGCTCCAGGCCTCCCCCAGAACAGAACTGCTGCTTGAGCCTGTGTCACTGACACGGCTGTTGCAGCCTGCACCTCTGGGGAAGACGCAGTTCAACATTTCCTTGTATTATTTCATTCAGAGCTGTAGTATGGAAGATCCTGAAAGGTTCCAGAAGCCTTACAGAACAACAGTGGAACCAGTGCAATTTGCTAGGAAAGGAGAACAAGACAAATACTCTGCTGTAGTTCCACATGGTGAGAAGTGAAGATCACTGTATTCCAGGAAAAAGACAGGACATGGTGATGACCATGCCTGATGCCTGGCAATTCCAGATTTATTACACCACCCATTGGCTGGGAATTGTGCCTGCCTAACTTCTGCAGCAATTTATTTCTTCAAAGGGTGAGGTAATGAGGTGGGCCAGAGAAAAGAATATCCATGACAGCTCTGCTCTAACAACAGCTTTAACTTTGTCTGCATTTTTACAACTGAAGAAGCATTTGAACAATTATTTAAAAGACAAAAAGAGAAAAAAAAGTGTAATTCCAAACCTACCTGCAGTGGTTTTGTCGCTTTCTGCATCAATTACTACTTGTGGAATTTCTTCCTCAATACCAGACAAACAACCAACTTCTTTCTGCACAGCTCCACTTGGAGTATTCTGATCAACTGGTGTTAGTTTGCTTTGTCCAAGACAATTTACATTTTTTTGAGCGTTCTGAAGAGTAGTGGTGTTGCTTTCTTGTATTTTCCTCACAAACAGCTCCTCAATTTCTTTAAGATTTATATCAGATGAATATAGAATCCTAAAAGATGACACTAATCTTTACTCCCGTAATTTTTCAATTGAAGAAAACAAAGAATTACATTTTTTTCATCTAACAAAATTGACAACCAGAAAATAAAGAGTTGGACTCTCTAGTGCTTAAAAAAACCCCAACTTTAAAAAAAAGAAGTATCTCTGAAAAACTTACTTCTGCAATTGCATGAAAAGCATAAAGAAGCACCACAAAATATCAAAACCTTCTAACATCAAGGTTACAGTAAAAAAATCATAAAAATTGTATAGAGATACAAATGAATTGGAGAAATACATTTTAATTTCAAAGGAAGCACTTAAGGCACAAAACTTTGCAGTTAAGATTACCCAAAAACTTTCACTTTGCCCATCTAGTAATTCCAGCTTCCCACTTTCCCATCTGTTTCACCAGCTTATTTTTGGCTCAGGATCTGGAAAGGCTAACAAAGCCTGCAGTCTGTGACTGCAAAGATCTCACATTTATAGAAACAGACTGCACTCCAGCACAGACAACATGTTTTATCATTGGTTTCATACCATCTAGATAAGTTAAGGAAGTTTAACAGAAGAGCTACAGTTCTTTGGATGTATCAGAAATACTCAGATCTGCTTTAGTCAATCACTCCGTGGCAAAGAGGCTTTTTTGTTAATTCTCAGAGAACAGTAATTTGAGTGTGTAATTTGAACACTACTCTGACAGGGAAGAGAAAACATACAAATCATCTTCCTTCTTAAGTCCTGTATTTAAAGGATTAAGATAGGTAGAATTTTTTTGTCTATGTGATACAGGTCCTTACCAGGAGAGAAGAAAAAACAAGAATGTAGGGAATGAGAATATTAATATTTTATTAAATTATGAAAGCAAGTGTCAGGAGAGGATGCAACAGGAACAATATTTCACATGGAAACAGTAAGACTGGTGGACCCTTTTAACATGTGATTTTAAGGTTGTTGTGTATGTATGTGCATTCAGAACTCCTAAGCTGTGAACTGACCATCTATTGCTCTTCATATTTAAAGTACTTTCCACCCTAGCATAATAATAGCATGAGGGAAAGACAAGTAATAACATGCCATATTACCAAGAACAGAAGCAAAAATTGCTTGATAGAGCAGGGAGACTTGGTAATTCTTTAGAAAATTCAAGACCACAACTTCCACACATTTTTTTCCATTCACTGTGCTTCACAGTAGGTAACATCTGTGTTTTACAGCTCTAAGGCAGTAGGAATCAAGAATAGAAATTCAGAGTAGAAACTCAGTTAAGCTAGAGATTTCAAAATTTCACAGAAGTATCCTGAAGTTGTCTTCAAGTTTTTTGTCCACGTTAGACCTCTCAAGAACTCAAAGTCACATAGACAATGCCAGTACAAAAAAAAACCAACCAAAACCAACCAAACAAAAGAAAAAATCCACGAATTTGCACTCTATCCCCCCTCTTCACCAGACGTAAGCCAGTACCACAATTACACAAGTACACTGGCCTCATACTGAATGTAAACAACTGCAGAAGTCCCTTAGGAAGGGTTTGTTGAAAAAAAAAATTGCCATTGAACATGTTAGGCTAAATTTGCACTGGAACTCTTATTCACCTTTCACAGAGCTTTTGCATATTTAACATGTAGACAGTACAAATTGACTTTGAGGGAGAAAGAAAATTAGCAGCAGCAGATAGAGTGTTTTGGCATAAATTAATTATTTTAATATTCTTACTTACTTTCTGTAGTAACTGAAAAACGTCCATAGGGAATCTCTTAAGCTAGGCAATGAGAGAACAATCTCCTGGGAATGCTCAGGATATTTTCAGAGAATCTACACAAGATACCTCAGGAACGCAATTAATTTTGTTATCACTAGGCTTCAGTCATTAAAAACGGCATCCTTACCACAACTAGGAACTCAGTAAATAAAAAAAAAAATAAAGTGGCATTTTAAACCAGAGCTAAGTAACTGGCTTCTGGATCTGAAAAAGTTAGTTTTATTTTAAGTAAGATTTTTTCCTGTAAAAAGTCAAGAAATTTTGACTCTTTCAGTTAACATTTAAAATCCAGTCACATTCCTGGATTTATTACTTCTACAAATTCAGCAGGTTATCTTAATATTAGAGTTCTACTTAATACAGAGTGTAGACTACTACTTTGAAAGAGTCATGAATGCATCCATTATTTGGCTTCACAGACAGCAAAATGATTTTAGCACATCTTTTAGAAATTTCCTTTTATCTCAGTAAATCCCGTTAGATGTTTCTGGAACAAGATTCTGCAGTTTTCTATAACCTGCTATAAAAAGTTTGCTTGGCAGCACCCTGTATTTTATAGGCTCATTTCTAAAGCAGAGTGAAGTTTTCTAGACTGTCTCCTCCAGACTACTGAAAGGTGCCTTCCTGCATAAATAAAAGCAAGGGAAATCTGGCATCCTTGGACCTTGGAGCTCAGATGGTTTAGTGATTATGTAAAACCATCTCTTCAAAGTGGTTGCTTTAAGAATCCAGAACTCTTACTGCAGAATTGTATTAGGAATAGTTTTTAAAAACTGTTCCAAACCTCTTGAGCAGGCATCATTCAATGTGCCATCCTAGTTTCCTTATCTAAAGGGCAGAAGACAACAATTCTATCAAGTTATAAATCTCTTTTTTTAAGTCAGATATAGGTGTAACATGACAAGGTGATCCCCAGAGCCTTCTCTTCTCCAGGCTGAACAACTCCAATTCCCTCACTCTGTTTTCATAGGAGAGGTGCTCCAGCCCTCTGACCAGCTTTGTTGCCCCTCTCTTGACTCATTCCAGTATGTATTCTGTATGCTGGGGGCCCCAGAGCTGGATGAGCGCTCCAGGTGGAGTCTGATGAGAGCAGAGCAGAGGGGCAGAGTCACCTCCATCCTGCTGGCCACGCTGCTTCGGGTGCAGCCCAGGCTAGGGTTGGCTGGCTGGCCTGTGAGTGCACATTGCTGGCTCATGCTGAGCATCTTCTCAACCAACCACAAGTCTCTGTGTGACCATCCAGACAATTCCTTATCCACTGAATGGTCCCTCTGTCAAATCCAAGCCTCTCAAACTGAGAGGCAAGAATGTCACAACCAGATTAACACCAAAGTATCTTCTGCATATGTGTGAAATACCATATTTTATGGTTTTACTTGAACCGTTACCACAATTAAATATCAAAATGAAACCCAAATCTATTTACTTTTATTAATAAAAATAAAACCAATACAGGAAGCCTCTGAACCACTGCATGCCCAGAATTTTAATGCACCCATTAGTTAGGTCTAGCAAACCCAACTGCAGCAAATACTCTCGTGTGCTGCATTTAATCTTGGTAGATTTGCAAAAATATTTCAGCAATGCACCTAAAGCAGCACATCTTTATTGTCTAAGTTAGGCATTTCATATGCACAACTTCAACCTACCCTAACCACTTAAGATTCTTCCATTTCCCTTTAGATTTGCTAAAGAAAAAGTCTGCTTGATTTCTGCAGTCAAGATGATTGTTTTAACTGAATGGATTTCTTGAGTTAAGTGTTTCAGTGAATTTCTTCTCATGAGATGCAACATCACCTCCTTTACTGCCTCACACAGGTGCTGATTAAATTTTCTAATTTCTTGTGAAAAGTATGCATTTCAGAACAATCTGACCCTTAAACAGTAATGGGCCCAGTGAAAGGTTTCTAACTGTTTCTCACAGTTCACATTTTTTTCTTGCTTCGGGCATAAATCCATTGCATTAAGATATTATGTTTCCAAATACACCCCTACTGAATATATTGTACGTTGACAGTTCAGCTTCTCAACTGCCTCTGAGAAACTGAGATTAGATATAAACATGGATCAAAACCAATCCAGTCAGAAAAAAGACAAACTTATTGTTTCTGTGTATGTGGGAAGGAGATAAGATTGACATTGTCTGGCATGTGTTTAAAGCCATTTTCATCAAAATAAACAAGTCATCGTGGTGAAGTCTCTTTCCCCAACAGGATAGAGCATAAAATTTAAGATACAAGCTTCATGTTGTACCATACTTATTTCCCCCCTTAACAAAGCCTAATTCTTCTCAGTAACTAACTTAGCTCATATTTATAACCATAAAAAACTAACTTGGCGCCGTAGTGACAAAGTGAGACCAGAGAGTATGGTTGCAAAAACAAACGTAGGAAAAAGTTAAAACACCTTAAGTATTCAAGATGATCTCTTAACTTGCTTCACAATAATTTGCTTTCAACTTTCTCACTTCTCACTGTTACACTAGAAATAACTTTTAACAGAGCACTTTAATTTTCATAATTCAGGATTTATTGTTTCATAAAGTTTAAGACAGTTGCACCACATCTCCCATACTGCCACATTTGTAGGGTAAGGTTTGTTAACTTTAGTTGTTTTGAGAGGGATTTTTTTCAGCTGTACTACTAATTCCTGTATGTCTTAATGCAAGGAAAAGAATAGTTGTTGTGCCAAAAAAATCCACCTGCAAGTGCCACAAAAAGCCCTTTCTGCAGCTGATTTGTTTTCAAATTCCATGAATCAGTCATTTAGAGAAGACACTTCTTCCATGGTAGGCTGCACCACATCAATAGAAACAAGTGATAAATGGATAAAAAAGAATGAAAGGGAAGGACCATATCAGAATAGTCTGTATAAACCCCAAAATTCCAAAAACATGTGAAGCAGGCTATTCTTCTGAAATAAAGTGGTCTGTAACCATAACACCCTAGGGGGAATACACAAGCATAGATATTAACGGTAGGATTGCTGAGGCACAAACATAAATGCATTCAGTATACATATACATAACTCAGGTTTGTTTCCTCCAAAACAGCTGTTATCCAATGGGGACTATGACAATTTAGCAATCAGGAAGAAGAAACTCATAGACAATTTATTTAAAGAAGTATTTCCCTTTTTCACTACTTTGCAATCCAGTGTTATCCAGTGGAACTTTAACTAGGAATTGTATTTAAAGAAAAAATATCCACAGGCATTCTATTTGGTGTAACTAGTTTATGAAAACCTCACATGAAAGAGAATATCATGCTGGAAATAGTGCTAAGCCATCACCTTCTGTAGTTCAGTATGCTGCTGTGTAATTCTAACAGGTACCCCACCTTATGGCTTGGGGTATTTCTCCCAGCACACAGGAAAGAATCTGATAGACATGAACAACACTGAGTTTGCAAGAGGTGTGGCTAGGTGGCAGATGAAACGGGAACAATGCTATAGGGCATCTGTTGTATTCATGGCAGTTACTACAGCTCAGGAAAGATATGCATACATAGATTCTACAGAAAGAAGTTACTGCCATCATGCTGCCTAGAGTTTACCTTCTAAAAGGTTTCTGCCTGCACTTCAGCGAGATGTAGCATCCTTGTCCTGCCTGATACAGAATTCTACAAGTGTAACAGGGTCAAAGGCTTGGCTGGTCTGCTTTGAATGCACTGCTGGTACTGCAAACTAACCCCTGTGGCAGTAAATGTCACAATGACAATCGTATTCCTTTTATTTGATTGTATTTATTGCTTTTTAACTGGCTCTCACTGTCATTAGGTCCTTTTCTGTCCTTCCTTCTATCAGACCCCTCTAATAGAAATATTAAGAGACAATATCTAGATTTTTATTGCTAAAGCAGTATTTTAGCAACTGCAAGAGAAAATAAAAAGCAGTTTGCCTCTCAGCAGGCAAGACAGTAATGATCTAATGATTTGTGACAGCCATCCTTCAGGGATTCTAAGTTTCTCTTCTTGAGGCACACTGCAGAACCCTGCCTAGGCAGTCATCTGCAGCCATCAATGTACTTGGAGTATTGACATTTTTCCAGTTGTGTCCTGAAGAATGACAGAAGGCTATTGGAGGATAGAGTCAATATTACATTAACTCCACCATGCAAAAATGTAGGATGTGAAGTTTCTTTCTGGTGCCCTCAGATAGTGCAAGTGGTACAGAGGGAAACAAAGCACTGCTTAGTTGCACATCTACTTCGTGCTGAGGCCATGCAGAAAAATCAACATGAAGTTTACTATGTCCCATCTCCTGCTCAAAAGAGGAGACAAGAGGAGCTGCACAGCCTCCAGCACACAAGTGACACGTGGCCCATCTCATGTCTCCTGATGAAGAGAGACAGAGGCCCAAAGGAAGTGTGCCTCACTGAGATGCAGGCCAGATATAGCTCGTGAGAAAATAAAGTTCCCAAATCCCCATGGAAAGATAATTTTTTACTCGGGAAAATAAAAGCAAAGCTGAATACAAACAGGAAAAGGAATGAGATTTTTTTATAGCTTTGATGAACTCTGCAATACTATTATTAGTATTCTACTTCTCCATATATACAAGAAACCAAAACTTCTGTAGAAGACAATAACTTTCTCTCAGGAGCTCAGCTGCAGCTACAGGTCTCTGTTACAATTCATCATGGCAGTTTACATGCTCCAAGAACTAAGCTGGCTTTCAGTAACACTAAAGCTCTAATTTAAGGCACTGTTTTGCACTTATGAAGATCTAGTTAATTTGCACCTTAACAATAAGAAACCGTTGAGATTCAACAGCCACTGACACTACTTGATCATCTGAATAATGGATTAGGCTCTTTTCAACTACTCCTTTCTTTGGTCCAAATGACTTTATTATTGTCAAACTTCAGTGCACTTTGTAAGCACAATCTCCACAGAATGTACTAGGTTAGAGGACTCAAAAGGTGAAGTATCAAACAGCACCAAAGACTAAAAGTTAAGAAAAAGCAATTATCTTGCAAAGCGCACTTCATATACAGCTTAGAACCTACGAGGAGGTTAATTTCAAAATTCTAAACTCACTGTGAAAAGACACAAGGTTTACAGTTAGTTGAGCAGAGTTTAAAGGGGTACCAATACCATGCTTTTTGGAGAACATGCAGGACTCCAGACATCAATCCTTGCCTTATAGCAAACCCAGAGAAAACTGAAAGCAAGCGACATATTAAGTGCTCACCATTAGGAATACGAACCCCTGCTATAACAGTATATAAATAATTATTCAGAATAATTATTTCAAAATTAATTTGATTTTTTTTAAAAATTGCATTATCATGCTTCTCCATGAAATTCTTCTGTACCACCACTTACATGAATATGAATTAATGATACCACAGTAATAATGGAATCAGGAAAGATACAAGTCAAAACCCATGCTGTTTTGTTTCGTACTTGTTTTGCTAATGCTTCTACCACGCTGTGGCAGTAACCCAACAAATGCCTGGTAATCAACCTGCTCCACTACAAGGGCTATGTTTCAGGTATCACTCGGAGTTCAGAAAGTTTTCTTTAACAATTAGGTTGTGTTTCAAGCACTAAGTTTTAAAAATGCAACACTAACCTGTTGCAGTTAACCACTTTGCTCCTGGTGCATTCCTGTTAAGTGCCGATCAGCTCTAACACCAACTCTTTTTTAGGGAAAGTGGGTGGCACCACCACAGCTGTGTTAGAGAAAAGCAGTTCTTTGAAAAAAGAATTAGAGGAACTTACAAGGAGGATTGCAAGGGCTGGTGGCTGCACCAGCCAACACCCCTCATGTAACTCACCTAAGGTTTGGAGCAAGACATGAGAGATGTTGCATATGTGGCAATGGGAAAATAGCTGGCAGTGCAAAAAACATGCTGGCCCTTGCACTAGTCCCTGGGGAGTAGCCAGCCCACACAGCTCCCTCTGGGATCCCAGTTCACATCAAAGCTATGCTGTGTTGGGCCTAGCCCATGGTTCACTAGGACTTGAGAGATGAGTTTCGAAATTCATGCATTTTCATCCAACTTGCTGAAGTTCTCCTAGATTCCTATATCTGTAACTTTTTAAAATATGAGCTGAGAGTGGGTTTTATTTGCTGTTTTCATCGGCGAATCTTGCTAAAAAGCGTTTTAGTAGGCACAGACAATCTCAAAGTATTTTTGCTGATTTTTCCTCTTTTTCTAGTACATGTCCTTTACATCCCATAAAAAAGCACATTAAGGTGGAGACTACAGTCATGTGCTGTCAACAGAAGAACAAAGACAGAGGAAAAAGTTACAGAAAAGTGCTCTGCAAACTCTGCAGGAAGGCTGTGGTGGCAATGCTTTGAATGGGAAAAGCTTTAAAACAGGTGGTAGCACCGGGAAGAAAGAGGCAGGACAGAAGAGAGGTGGTGCCGAGACCAGCCCATCAATCCAGCCGCGGCCGGGCACTCACCGCAGGAATTCCCGTAACTCCGCGCGTTCCACGCCGTCCAGCTGCAGCTGCCCCCCCGCCAGATGTTCGCAGACCAGCGGCGCCCGCGCCAGCAGCACCGCCCGGTGCGCCCGCACCTCCTCATCGCCGACTCGGAAAGTCACATCGGAGCGGGTCCCCTCGGCCAGCAGCCTGCGGGACAGCACCGTTACCGCGTGTCCCCGCCCCGCCTGGCGCAGCCCCCGGCTCGGCCGCCGCCCCGCGCCCACCTGTCCAGGTCCTGCCGGAGCTGCTCGGCCAGCGCCTCCTTCAGCCGCTGCCGCTCCGCCGCCGCCGGGCCGGGGCCCTTCGGCGCCGCGCCGCCGCCGCAGCGCGCCATGTGCCGGCCGCCACGGCGACAGACACCGGGGCGGGACTGCCAGTCGGTGCCTTAGCGGCGGGCCGCCACAATCACGGAGAGCACCGGGACGGCGCTCGGAGCACGGGCAGTAACCGGCCCCGGAGCGCCGCGGGACCCGCGCTGTGCGGGACGCGGCGCCTTCCCCGCGCCGCTCGGGGGGGGGGGGGGCCAGCAGAGGCCTCCGCCAATGAGGGCCGGCGGCGCTGGCCTGGCCACGCCCCCGGCGGGGAACCAGAGGAGAGGGTGGGGCCTCCCGTGAAGGCGGGGCTTCAGCGGGCCGAGCGCGCGTGCCGCCGGGAGTGCGCCCCCTGCTGGCCTCCGCTCCGCCGCAGACCGTGTGGGTCCGGCCGCGGGCCGTTCCGTCACACGGGGGCCGTTCCCTCACACAGAGTCGTTCCTGCACACGGGGGCCGTTCGCACCGCAGGCTGTTCCCTCACACGGGGGCCGTTCCCTCACACCAGGGCCATTCCCTCACACGAGGCCGTTCCCGCCGCGCCCCTGAGCGCAGTGCCCTCGTGCGCAGGGCCCGGCGTTCCGCGCCGTCCCTGCCGTGTGCACCTGCCGCAGGGCCGCAGGGCAGGAAGCGGGGCGGGCTGCAGCTTCCAGCCTGCCTGGGCTCTGCAGGAAAATCCGTACTCACCAGCACTGGCTGTTTTGCCAGAGCGAAACTGCTGCACAGGTGATCGAAGTCCCTCTGTGCCACCTCCTGAGACAAGGGAGAGCCTTTCCAGCCTCATGGTGTGAGAGGCACATAACCATTTAAGTTGGTAAGTGCTCAAAGTATTCGGGGAAAAATGCTTGAAAGGCAGGTACCAGTAGTGGATGGAAAGAAGCAAGTTCAACACCATTGTCATGGTCCTGAGGAGACTCTCCTGGGATTTGCAGAAGGGGACGAGAGCAGGTCTGCAGCCACGAGCTAACGCTGGGCAGGCAGCACCGCTTGGTCCTTCCTTGTGAGGGTTACACTGAGCAGAGACTGCACCGAGTACCCGAGTGGGACAGTGGCTCGAAAGAGATGACACACATGGCAGTGTGGGGATGAGTCGGGACTCCCCAGTATCCCTGAGCTCTATTCTACTCTGGTGTGCACAGTTGTTTCAGGCTCACCTGGCCCTGATGCCTCCCCCAGTTCACCTTTGATTCCAGGGCACTGTACTTGCTCTGCAGGTGGAGAGGGAAGCATTTGAAACCTGATAGGCAGGTGACATCTATCCTGTGATCTCGTGTTCTTGCGTCTCTTCCCCTTGTAGTTAGCATACAGTTTTCTTCTCCCCTGCCATCACATGCAAGTTAATTCTACCCCTTTGTGTCCATAATCACTGTGTCTCTTCCTCCTACAAACACAGGAACTTGGCAGCAGTTCTTGGAGACAAGAACAGTAGTTGTTGACATGGGAAGGATAATGCCAACAATGAGGCATTATTTTCAAGAAATTACAACAATCATAGCATGAGTGTCCAGGCTGAATATCGGACCAGCTATTCAAACCCAGTTCTTAGCTTCAGCAAATCTCTCCATAGGAAGTCACATAAAGGGAGTCGTGTAAGTTGCATTTTATTAGACAGAGGTGGATTTGATACATGTTATATCTTAATTTTCCATTGTTCTTGTTCAGACATGTGGAGTGTACAGGTTTCCCATTTTTTAGTCAAGAAAGAAAAACACATTGCGCAAAGCAGCTGCATTCAACAATACAACAAGATACAGATCATTATTCACTTGAAGACTAGAAACGTACCCAGAAAATTTTCAATCGTTCAGTATGCTAAAATATAGATAAAAAGAGTTAATTACTGTTTAATGGTAAAATACATTAAAAAAATTCAGGCAAATCTAGAATGAAAACTTGTGACTTTCTTCAGTATGGCACCACTCTATTGTTTCATTATAAATTTGTAAAAGGCACCACACATTAAAACTGTAAAGCAAGGGAGAAAACAAAACCAAGCAACTTTCCATGATTTTCTTTCTGTACAAATACATATGTATTTTAAGGCAGGTGTTTTTATGTGCAAAATACAAGTATACAGGTAAAACCAATGTTGGTATCATATATTCTCATACTCCTTTTAGCTGTACGATTAGTGTCCAAATGTACAGTACAATGAAAACACTTTTCTCTAACAGAGCTCAAAATAGAAGGCAGGCTGGAAATATGGCCCTGATAACAATTAGGTTTTAAATCCAAAGAGCTTTTATTTAGACCCCTTAAAACATGTACAAACAGTCATTCTCTTTTTCTTTTTGTCTCTTCCTTAAGAAAGGTCCATATCAACTTGTTCACTATGTCAGGTTGATCCTGCTGGAGCCAATGACTGGCTTCTGACAAAATAGTTAATCTGAAATGATTTTTAACATAAATCCTTGTAATTTCTGCCATCTCAACTTCCATAAATGCATCTCTTTCTCCCCATAATAGCAGAGTTGGCATGATGACTTCATGGTGCTGCAGAGGTAGGCAGCTTTAAAAATAAAACACACTTAGTTAGGTCTTATTTTAATAAAAAATTACAAAGACATGTTTCATTCAACACAGCTTTTGAAATCAATGCAGTGAATCTCATTGTAAACTTTCTGGGTTCCATGATGTCTTCTACAATACCAAAAAAACCATTGTGACTCCAAGTTCTACGAAAATTACCTACTTAAACTTTCAGTAAAATTACAATTTTTTTTTCTTAATACAGTTACTTAAAATTGAGTATTTTATAAATATTACCTCATATTAGAGACATTATGAAAGATGCAGGTAGCTAGAATGAAAGACTTATCAGCATTAACCCATCAGAATTTATTCCAGCACATTTCAAAGATGCTAAAAAATTTATCTAAGCTTGAATTGCCTACTTTTGGCCACATACAGTGACAGACTAGCTGTGACAATTCAAAACAGATTCCATCTGGTCAGCTACAAATCTTTATTATATTAATGCAAAACCAGGATTATTTTAAACCAGTTATGTATAAAAAAAGATTTCCTAAATAAACTTTAATGACATATGTAAGTACTACTTTTAAACTTAGGAGTTAATTAAGAGACATGCTCTGTAAAAAGAGCAAGATAAAGATGACATGCCTTAGTCTAGAATAAGACAAAGGAATCGAGACTTTGAAGACATTCTTCCTCTCTACTTAAATGTGAAGTCAAGAAATGTTAATAAAAGATCACTTTAGATAATAATTTAGTTTTGATTGATGATTACAAAAATTCTTAAAATTGCCTTTTTTACCAGTGCATTTAAATCTCATTTTGCAAACAACCTGATCTCACCCACTGAACCACAGCTAATTTACAGTACCAATTTTAAAAATTGATAATATGATGATCTGATTCAGTGCATTGAGACTAATCTCTTTACCTTTAAATCCAGTATCCTGGATCTCTTCACTATTAACATGTGTGTTTTTTCACTACTGTAGAGTTTACTGTTTTGTGCCTTGCAAGGTTTGTAGCCTCACTTAGGTAAACTCTCTCAGGCTTTTTTTTACAGGCTTTTTTGGTCACTTTTCATTGCCTATGAACTACACTATATTTCTGTTCAGTCTGGAATATGGGAAATTATATCATGCCTCAAGTTCCTAGAAATCACCTTTAATAACAATTAACGTACAGATTTCTCATTTAGAAAGGGAAGTTCCATTCATGAAATATCAAAATCTTTGAAAAACGGACTCAGACTTTCATACAGCATTGTTACACAGTTTCTCTGTAAACAGTGAAGTACTTCTTAATGGTTACAAGAGAACTAATCCTATTTTCTAAACAAAAGGCATATCAGAAGAAATTCAAGTTCCAGCTTCTTACCTTATCTCTCTTAACCAAGCATGATAAAAAAACTTTATGGATTTATTCTGAAAGTGTTTGTATTTAATGTATAGTGAAAGGAATGACCAGAGTGCTATTTATAAAAAGATGTGCCCGTGATGGATGGAAGTAGGTTATTTTAATCACCTCTTTAGAAATAACATTCCAGAAAAATTAGGCTCTGAAGAATGAAACTCCAAGTGGATAGCAATGAGTTGGAACCCTTTAACACATAGGTCACCAGTATGAGCCCACTGGGAGTTATGGTGAATACAAGTCATTAGCATCCAAGTGCTGCTTAATGACTTAGATGAGAGAAAGGGAAAATTCCAATCCAATTTTTATATTTAACGATTCCCATCCCATAAGGCATGACCATCAGAACTGGTGACAAGAACTGAATGCCTGATCTTTTCGTTCCAGCCCAAAGCCTGCTGCATTGTGGCTGATAGCACCTAAATAAGATTCTCTGAATTCAGTGCAGGTGTACTTCCATTAGAATAATAGAGCAAACAATGCACAAACATACACTCAAAACACACGAAGGAATTAACAGCTGTGAAGATACTTTCTGACTTATAACTGATACTGCACTTTCTTTCTGAGTCTGAAAAGGCCTGAAACAATAGTTTAAACATTCACAACTCTTCCATTTGTCTGTGACTCGCAGAGCAATTCAGCCATCCCAGGCACGTCACTGCTGCTGTCAGAGGAGCATCTGGTTAATTGCACAGGCAGTGAAGCGAGGTGCTGTGGCCATGGAACGAGCAGGGCTCGGGGCGCTCACGCCTCCGAGCTCCTCATTAGCCCTGCCCGGGGCTCCTGCACAGCAGCTGCAGGGCCGGGGAGCTGCTGGGCAGCCAGGCAGCCCCGTGGCCTTGGACATCCCAGCTGATGTCATTGGCTGCTCTCTGCACAGCTTTAAATCAGTGTATTGTTACCATCTCATTTATTCCCCATTGTCAGCCTTGCTTGGGGGTAGCTTTCTGCTTTCTCGTTCCAGTTCTGTCTCAGCCTGTACAAAACAGCACCTAGCTCAGGTCCCTGGTCTCCTCACAGTGAAATCCCTGCCCATTGCTCTCCTGACAGTGACAGCGTAGATGGCACAGAAAGGGCAATAAAGGGCAGTAAATTTGGACTGTGGAAAATGAAAAGTTAATCTACTTCAAACATTTACTGCCTGAGTTCAGGGAAAGAAGGGAATTGTAATTTTAAAGGATATTGGGAAGCTGGTATTTTGCAAGAGAAGCATGCAGGACTTTTATCACTGCTGAAGACTGGAGACAGTAAAGGAAAAACAAGTTCAGTGCCACACTTCTTGATACAATCCTTCAAGTTAGTGCTATAAGTAGAATATATGCAGAATTAAGACCTTCTGCCCATGTTTTTGGTAGATAAAAAAAGGGGGTGTCAGTCTCTAAGGCCAAGCCAACTCCTTTCAGGAAAGTTAAAACCATTAGAAAGCTGTTTGAGAAAATAAATATTAATCTTGCAAAAATATTTCCTATTATGATGCTATTTCTGTTTTACTCTATGAAGTGAGTCTGCTAAGACCAACAAAGGAACAAAAAAACCCCAAGCCCAAACCAAGTTAGGTTAGTTTTAGGCTTAGTTATTAAAAAAACCCTCTCCCACCTTTCTGAAAAACAGAAATAGCCTAAACACAGTAACATTGTGCCAGATATGATTTTGTAAAGTTACAAGTGGGAGTAACATACTTAGATGCCATATAATCTAGTAGTATTATATAATAATAAGCTCTTGATAGATATTATCATAATATGAATTGTAATACAATTAATTAATTGATGGTAATTTTTAAAGTATTATTTAGAAGTGGATTTTTGGGATTGCCATGGGGGCTATGAATGAGGAAGGGTCTTTGCTTTATTAGATTTTGAAACAAGGATTTTCCTTACGTGCACTCTGCTTGTTTTGCTGTTTTATGTGGACACCTCACAGAACACACCGGGCCTCTCACTGCTGTACTGGCCCTGTGCCCACCTGGTGAGGCTTCAGGAACTCACCTGGGGCTTTTCCCCTGGTTCAGCAGCAGTAACACTTCTGGGCTCCAGGGGACACTCCAGAATATTTTCCTTTGGGAATATTATACTGACCTGAAAATAGTTCTGTAATGGTTAATGGGTCCTGTTAATGCTCCGGGTTGTGAAAAGACATAGAGATAAGCTTCAATATCCTCTGCAGTTAATCTGCAGCCTTTCCTTCCAATTCCAGTGGCCTGGCTGGTAAATAAACTTTTCAGAACCTACAAAAGCAAGAAGAAAGAGGTATTAAGACAGCTAGAAAATGTGATTTCTGTCCTTCAACAGGACACATCTTTCTAAAATCTGTTTATGCATATTTATAAATCTGTTTATGTTCAAAGTACAATGAATGGTTCAAATGAGATTTTAGAGAGCTATGAATGTGTAAAGCACAAGGTAATCATCTCTAGTATAACTTATTCCAGAATAATCAACTACAGAGAAATATCAGTATTACCAAGTTACTTCATCCTGACTTGCTACCTGTGACAGGCAAGGCAAGTGCAGGCACATCGTATTTTTGGGATGGACCCCAGCAGGTGACAGGGCAGCAGGAAGGACAATTCCTGACCTCCCTGCTGGCTGTGTCCTGTGTGTGCAGCACTGGGAGCTCTGCACGGGGCTGTTGGTGTGTAGGAGGGTGTATCCTGCAGCTGCATCATCCTTTTCTATCTGCTCCTACTTGTATTTAAGGATACACAAAGTGCTGGTCTTGGCTTCTCAGGCAGAATTCATCACCTGGCTCAATGCAGTGCCCAGACTCGCACACCGCCTGCCTTGTAGCAGGCTCTGAGAGATAAGAGGATGTCTCACTGCACACACGAACTTATTTAAGTCAGCAGGAACTCCCCAGGCACCAACTGTGTCCCACTGGTATGGGCACAAATAAAACCAGCTGACTCTCTAGGTGGAGTAATGCACTTTAGTGCTGGAGGTTAAAAGTACATCCCTCAGCACCTCCCAGAAATGCAGAAGTAAGAGTTCATCTCAGAGACTCTATGTACTTGTATGCTACTTTATATAAATCTTAGGAAGAAAAATCAGAAAGCTCCCTATTTTTTCCAGTAATTATAACTACATCAGAAGGGATCAATGTAGGTGGCAATTCTTCCATTACTCACAGTTACATATATAAACAAGAGCATTCATTTTGCTCACCTTGAAATCATTTAGTGTAAACATGAATTCAGGAAACCATGGCATTTGGAAAAAGAAGTAGTAACCAGATTTAATCAATTGTGATGGATGTCGTAGAATGTATTCTGAAACAAAAATGTCCATGAATTAAAAATGAAAACTGATGGCTCAAACAAAATTATTATTAATATTACTATTTTTAAACTTAAAGGAATGTTTTAAAAATATTTCATTAAAGTATGCTGTGTGACAAAAGATGATTGTTGTTTCAGGAGTAAATATATGATGTGGCCATTAGAAGATACTTCTTCTATAAATGTTAGTAGAAACAGCCAGCAAAACAAAAGTTTGCCAAAGATTAGGTGAGGACAGCAACACTGGAGAGGTTAATTGCATGGTAGGTTTTTACTTAGAGATCGATTTGTGTAGCTAGTCCAAAGTATTTTTTCCCCAGATATGGAATAAAAGGCATAAATAGTTATTTCTCTCATCAGTGGTGTGATGAGAAATCTGTAGATGGTGATCCGCTGACACTCTAAAGACTGCATCACATTTTTCTAATAGTGTCTTCTTGGCAATTACAAGAACTGTAATCAAGTTTACATAGAGGCACTTCTAAAAGATTTTTACAGCCATTTTTAAAGACATAGGAGCATATATAACAAAAGATAATTATATATATATATGTAAAACAAACTTGCATTGACTGTTTTTTTTTTTAATTGTAAATCTGTGCCTCCAGTGAGTTTCAAGAGCCAACTCTGACATTCAAATACCTAACTTGGTCAAAGCAAGCACAGAATGTGTGCAGGTACTAGGAAGTCTAGAACTTTTCCTTTACAGGTGCAAATTCAGGAATGTAAAAACTGCATTCCCAATTCCCAACACAGGACATATCTCTGAAATACTAATTCCAACAGTGAATAAAAATAGGTTGTAAGCCAACATAAATGGAAGTGTTAGCTATCTTCTGATATTGTCCATTATAATTTTCCTGATGGACCACTGCCAGCACTGATCACTTTACTTTTCTGTACTGTTTATAAACGGTGTATTTTGTTTTAATCCACAGTAGAATAACTTTGATGTAGGGAGAATTTGTCAATCTACAGAACAGATTTTGTAGTTCAACAAATATGCAAACAAATACTATAATAAAATGCAATTGTCTCCTCTACAGCCTCGCTCCTGCTCTCATTGAAAACACTGCAAAAATCTCCTGCTTGCTCATGTGGTGAACGGACCTCTCCATGGGTAAGTGTGGATTAGCCACCTGGAAAAATGTTCTTTAGTATCTTAGAAAGGTGCCCAAGAACACTGTGAGAACAACAAATGTGGATGGTGTGGCTGATCCCACAGTGTAAGGTCAGATTTACGTTCAATTGAAATGAAAATTAAAGCTGCACTGAATATTCTTAGCTATTTATGGGAAATGGGGTGACTTTCTAAATGGAGATAGGGTAAGGCCAGCAATTGAAAAAATTAAAATTAGTGAGATAGTACTTTCCTTTTCTTTACTGAATGTTCATATAATTCCTATGAAAAGTTTTGTAATTCTTAGTAGTAGACAAATTCAACTCTATCACACAACAAATAGTGAAACAAGTCCTGTTTCAGCGAAGTACTGGTATGTTCCTGAGCATCTAGTAAGTAGCCTGGAAAGACTTCTTCCAATGAATGTTGTACCAGATCATAAATTGTCATTTGTCACCTAAATCAGGATGTAATTCTAATGTTTGATTCACATTCATACAAAGGCATGCTTATGCAGATTTAATAATGCAGTGTGGCCTTTACCAAAGTGTAATATAATATACATCTCTCTTTGGGAGCTTTTTCCTTATAAAGTGGAACAAAACAAATTCATGTTTATTAAAATTATTTCTTAACTTGGGGATCCTCAAGGATTAAAAAAAATCTGTAATTTTTGTTGCAAGCATTTCCACTTCCTACAATAAATTTATTTCCAGGAGTCAAATAAGTACTTGATATCTTAATGTTAAAATACAGTCCAGACTGTGAGAGCCATAGAGTACTGGCAGCTCATCTATTGAGGCAGGCTGTTGGTTCTCAAAGCAAATACAGTCATGACCAAAATGCAGATACTTTGGACTAACAAAGACTACTGTAAAACTTACCTGTAAATACAGAAGGATGAGGGAAATTAACCACAATCAGCTTAGTCACCATTTCAGGGTAACATATGGCCACTAACCAAGCGATCATTCCTCCCCAGTCGTGGCCAATCAACACACACTTGTTGTATCCTACCATATAAACACAGAGCCATGCTTTTATTTCAAAGGAATTAGTATCCACAGAAAGTATCTCATACAATAAAATCATTATTGGGCTAAATAGGTGGTTCAGCACATTTATTAATGTAACTTTAATACTGCACTGCTTCCATACCAACGGTCAGAAAAATAGGGCATTGTTATAGTTTAAAAATATACAAATACTTCAAAATATTTAATTGGACTTCATTAAACTTTAACTATACTACCTCCATGTCACCCTAAAGTCCCTCAGTATGCAGATGGGCACCCTGTTCACATCTTGGCCAAAGCAGGGTCAGACAGACAGTTCAGTCTGCAGTCATTATAACACACGTGTATTTGCCATATTCAGGGAGTTTCAGATGTGAAACTGTGGACAAGAAGGCTGAGCGATCTCCTGAGCACCTCCAGAACAAAATTAATCCTAATGAATTTTTCTGAATATGAGAGGTTATCTAAGCACTCAATGCATTATGCAAAAAGAGGGCATTATACTCAATAGCCATATATACAGCATGTGTAAACACTCCTGTTTATATACTTAGAAGGCCCGCAGCTTTTCTCCATAAGCTGTTTTGTTGGTAATTTTTTAAGTTCTGGACATTCACATACTTATTCTTTCATCAATAAAAATTGTGTTTTAGCAGCAGTAGAAGGGGAATGGGCAGGATAGGGACCAAGTGTTTTGAAAGCTTAACCACTCCTTTAACCACTGCTGGAAAACAACATACTATAGTGTCAGATACTATGACCCTCCTCACTGAGGACTGGAATGCTGAGCACACAGACTACAAATGAAACATATAAAAGCTAAAATGTTTAGAATTCTGACATACATTTGGACACAGTTGTCAAAGAACCTTATAAATCCTCTTGGATAGAAATCTTTTGCAGCACTTTTGATATAATCAAGTCCTCCAAAAGAATTTAACTTGGGATTAGGATAAACAAAGATAACAAGGCTCTGAAGTGCTTTTTTTTTTAAAAAAAAATCCCTCTGAAATTGAATTATGCTGAGAGCACTTCTCAAGCATAACCATGGCATTACCATGGAGATTAACACAACCAGCAAAGGCTGGAAAATGTCAACACTGTGAGGACTGTCTGCCCAATCTTTTGCCAATATTCAAACATCACAAGCAAAGCAAATCCTAAATTCAAATCTCAGAACTTGAATCACTGCTTTATTATTTCTTCGTATGTAATGCAGTAAGTTGTTTTATTATTGCCAGAGTATCCAGGGAATTAAAATGATTCAGAGAATGACAATCTAATCCTTTGTGTTGCTCATGATGTGGAAGGGAAATACCTTCATCAGGGGTTACAATTTATGACCCAAGCAGGGACGCTTCAAACTGAACTGGAGGGATGAATTTTGCACTTCAGCTCTAGACCTTTACCCTGTATATTTGCCACAGAGAGCAGCGTGTCCCTTGTTCTCCCTTCTGCTCTCACTGTTGTGTAAGGCACAGTGATTCAGCTCTTGAGAACTGACTGTTGTGCAGGAGTAGTATTTTCTGAGGGCTTTCTGTGTTTTTTTGTTGTTTTTTTTTAATACAACAGATGTACTCTCATCATCTCTGTAAAGCCCACAATATTTATTAGGTCTTGTTTGTGCAAGAAGAATGTCATCTGATATAAATTCCTTGGTCTGCAAGTGCTTTAAGACTCTAACTCAGAATATTATCCATTAAGTGCAAGTGTTTAGGAGGAAAGACTTCTTAGGGGAAAAGACCATAGGTTTGTATTGCTGGATTACAGCATATAGGAATTTTTTTTCAAAAATCCTGATGGAAAAATCATCTTTACATATTGCTTACACTGATATACACATTGTAATTAGAAAACAATGCCTTTTCATTTATAATTGCCCAAACATATTTGTATCCTTACATTTATATCTATACACCTCTGTAATATGTATATATTTAAAAAAAAACAAAAACAGTGCTGGATATTGATGTGGGTTTTTTTCCTAGAAAATCAAGTCATTTATGAGTCAAGTAGGTTTTTCTTCTACTAACGCACCTAGAGATTCCAAAATATCCTTTATGTCTGCTATCAGGCAATCTAACTTGTAATTTTCTTTGTGAGGAGGAGCATCTGTTTCTCCATAACCTCTCAAATCCAGGGCCACCACTCGATATTCACTTTTAAATTCCCGCAATTGATGGCGCCAAGAATACCTAACAAAGGGGAAAAAAAGTTGGAGTTACAAGGTCAAGCATTATGACACCAAAAATGCACTCAATGCTTTTGCACCCAAATATCTGAGGGTAAACTAGCATGGCTTTGTTAGCTATGATATTCTTTTTCCTTTCTGTGCTCTGCTGATGGTCCTTTGTGGCTGCAAGAGTTTTGTGCTCCCTTCTTGAATTCCCCAGTAACAAAGTGCAGCTGCCAGAATGGGGGCATGGCCAGAGCCAGGGTTTTTCAACAATTCCTGGAGTCTGGCACAATCCCTTTGCTGCAAAGAAAGCAGTCATAAACCAGAGCACAGGGAGGGCTATTCTGTTTTATCCTTGGAGCCATAGTAGCATCAAAAAAGTAAGGTCTGATGTCAGATAATTCATACACTAAATAAACCTAAGAAAGAAATCCAGTTAATAACAAATGGTCTTGATGAAGTTTATAGGATTTATCCTGTGTACACTTTCATCTGTGTCTCTGTACCAGAACTGTTGCAGAGCAAGCTCTCTCAATGTGTTGGTACTATACAAAGAATTTCATCCTTGTGTTTCCATGGAAAAGAGTGATAACATTACATACATCAAAAGGCATACAAAGGCAAGAATTCAGGCAAAGGCCAGGGTATTCCTCACTCTGTAACTGTGTGTAGTGACTAGATGTGTGTTATGAAGGAAAAATAAGAAGAAAATGGTGGGTCTTATTCTGCAAGAGCTACCTGCCCTTCAGCTGTTATTGAAATCAAATAAATTTCAGAATAGCCAGTAACAAGACAGACATGACCTTATTTTACACTGTAATAGAAAGATATATGAAAAACATGATCCTTCTCGACATACATAGCAATGATTGCATCCCTCTGTGCTAGGATCTAGCTTTTATTTCTGCTTGTTCCAACAGTTTCAGATAAAGGATATATAACGTTGGGATCATCGGTGGTTGTAGGTGTGATGGCCAGAATTCTACCTTCATCCAAACAGTGTCTGTATCAGACCATGGGCTCTTCCACTTTACCTTTGCCTCCAGCCTCTTAGGGACTTTGAACTTAAATAATGTTACAGCAACACTCAATGATAAGGATCTGAATTCATATAAACAAAATAGTCAGAACATTTTCATTTCAGTGCTATATAATGCTAAGACAAGGTTTAGCTGAGATCCCCAGGAATGAATTTTTTAAAGGTGTTATGTAATGACTTGGAAGCTGAATTTGCCATGGTAACTGTTGCAGCTATTCTATATACTTTAGTAAAAAGAAAGAACCAGGCCCATAAATAAATAAATCAACTATTTGTGTTTTCAGAAAATGTCTACAAGCTATTCTCATCCTCTGTTTTCACAACAGTCCATCAGTCTCCAAATGTCTGACCTATCACATGGGTAGGTTTTATATTCAAATAAACCCTTTCATCCCAAATTATATATAACTATTGGACAACTGCTTTGCAAGCAGAATTTGGCAATGTTTTGAATGCCTCCATGTTCGTAAGGTTGAAGCTATTTTGTGACTTTCTAATCACATTCTTTCTAAAATGCAAGTAGTATAAAATGTAGCAGATCACACACAACTTTTAAGTACTCAGCTGCCTCACCACATTATGTCCAATTCCAAGTATTTTATTACTGACCTTCCACAATGTATTGATTTTCAAGTTCTTATGCATTTAAAACACTCATTGGCTCTGGTGTGTTACATGCTTTAGTGATCTGTCACCTTCAGACATTCTCTATCATCACTCTTAGTGGTCAGTATTGTCTAGTTTTGTGCTATTTATAACCTTGAGACATTTGAAGGCAGAGGATTTATTAAAATTGAGAACTGTATTTGTGGATAATATCCTTTTTGTTTTCCTAGACAAACAATACAAATTTGATACTGCTTTACATCTCTCTTAAATTGTGGTCATTTTATCTTGTGCTCTCAGAACAATCACTATTCCTGAGTGGAAAAAGTATTGACTGAGTGAATGAACAACCTAACACAAATATTGGTAATATGACTGGTTAACAGACTATTAGCATGTAGTGTTCTTTTTAAAAACAGTGATAGAAACTATGCCTATTGGTGATCCCAGTGACCCACATAACAGGTTATTTATTCATCCCTTTTGACTGGTCAGGCAATACAATCTAGTAGCTGCCACTTACAGTATGACTCACTATTCTAAACTGTAAGAATTACTTTCTGCTTTTTAAAAATAATATACCTGATCTCTGTTGAATATGTATATAAAATGCTAATTTCTCCATTACTATTCTCTCATAGAGGAAATCAGCTGTAGTCTCATTGCCTGTGCTAGAATATGCTTTATGCAAAATATACATAATGTTTGAATAGAAGATTCACTGGCTCATCTAACTGTCCTTTCAAAGTTTACAGCTTTAATAATTTTAGATAGCAATTTATTACTATAATAATGTCCTTCTTTGAAAATTTTACTTAACATAAATGTGACTGTGTCCCATCACCCTCAAGGGCATTAGTACCTCTAGGGGAAATTGCTGAGGAAAGAGAATTGACCTCTCTTCTACTTGGGTCAGTTCAGCATAGTATGACCTGAGTACAGATTGAAAGATCACAGTTTCAGCAGTGGCCTCTAGCCCCACAGCTGAGTTTGGAAAGGAAAAGGATCATTTACCTCACTGAATTACTGGCATTAGTACTTCCCTTTTTCCCTTACTGTTTTTTCTGTGCAAGTTCTTTAAGCCATGCTTCACTCGTTAAACCTGACAATGACAGCCTGAGCAATTTGGTTAAATCATTGGACACATGACTGCTTTTCACTGTTACAAACAAATATTTAGGATTGGATTTGATTCATCATTCATCTTGTGATGAACTAATAATAGAACCTTTTTCCCTGAGTAGCATTCTGAAATTAGGCTGCACAATAGCCTATAGGACTCATAGTTCTTCCCCTCCTGGTAAAAATTAATGTATAGTATTTTTAATAAATGGAGCAATCCAGATTGCACTTAACATACAATGGATCCTTATTTTAACACTCTCTGCTATAATTCGTAAGTTTAGCCATATAGTACAACTACTATCCGAACAGGAAATTTGTTTAAAATTAGCAGTTTCTTCACAAAGTTTGCAGGAAAGGATACATACCTGAGGAAAAATAGATTGACAGTACAAAAAACATGGTTGGTTTGTGTTAGTCTGAAGGAATTTTTTTGCAGATGCTGCAGTTAAAAAAATGTTTCAATGGTTTGTTGCCTACTGAAACTTCATGTCATTAGTATTCATAAATACATATAAGGGATCACACTGGGGATATTTAAGCAGAGATGTTCATCCTTGTTCATCTCTTTTATAATAGAAAATGGTGAAGGGAGTTTACCAGAATTCTGGAAAGCCATGAAGCAGCAACATGAGTGGTTTGCCTCTTTCTCCAGCAGCCACATAGTGGAATCGTAACCCTGAATCCTAAAATAAGAGAAAAAGAAGTGTGTTTATTGCTACATAGAACTGCTGTTTTGGGATTTGAGAATGATGATGAATTCAGACCATATTCTAAGAAATAATATATTCCTCCTAAAAAATACCGAATTATCAGTTTTGAAGCTGAAGCCTTCTGTACTTCTGAGATCAGGTATCTGCTACACCCTGGCAATGCTGAGTATCCCACACCCTGCACACCCACCACAGCCTCTTCCAGAAGGACCATCTCCAGTACCTGCCAGGCTGTGTGCCTGTGTGCCAGCCCAGCCCTGAGCACACAAACGCTTCTGACAGAGCCCTGCCTGGCACAGCAACTGGGAAATGCAGGTTCTTGTCACAGCAACACATTGCTTTCACACAAGACACCAGTCATGTGCTTTACTTTAAAACCCAGTATACTTTAAATGCACTTCCAATCTTTCAGTTAGCTGGTAAGATTATGCAACTATTTAAAATCATCACATTGCATTCTGGCATGATAAAGGACCACGTGGATTCTTAACAACCAAAAGCAACCAAAATTAAGTAACTAGAAAGCAAGACATTTTTGCTAGTTTCTATCATTCTAGGTTTCAGACTCACTTCAAAAAATAAGGTTTAATGTTATAATCTTCTTTCTGCCTTATCAATAGTCAGTTTCTGATGCAACTTTAAAGAAAGTAGGTCTTAAAAGAATTACAAGCAGGCAACTTACTTATTGAGGAAGCTGAACACTGAAATGCTATTGAAGTGAATGGATGTACACAAGCTTACACTGAAGGTCAAATCCAGTAAAATTTAAATAAACTGTGATTGTGACCTAGAGATTTTACTGAATTCTGACACAGAGGTGGATACAGAAGTTGGGAGTCAGCTCACAACATACTGTTTAGAAGTCATGTGAAAGAAACTTCAGGAAGAAGGGTTGTACAGCTCCTGAACAAATGTCAAAGCCTGCTATTTCAAAAAAGAAAGAAAAACCCCATGTATTTGCTGCACATCAAGAGCTAATATCAGGGCAAGGATCACAAATGCATAGAAAAAAGGTTTTCTTGCCAAAGATTCTTCAAGTGCTCTGAGATATCTTGACACTCCTAAGTCACTAACGAGCTGCAAAACTATTAATTTATATTCTCATTCTTGAAAGGGCTCTGAAGAGGGAACTATTTGGATTTTTTATACTTGCTCTGGATATAATAGGGACTTCTCAGTTTTGCCCCTAATTACACTGATACTTCACCTCTGGGATGCCAATGAACTTAAAGTCCCTAGAGGTAAAAGTAAATTCTTAGTAAATTTTGAGGCCCCTACATCACCTGTATCATTCTCCAGATCACTCTGCCTTTGATCCTTTAATATTGTAAAAAAGTAGAAGTTTCTCAGTCTCCTTCTACAGTTTCTCATTTGGTGAGTAATGGGTAAGCTCCATGCTCCTCCTCCATGATGCTTCTTGCAGTCAGCATCCTCTTGGGATTTACCCTCTATGTTTTTATTTTAATCTATTTGTTGCTTTTAAGGAACTCCCGTTTACTCCTGAAAATTCCATCCCCATTTGTACAGCAGCAGTTTAAATATCACATGGCCCAAACTAAGCCCACCCTTGACTTATTCAGTTGCTGCCGTTCCCTTTTTTCCACCCCCCAGAACAGACATAGGATGTTGCCACCTTTTCCAACATTGACTGTTTTATTGAAATCTGAATGGATTTGTAGGATATATGTGTAGGAAAATAATCCATTAGCATGCTGTTATCCAACAGAAAGAGTTTCTTATTTCCTGAAATGAGTGATCAACTCATTGTCAATATGACAATGCTGTCATATTGACAGCATTTCGATTTGCCCCCAAGTGCTCTTCTATTACTGTCATACCCTTCTCACTTTCCCAGCAGCCTGTTCATTTACTGCTCTGTGCTACAGGAAAAAAAGAACATGTCATATGAGTGAAAAAGCCCACACATGCCTCCTAATGATGTTAGCAAAAGAAAACAAGCAAATCATGACAAACGGAGGCTCGCTAATTTGTATTAGTACTGCCTGGCACAAAACCATCTGCACAGAACCCTGGGAACAGAGATCTTTGTGCTTATTTTTATAAAAAATAGCACTCGACAAAACTTGCTGTGCATTCTTAGCTCACCTGTAACTGCAAAAGAAACCTAGCTAATACAACTTCATTTAGAGCATTCAGTAATGGAGCAAATCGCAGGTGGAGACCTGAGACAAGTACAGAAATTGACTGGTGGCTTAAACTGTACAGAAATTGACTGGTGGCTTAAACTGTACAACCTGAGGGACAACAATTAGCTTCTTGCTCTTTTTTCCTTGTGACAGTGATGCACGAAACGGTGCAACTGTAAATAAGCACAAAGTAAATAGCAGAGAGAGCAGAGGCGATGCAGGGAGAGGTGGATTGCGGGAGATCCGGGGCCGACAAACCCCTCACCGTCCACTCAGGGCTCCGCAGCCGGGCTGGGCACCGCGTCCTCCCGGCCTGAGACCCCGAAGCCGGGCCGGGCACGGCAGCGCTTCCCGGGGCAGCGCGGGCAGGCGCTGGGTGCGCGCAGCTGTGCGAGCTCGCACGGCAAGACAGGCGGGCAGGGGTGCCATGCACAGCGCACCCCGCACACAGCAGGGCAGGCAGGCAGGGGTGCCATGCACAGCGCACCCCGCACACAGCAGGGCAGGCAGGCAGGGGTGCCGTGCACAGCACAGCACAGCGCACCTCGCAGAGCACGGCAGGCAGGCAGGGGTGCCATGCACAGAGCGGGGGTGGGTGCCTGCGCGCCCAGTGGGGCCCGCTCCCCCCGCCCGCAACCTCACCTTGATGCGGACGTAGCAGTGGGTGCCCAGGGAGGGGTCGTTGAGGCAGGCGGGGGGATTCTCCCGCACCACCCAGCGGAAGGTCTCGCCCGGCCGCCGGCCGATGCTCCAGAGCAGCCGCAGCCCGGCGATGCAGGCGCACACCCCGCAGTAGCTGTAAACCAGCGCCCAGAAGAGCAGCGCCCGGGCTGCCACCATCACCCGGCGGGCGGGCGGAGGGCACGCAGCGCCGGGTCTCGCCATCGGGCCCCGCCGCCGCCGTCCCCGCCGGCCGGGAGGGGCTCGGAGCGCCGCCGCCGCCGCCAGGAGCCGCCCGAGCGAAGGCACCGGGAGCGGCGGCGCGCCCGCCCCGCGGCCCTCGCCCTACGCCGCTGCCGGGCACAGCGCCGGGCACAGCGCCGGCCGCCCGCGCGTCCCGGGCTCGCCGGGCCCGGGCGGTGCCTCGAGGGCGGCGGCGCTGCGGCCGGGGTCTGGCCCGCCCGCGCACGGCTCGGCCGAGGAGGGCTCTGCTCCCCTGATATTTGGCGGTGGAAGAGGGAGAAGCCGTCCCTGGGGCGGCGGGGCGCGGTTGTGTCACCTGCGCGCTCCGGCAGAGCCGCCAGACACATCGGAACGCGTCCGGAATGTCATTGGGAGCAGCGGGCCGGCCCCGCAGCCGTGCCTGCCCCAGGCCCCGGCACTGCACACTCCGAACCCGCCCTTGAGTGCCCGTGCCTTCTTGCCGTACCAGGGGTGGAGAACTACAGGCGTGGGGCTATGTGCTCACACCGTAGTGTTTTTCAAGACTGCCTTCTTTCACTGCCGCTTCACTATTACCCATTTAAAGGTGATTCTGTAAACGTATTTGGAATTTTAGTTATTATATGCTATTATTAGTGAATATTTCTTAAAAAGATAAATTGCCCAAATGTAACTTAGGCTGTATTGATATCTTAACTCTTGAGGGCTGATCGAGGCTGAACAACCCCCATGCCTGCCCATTAGTAAATCACTACAAGCACACATCAAGGAGTCACTGTCTCATACAAGGCCACAGATGCCGGGGTAAGAAGAAAGTCTTCATTCTGTCTCCTATTAACCTACTGATATGTAGGATAAAGGGTAATTTAAAAGTAGAATGGCTCACAAACCAAAACTGTAAGTACAAGTGTAACTATATGAAGCAATTGATTTTACAAGTTGTAAAAGTGCATTATAAGAAATTACAGTTTACTAGCCCTAGAAGATAACAAAATGTGGACATGGTATTTGCTGACTACAAGAAAAGTATAATTGAGCTTGCATGTCAAATCCTCATTTAACTCACTGCATGGCCTGCTCACCTTTACTCCAAGATCCTTTGCTTCTCAGACTAGAGGATACAGGCAGGTTCAAGACTTTTAGAGGCCACGTGAGAGTCACAGCTCATGTGTAGGCCTACATGCAGATTCTTGCCATTTGAAGAGAGCAGGGTTACCAAATTTTATGAATTTAATGAAAACCAAAATTTCTTCTTGGTCCAGATAAGTCTGTAGGATTAGAACTTAACTTCCAGTAAATATTTTTGCTCTGTCCAGCAGTGCAAGTAGAAGCTGCACCAAAGACACTATCCATCTGTTAACTCTAAGATGCATAATTCAATGAGCTAGTTTAAAAAAAAAATTGGATAAGCATGTATGCAGACAGAATATATATTATTTTTCACTATGCACAGAACACAGCTTGTAGATGACTTTTGTCTGTAACGTACCAAATGCTTTCTCCTACTTGTTCTAAATTCAGATTTACAAATATAGACACTGATGTTGAATCCTAGGCCCATTGAAGGCAGTGACAGAATTAATGCTGGTTTCAACCACAAGGTCAAAATTTTTCCTTTTTTAGAAAAATCAAATCAAATTAACTAAAGCAGCAGAAAGAAATGTTATAAAGAATGGCTTGTTACTGCATTTTTATGACTTCAGAAGTTTAAACAAGTTACAACCCTAACATGAATTTATTTTCCATTACTAAAGATAACATTTCAAGTAGCTGTAAAAAGCTGCCAAGCTTCCTGTTTATCAATAACACAAATGAAATACCATCAACCTACATCAGCTGCCAATGCTGAATAACACTTCATGATCCCTGCTCCTTGTGTGAACACAAGTCTTACAAACTTAAGGTCAGGAGCTTTGTCAGTCTGCTGGGGAAAAAGGTGCAGGGCTGTTTAAGGCTCCTTCCTTCTCTTGGGCAAGAAGAGAAGGAACAGATGCAGATGATTCAGTTCAGACACCGACCTCTGCAGACTCCAGTAGGATTACATGAATCATGCCTATTGAGGCTGAGCTTTCCCTTTGTGCTCAGATTACTCACACGCCAACCCTACGATTAGCATACAGCTAATTTCTTATGCATCAGAATTTGTGCTAATGACCTTTCTTGTAGGGAAGAAGCCTTTGCAACTTCTCAATATCAGTCTAAGCAGCAGCAGAATTTTCCCTGACGTGCACCTCAGTAAACCAGTGACCCAGTTAGATAAATTAGGAAGTTTGGCAGGAGCAAAACAACCAGTGCTGTTGTTTATATCATGGTTTATATTATTATCAAATTTCTTAATAAACCAGTAAGCAGAATTAATTACTGGAAAACATCCCCTAAGAAAAATTGGAGAACACGTTTGAAATCCTGAAATGGACCACAAGCTTTCACTTGCCTTCAAAGAAAGGTTGATGAAAGATTTAGGTACAGCAATCACAGAATTCCCATAGTCATCTAGAATACAAGGAGGAAAAAAGATGGAAGCATGATGTGCCTTATTATACAATGTGCCTTATTATACAAAGGTATTTGGCCAAGCTATGCAGTAATTCTTGTACAAAGAAAGAAGCAATTTTTTCACAAGAATAGAATCAAGTCTGTTTTTATTTTATACATCACTAACTATCAATAGTTATGTCAAACTTCTAAATTATACAAAACTTTTGGATATGGAGTTTAGCTGTGCCGTCTTCAGGTAATGGATATTGATCTGGTATCAAAGCTGGGAAGAAAGTAGTGCTGGTGACCTAGCAGTTCTGAGCAGTGTTTGCACAATGAAATTGCTGCACACCCTAATTCAGGATTTCTGGGCACCTCCACCTGTGCTGCCTTAGCTATCCTGTTTTCCAAGGAAGTTGTAGAATTCTTCTATTATTCAGGAACACTTTCTTTGTACTCTAGGACCATGGTGTCCACATCTGTGTGGCAAACCTGTTTGTATGAGGCAAATACCTTCCATACGTTTTCCAGGATTTTGCAGAAGAAAGCTTACAATCTTCTACATGTCATATGAATAAGAAAAACTTAGAGCCCTGACAATTATTTTTCTGTCTTCTTTATATTTTGATTTTCTCATCTTTTGCTCTAAATTATTGTTCTAATGGGTGCCAAGTCAAACCAACCCTAGGGCAGATTGTCTTACGTGCTTCGACAGTGTGCTTTGCCCTCCATAAGGTGCCATCTGCCTGTTTATCTTTTGTCAGCTCAACTAATCCCAGTTCTCTGAGAGATAAAAGAGGACAACTTTGCACATCACTGATTCTGCCTCTGCCTCCAGCCTGACCAACTCATAGTTGGTAGTAAGAAATTTACCATATTCCATTTATTAGTGACAGAGGAACTTCTTAAAGCTAATAACTATCTTACCTTTCATTTATATGTAGATATAATCTACTAGCATAGACACAAGTAGGCAAATGACACATGAAAGCAGCTGTTTTCATCAATGATAAAGGTAAATGAATGGTGTAACAGAACTTAGTACACCTTTTAACTGTTAGGTAACTAACAGTTTATTTAAGCAGCTTGTTGTTTGCAGGGGGAATCTATCCAAGTGGTATTTCTGTGTCTTTGAGTGTGTTCATGGCTTTGGGCAAACGATCCTTAGAGGCTTGTTACTCACATTTGGAGGCCATCTCCCTTGTCTCTGGATCCAGCCTTCTGTCTGGAGACAGGAACTGATTATCCTCTCCAAGTGACTTGGAGGTTGCAAATAAAGGGTTTATCAGATTAGCATTAGCAGCACTGACATTGTGACATTAAACTGTCATGATAGTATAGAGTCATGGAAGCTGGAATTAGTTTTTGAAGAGACAAAAGCACCAGTTCATATCAGCAATGCCCATATAGCTGTATCCAGTGGATGAAATGCTCAGAAGGAATTCTTGCCCTTCCCTTTATCACCTCCAATTTCCAAAGCAAGAGCTTTTGAGTTTGCATTAACCCAGAAAGTATATCCAATTGACAGCAAGGTAGAGAGTCCTGGATGTGAACTGCAGTACTTTATTGCAGGACAAATAGCTCTTAACAATGCATAAACTACAAATGAAGGCAGGTCACTTTTGATGTGGATCTGAAAGACATCCTAACAGCACCACTTCACATTACAACCCATCTTTCATCCCAAATCCCTGTCCTAGCCAAGTTGTCAAATCTCCCAAACAGCGTTCACTTGAGCATGCCTCTAGGCCAGGACACCCCTAGACATTTCAGAGGGTGCTGGCCCAATGTGAGTGTTTGTCATACACACTCTTTGTGCTATTGAATGAAATAATACCATTCCAGCAATAGCAGAATTTGAAGATCCATGACTATTAACTAAATGTAGCAGAACTAGTACTAACTCATCAGCCTGCTACCTGAAAGACCAAGATGAGATCATTCTGGGGTGTGCTTTAGCTGGCATTTTTGAATTTAGAAGCAATTTATTACCTTTCTCTGAAAATTCAATTATTTGTAGAAAGTTTTGTTCACTTAGCTTACTTAGAACCTCACCACAACTGGCAGTGTTACCTTCACTTTTCATCCAGGAACTTGACAAATAGAAGTTCTCTGTCTGGAGAGAGTTTTGAGTGGGAGGCTCAGTAAAATCAGTAATCTCCAAAGTGGAGTGTGGGAAGAAAATATTGAATAAAGTTTCTTAAATTACAAAGTAAAATAATAAACAAGGGTTAAAAATAAAAACAGAAATAAAAAATATCATAATGTAATATAAAAATATACTAATACTGTGTATTATTGTATATAATTTATAAATTAATAAACATACATGTTTTGGGGTCCATGCTTAATATATTTAAATTATGAGGTACATGACAAAAAGGTTTTGGAGACTACTGAGCTAGGTTGTCTGAAGGGTGCCTCTTCCACCCAGCATTTCTGTAATACACATTGTGTTTTGGTATTCATTCCATAAAACAATGTTTTATTAGTCTTGTACTAATTTCCCACAGCTGTATATAATCAACAAGAATGTGTGGTTTCTACATTCCAGTTTCTACCTCAGATAACTTTTCAACATTAATAATGCATTAATCAGAAAATCTTTCAAACTAGAGCCAGTCTGCTGTAATTTCTTCCTGAGAAGAACTAGAACTATGTGGCAAACGTGTTTGCAGCCTTAGCTGAACGTTATGTTAACAAGGAATACATTGAACACATCTGGGCCTTAAAAGACATGAAGGTACATAAGATTTACTGCTGAAATGATAGAGTTCATGGAGCTTTTTTTATGATGACAAGTAATGTTACACACCCCTTAGACGGTATCAATTTTAGAGAGATCTTTTTGTCACAGTCCAGATTTTGTGCAGGTGTGTCACAGTAAAGTGATTTTTTAATACCATATATACACAACAGATAAAACCATAATCAAATGAACAACTCCATTCCACTGTGTAGCAGACTAGATTACATATTATAAACAAGCATTGAAAAGAAATAAATCTTGTGATATTTCAGGTATTAATGAACAACCTTTTAATAAAAAGCATTTTACAGAAGATCTTTAAAGTGGTCTTAACATGTAAGATCCTAACTAGTACAAAACTGTGCTACTTGTAGTAGTTTGAAATTAAATTCTGTATAAGCTACTGCTTTCACTCAAGATATTCTTCGAAAGATGCCATAATATCTCTTTGCAGATTCACATCAATTATCCAAGCTGTCTGCAAGAAAGCAAATGAGTGTCTTTTCAGAGCAGTCAAACAATAATGAATACTATGCAAGTCAAATAATTAATGATTTAAGAGAAAATTGTAAAGCATCTTCTCAAAAAATGTATGTCCTCTCTGTTATGACAAGTTTGAGTGTGCATGTTGTTGAAGCCCCCAGGAAAGAGCTGAAGGATGAAAGCTTCAGCTGAACTTCTCTGAATCCAGCATGGTCTCACAGTGGTACTTACATTCCATTGTACAGTATTATGAATTAAAAAAAAAAGTTTAATCTAAAAAAGGTAGCAATTAAAAAACATGAATTACTGTCACCAATAAAACCAGTTAGTTTTTAAAAGGCTCAGGCCTGATATTTGACACCAGAACAGAATGACTAGCAGTTTTTGTTGACATGGAACACATTAAGGAGGATGGACAGCTTGCAATACTCAAAGTTTGAAATTATTTAGAGGGCAGGGACTCTTTCAGAATTTTATTTCACCACAAAATTATTCTAAGCTTATGGGAGTACTAGGACCAAGCAGATAGCTTTTCACAAGTTGTCACTTGAAGACATACTTGGAGTTTCCTATTGCATTTTCTGGACTAGCTCTTCAGGTAGTATAGTTCTGTTCTTTTCAATCATTCAGATCCTTTGGAATAAGGACCAGATGTAATATTTGTTTATTCTCTAGTAAAGCTGAAAAAAAAAAATCATGTAGCTGGAGTCAGAAACTTACTGCTTCCTTCCTCCTGCGTTCTTGTTCCATTTTTCTAGCCAAGTCACGGTCTTGACCAAGAATATGTTGTTGAGCTTCAGGCAGTGTACTCTTGTGTATTTCTTTTTCAAGCTCACAGTCTGTCGCTGCCATGGCATCCAGTCCTGTGCTTTCATGGCCCCTTTAAAGGCAGGAGAAGAAATCAGCATAGGATAAAAGTTTGTTTGTTTGTTTGTTTTTGTGGTTTTTGTTTGTTTGTTTTGCTTTTTTTGTTTGGTTGGTTTTTTTAACAACATGATAGAATTCTGCAAATAATTTAAATCAGTGCCTAGCTCTTAAAGTACGGTTCTCTTTCACAGTGTTTCATAGTGATTTGCCTTCACAAGAGTTATGTGCATACAATTATTGGGCTGTAGTAGGTTCATGTTTCCTGTGTCCCATTTCTAATCTGTATGCATGTAGGATTTATAGATATGCTACACAAAATTTATATACACTTGCTTTAAAATTCTTTTTTTTCTGTTACTTTCTTGGCCTGTGATGCTTTTCTTCTACCTTCTTCCTCTTCAATTAGTTATTTGAGGTAGAGTTGATTGACTTCTGAACCAGGAGTATACTCTTAAGTCTCTCAAATGCTATGGTTATTAAAATAAAACAATCCAAGCAATTGATTTATTCTAATACAACCAGCAATGGACAAGTGCAGGGGAATTTAGGAACCAGCTCAGATTTATCTTTCACAGGGTGAAACAAGCAAGGAAAAAGAAATGCAGGCTAGTGGAGAGGGAAATATTGCAAACAGTTTTCACAAGGTGGCAAAAAAACTCCAGGATATTAGTGCAATGCAGTAATTAGTAGGCAGTCACTTATCCCACTCAGCATGACCACAGACCTCAGGGCACTGCCTGAAACAGGAGCTGCAAACAACTGAGGAAGAATACTCCAGCAGGGGCTTATTGAAGGTGCTTTCCTACAACAATGCAAAGAATTCTGCTGTGTGAAGTGGTGCACACTGGAACCCCTGTACAGCAATGTTAACACTGTGCTCTCAAAGACTAGACTATCCTGTATCCCCTTAGGAGAGCACTGAGATAAGGACATTCCTGGCTACAAGTATAAAAAAATAGGACAAATATGAACTCTGGTCACGAGTGCTCCAGGGGACCAAAACCCCTCACATTAGTACCCAAACAAAAACCAAAATCTCCTCCATAAAAAAACCAAAAACCAAAAAACAACCAACTCCAGAAGCAAACTAACAGCAACAACAAAGAAAGAAATTCCCGAGAAGTTTCTCTGACTGCTGAAATAATACTGATTTGAAGAGAAAATTTGCTTTGTGCATTTTGGATGTGCAGTTTTGCTTAGCATGGTACAGCTCCTCAGTTTCACCCGACATGTGGCAATCACCTAATCCAAAACCCTTGTTCCTGAATAACTAAGCCTCTCAGTAACATACAGGCAAAAATCAGAATACTACTTACACAGAAGTGGCTACAAACCTTTTGTTTTCTTGTGGAAGATTTTGCAGCTCTCTCTCAGCTTGCACAAGAGACCTTTTTGACTGTTGAACTTGCCCACTCCTCTTTAATACTGCGTCCCTGAACTGATTGAAGCTCTCAGCAGACGCTTTTATTGGAGCTGGAAGCTTCATTGTTTTACATAGGCTTACCCAGGAATCTACAGTCTTCAGTTCTGTATCCTGAAGTTATTAGAAAAGGAAAACACAGAAGAAGAAAAAATACTCTGCAACTATTTTACCTGCTTAGTTCCTACATTAGCACGATGTTGTTTGACTGGGCCTGTTGGAAATATCTACCCCAAAATATCCTTCCTTTGGCAGAATATTAGTGTAAATACAGCAATCTGAGCAGATTTTGATGTGCTTTCTCATAAACTTTGAGAGTCTTTAGCAATATGCCAACAACCATTAGCATTTGTAGCTATTCTGACCATTTAAGTCTACCTCTCCACTTTTTCATTTCAGAAAACATGAATTCACAGGGCTGAGTTTACACAAGGTCCATTGAGAAGGTTTTAATACAGAAAACATCCATCTAATTTCTATACGTCATCCTTACATAACAATAGTTTTATATTAGGCTTGTGGGTTTTATCTGTTCCCCTGTGGCATTTTCTTCACAGCATAAACCAAAATAAAACCAGCATTCTTAAGAAATCCTGCTTCTAGTAGAAGCATGTGCTCATGAAGGAAATACATATTTTTGGAATTGAATTCAACATGTTAGTTAATAACTTTCTGAAAGCTAAGTGCCTAAAGAAAAATCCTAGAAATATTTTAGTATAACAGATGATATAGAAAACTTTTTAGGTCCAGGGGTTGACATAATCTATTGTTAGTAATTTTGATTTAATGTTTTTGATTAGCTGATTACAAGAGAAGAATTTAGTAGATAATATCTCTGTCCTTCCAGTTAAGATAACTTACTGTATGCTCGGAAAGATTTTGCTCCACTGTCATAAATAGCTTTAGTCATTAAAAGTGCTTTGCCTTATTTCAGAACAGGTTTTCCAATAGCACTGAGACTATATTCCACACTCTTGTTTTTGTTACTGGATCAGAAAGCAAAAGCACACTAATAACTTGGGTATCAGAACTAGATCAAAGAACACTGGTTCCTTGTTTAAATATTAAAACTAGATGAAACAAGCCATATTTAAATATGGCAACATGGGCATACAAATATGTGTGTGTATATGTATCTTATATGCTTTATCTACTGAAATGAAGACAGTCCATAGATGGTTCGGTTTTAACACTAAAAGTAAGATAAATCTGTACAGATTATAACAATGACAAACTGTTATATTTACACTAAATATTCTAATCATAAAAGAATAGCTTTTTAGAGACGATCCTAGGTCAAAGAGTTTTTCAACCTAGTAAATTCAGCCTCTTCTTAAATAGAACTTGAGCACCGCTTACCTTTCTTGGAAGAAGTTCAGACATTGGCTCTAGTATGTTTTTATCATTTGATTTATCACTGGGTGAACAGTGACCTGATGGAAGAATAAAAAAGACTTTTCGATCATGGATCATGTTGATTTGATAAACTATTTCTCAAATTTAAATGATAAAACTTTAGTCATTCAAAGAATTTACTTAAAAGCTTACAGTACAGTTTATTATCTGGTTCAGAATGACAGCAATTCTCACAGACATTTCCTAAGCTCCAGTGGAACTGCACCACTTTTCTCCACTTTTGGGCAGGAAAAGGTATAGTTAGGTTAACTATAGATGAGAAATTAACTCCAGGTTAATTCTAGGAGAGGTCCAGCAGAATGCTCTAAAGGTTTGGGCAGGAAGCCTAAACACAGCACTTTGCCACTTACTTCCTCCCCTTCCCATCCAGCCCTCTTTCCTTCTGATTCCAGCAGTAAGAGTACCTCACTGATCTCATTTCACCTAAAGCTCTCAACCCTATTTATTTTTTTAATAAGCAGATAGGTCAGCCATCAAGGGCTAGTTGTCACATTTCTAGTAGCCTACAGATATCCTCCATGCTATTACTTCTTGATAATTTGAGGGGAAAGAAAACCCCAAATGCTATTTTCAAACCAGAGATAAACAACATACTTTATCTTATTCAGCAAAAATCATGTACTGTAGTTTGAGATGTTTCAGTATTTAAATAAATGTTTAATGAAAAATTTCAGGTACTATATTGACTATTTTTTTTTTTAATTATGCAAAGGAGTAGTGTTTGAATCCAGAATTCTGCATTCAAACTATCAAACCCTCAACCAGTTTGTCATTAACGGGGTTTTCAGAAAGACCTCACAGCCTCAAAATTTTCTAAGTGAAAAGCCTTAGCTGAGGCTATATGCCAGTTCCAGCTGCTGCCAAGTCTAAAGAAAAGGGGGCAGTAGATGTATGGATTGGTGTGTTAAGACCCTAAAATGAATAGAAATTCATGGAGAATTAAATCTCAGTTTTTAGAATTGCTTTAATACACTGCAAATTCTTAGCATTTTTCTTTGCCAAAAATAAGAGTTCATCAGTGAACAGGCTCTGCCTTTTAATTTCAAGTTTTCAGAAGCTTCTTCACTCTCTCTAGAGGTGTTCTAGAGGGCAAAGAGTAAAGGAGAAACCAAAACAATTGTGTCTGGTAATACTGGATACAGAGCATGGGTGTTCAGTCAATTCTTTAGATTGAAATATGTATGAAGTATAGAGAGCCGGTGTTCTTTTAATGATTGCAAGTTTATTCCATAGTGAAAGTCTTTGACATTGATTTTGCTGCCAGATCCTTATCACCAAGACCCAAAGATGATAACTCAAAATACACACAAAGTGCCCTGGGAAAAGAGCTCCATGAAGCTTCAGCAGAAGACATTTCAAAGGCCAGTGAAGTTCAACAGATTGAAGCATCAATTCTCAGACTTCATGGAAGATTGAGTTACTTATTCCTAGTACTACATTCAGAAAGCTCAATTCTTAAATCAAACGGTAACTTTCTTTATATATTTTAACACAGAACAAGAACCAAACATCCATTTAATTTCACTTTTTTTGTTTGTTTTTAAGCAGCAAAGAAAAAAGAGCAAGGGAAAACTGCACACCCCCCATTATCCTGCAAACTGGTTAATATACAGGTGTTCAGCATGATATTTCTTTAAACTAGTTTCATATGCATTTTTAAATTTGCACCCCTGATAATGGTTACAGTTTTTATTATGACATTACATACTTTGTTCTTGACTTATGGATATTAAATCAGCAGTTCTCATGCTGGTCTTGTTTTGAAGTTTATTTAATTTGTCTAGATGTTTTGTTTGCTCAACTTGTTTACTCCAGTCAGCACTGTCAACTTGGAAAATGGTGTTGGACACCTAGAAGAAAAGCTAGACTTCAAAATACGTTTTTCATATTACTTGTGTTTAGCATATGAAGATTCTTATTACACAGCATCAGGATTAAAGGTTTAGAAGCTGAGAGCAACAAATTCTAGCTTCTGTAAACACCAGGGAAGAAATAGATTTCACTCATATTATGGTAACCAAAGCAAGTTCATACATCAAGGCTTAGATTTAGAATATGCACAGCTCAGCAATCCCAAGTGATGGAGTGGGTAGAACAACAGAAACTGATACACGATTTTTAACCCTTAACATTGTACAGCAGAATCAAGTTGTCATAAAGGCAGTTGCTGCACTCTACCTTGTAGATTAGGGTGAAGGGTAACTGATCTTCAGTGCAGTGGTATTTTTTTCTCTGTGCAAATTAATGCCTTGAACTAAGGACAGTGCTGCACAAACCTGAGTCATAATTTGCATTACCTGCTACCCTGGACAGTGTTCACGAACAGGAAAATGTGAGATGCTTTTCATCCTTACTTGCACATGTTCTGTGCTCATAGATTCAAGAGGCAGTCTCTATCCTTTGCCAAAAAGAAAGCTATTGCAGCCTGATTAAAGCAACTAAATTTTCAACCATGTTCAGAAAGATCATTAATCATCATAGGATAGAAGTGATTGTGCTACAGTAATATCAATAACTTCCTTTGCTCTACAGAGACCCTTCTAACCAGGATACTCTCCAAGAACACATTAAGACAGAACTCAACAGTGATTAAATATTTTACAAGCTTCTCTAGACCCTGAAGGCCCCAGTTTCCATAGCTTTAGGAAAAGGTATGAAAAGCAACACTTTCCCAGTACAGCCTCTAGACCCTCAGTATTGCTGAATTTGTGAAATTGGTATTTCTGCAAAACCAAAACACATATTATAATCTGCCTCTTTTGTAAAGCTGTTGGTTTACCAGGTAGACGTTTAACCTGTAAGTGTGCAAGGGGTACTTAAGTTCAAGATATAGCCCTGAAAAGAAATAAAATAAGCTTTACAGTACACTGTAAATGTGATCAGCCAAACTTTCCTTTTGTGCTGCAGCCAATAGGCAATGCAGTAATACCCTGTCAAAAGATAAGAATCACTTTATTATTGGGGTTTGTTGTAAACCTTAAATGGCTTTCACCACATCAAATTCAAGCCTGAAGTATTATATTACATCTTATTTAAAAGGTAAGAATATACTTTACAGATGCCGTTTGAAATTAATTCATTAGAGAGAAGCACGTATTCACCTCTGGAAGAACATTTCTGGAGTAGGTGATAGAAGACTGATTTGTCTTTGGAGTGCTCTGAGGAGTTTGCTGGTCTGGAGCATCATGCAGAGCAGATACAGCTGAGATTTTACCTGAGAAAGAAGCAGGATGATTTTTCCCCTATCATGCAAAATACAGTCCTACATCTCAAAATTAGGTCACTGTTTAGATCTGTGGAGTAACTCAGTATGGAGATACATATTCTAGCCACATGATTTATGAGAGTTATTTTTAATTAGTTTTTAATTGATTTCTCAGTTAATCAGCTACTAGCTCATGCTGTTTTCTACTAAAATCTTAGAAGCATCTGACATTATTAGACTCTTTGAAATAAGGGAGGGAAAAGAACAACTCCTTGGATCAAGTTCCTAAGCAACTTCATGTATCTTATTGTCTAGACAACAACAATCAGCTCAGAGGATGTGTGGCACCAAGCCTTGCATTCAGCTGATAGGCATTTCAGAAATGAACCTGGGTACTGGGCATGGCTTTAAGCATCTAATCCTGCCTTAATGTGTTCAACACTTCCTATAACTCCAAGGTCATTAAGATATCCTTTTCCATCTCACTGGAAGGAAGCACAAACACCTCCTGTTTTTAATACTATTCTGTCTTACCACAAGTGTCCCAGTAATCTGAAACCCCTGGTCAGTCCTCAGTGCTGCCATACCTTAATTTACATAATGCTCCTTGGTAATCCATACCCTGCAAAAACTTTTTCAGTTATCCACTTGCTAACCTCCAAAACCCCCAAGATAAGCTTGTTGGCTGATACAATCATCCTGACAACCCTTTGTTCCTCAGCAGTCAAATACAGCCATAAAGGTATTACCTGAGAGAGTCTGAACATTTTGTTCTGATGGATTAAGTGAACTACACTGAAGCCCTTGCAGTACATTGGGAGGTTGCTGCTGTTCAGATGATCCATGATTTTGCAAGCTGCTAGTAAGAGAGGAGGGCTGTGCTTGCAGAACAGCATTGCAGGATGTCCTCTGTAAACAAAATTGTATTCTCTATAAAAAGACTGCAGCAGTTAATCCAGCCGAATTTTTTAAAAGCTGTTTGATCCTCTTTTCCCACCACTATCATTCCCACTGCTGATCACATTCAGTACCCCTTGCACTGCGATACTGATCCATCATTTTCTAAGTGTTTCAATGACAAAAAGCCGATGAGGTAAAAGTGCATTTGCTGCCTTGGTCTAATAGGTACAGAAAACCCCTGAGAACAAGATGTAATGTGAGGATTTCAAGTATGATGTTTGTTGCTGCTCAGAAGGTCAGTTCAAGGCTGTTAAAACTGACCAAGCTGAAGCTCATTTCCTGGATCCTGTTTTCAAGTTTATTGCTGTCATTCTGTCACTGCAGAGGCTGCAGCTCTCAAGTAAAAAAAGGGTGTTGCATAATTTCCTTCTCTGAATCTTTGCTCATGAAGATGCAGAAGGAGCAGCTGAATAATACATTTGCAGCCTAGTTTCCTGTACTTTAAGGGAAAGTCAGTCTATTGCAAGAAAAATGAAGGTTTGGCTGTGATTTTGCTTTGAAATTCAAGGTCTCTGTCTCTGGTAGCTTCAAGGGAAATTGTTGAAGGCAGCTAACCTTGACAAGAAATAATACCCACTGTATAATATAGGAATAGAGCAATTCAATCTAAGAGGCATTAAAAAATTATTTCTAGATAAAACTGTTGTTGGTTCTAATAATACCATAACAATAAGCAACATTAAAGTATCCTGAAAATAAGTGGTATATTGTACAATTCATTTATTCTCACGTGTAGAAGTGAGGTTATTAATAGATTAAAAAACATGACATTTTTTGTAAGGTGAATTCTATGCTCAGAGATCAATTTGGGGAGTATTTGCCTTTTTTGGGGGGTGGGTGGGGGTATGTGGAACATTCTGCCCTTCTTCATCAAACACATGATCACCACAATGATTATAAAAGTAAAAGCCTCAGTTCTCCCAGTATATCTATTCCTATACAGATGCATAAGGTACTTTTAACAAACAGCTCATGGGACATCTTAATATCAATCAGTCCTACAGAACAAATAGCATTCAAGCCATATTCATTATTTCCTGATCAAGTTGCATCATTTCTATTACCACCGTATGTTAAAAAATAAAGATTTGTGTAATAATTTTATTTGTTTAGGACAAAATTATTACATCCATTCCAGCTTTACCTTAGACTTTTCCATAGAAGTTGGACAGTTCTGCCTGGCTCCAGTTTGTTTTGAACATTTTTCTGTAACTATAAATAAATACAGTGAGGGGGATGGAAAAAAAATTAAAAAAAAAATAAATCAGTCATTCACATATGTTTCATTATTCATATATAGAAGGTGTGAGTTGCAGTTGTACCTAGAGTCAAACCTCACAGTGAAAGGAACATTATCATCTTGAATATGTTGACTTGAGCTTGATGTGTTTAGAGATCTTCTTCCAGGTATAAAAAGAGACTACAAAGATTGCTGCAAGATCAAGGTCTTCATTGCCATTGATTCACTGTGTTTGCTCCCCCCACACTGCAGAGGGTCGAGCATTCACCTCACCTTATCCCTCACATGGAGATCTACACTGTAGACCTCCAGTTCTGTTCCAAAAAACTAAAGAGTTTTGTGTACAGAGAAACCTCATTCAGTGTTCTGATGCTGTAATATCCTTTAAACAAGCCTGAAACAGTTTAAGCACCAGGGTGGATTTTGGCTCCACAGTTAATGCTGTAGGCACTTCTGTTGCTCAGGTCACCCTGCATGCTGCAGACCAGAAGATGAAAGTAAAGTGAAACACACTTTCAAAAAGGGATCAAAGCTACAAGAGTAAGCTATAGCCCAGTAGTCAAGTGTCCAGGTTAGATACAAAGACCTTTTGGTAGCTTATTTTGGTTCCTATAGATTTTCACTAGTAAGTTGGATGCATGTAGTGGGGTTTGGCTGTTTTGTGTTAGCTTGGAATCTCAATATTAAGGCGTTAATTCCATTTCATAGCATTGAAATTCAGCCTTCAAAATGGAACAAACCCCAAAACAAAGACAACTAAAATCCTTGGTAAGCATATGGAACAGTAGATGCTAAGAGAGAAGATATTTTGCCTACACAAACACAAAAATAAGCCTTCTAACCTGATTCGGAGTCACTGCTATCTGAGGAGCTAGAATCACTGCTAGTACTGCTGCCAGAATCTGAGGAGCTGCTGCTGCTGTCACTCAGTCTGCTTGGCCCAGTACTTGACTCAGCATTGTTTTCAACTGTAGGAGAAAAAGAATTCAGAACAAGCTGCAGTGGAGCATTCTTCACATAAAAGACTATGATCAACCTTGTTAGTCCTATTCTCCCATGTTCATTTTATTTCACTTCCTTATCTACTGTCTGTTTAGCAGTGGACTTGAAAACAAAGGCCTCCCTCTAGAGAGGAGAAAGTTCAATTTACCAGCAGCAAGTTACCTGAATTAATGAAATATCCAAGGAGAAGCTGCAATCACACAATTTACAATTCTGAAGTAGATGAAAACTGTAGAGACTTAAAGACACAATTCAAGCAATTTTCCCCCATAAGTTTTCCTGTGGTTGAGAGCCTGTTTCTGTGCATGTTGCTGCTGCCAGACTTGCCTGCAGAGTTCTTTATCTACAGCCAGCTCTTCTTTCCCTAGCCATGTGTACTCCCAAATTGCCATCTTTTTCCACCTCCCCACCATCTGACTATTTTGCATCTGCAGAGTTGATTTAACTCAGCTTATAATGATTTTGCAGTCAAACTGTTTTCAAAATTTTTACTCTGTGGAAGCTTCAAAAATGAGAAGTTACATGGATACCTGTTTCTCTGGACACAAGTCCAGATTTAGCTCTTGTAAACAAGCCAGATACCAGTTGTAAAGATGTCCTAGCCAGCTTCTCTCTCCTCACAACATATAGTTCATAATTGATTTAAGCTGCTTCTTTAAGATTTTCTTTGTAGGATATTTTCAAGCCATTATGTATACCAGACAGGAAGACTTGACTAAGCTAATGATGGATACAAATGTCTCTGTGTCTTCCAGAACTGCTTCTATCATTTCAGCTGATTTTACATAGGAGCTAAATAGATATCCAGTGGAGGGCAATAATAGCACTCACTATTTTAATGAGGAACAGCTTGACTTATAATAGCAGCATCAGCTGCATTGATCCATTTTCAGCCCCTGATGAGAACCATCAGTAAGTGTACAGCTCAAGTATGCACTGAATTTCTGCCTTTGATCTTGAAAAGCATTATTGCCTGAAAACTGAATTATTCTCCTAGGACACTTCCTTAAACCTAAGGTCACACAGCACACCTGTCACTGATACACAAGTTTTGTTAGCATGACAGCATTAGTGACACTGCCATGTAACACATATTAGTAGAATTGGTTATTCTTGCATCTCTAAACCACAGAAAATGAATTGCAAACAAATAGACTGTGTGACCCTCCACACTCCCCACCTTTTCATATATTAGCATAAGGGAATTGTTTAGTGTCCCTTAATTTCTCAAACTGTCACCATCTTTACCTGTAATAAAGTATTAGGTGCAGGAATAAGGAAGCTGCTTTAGACAGGACAAGTAACTGACCAAATTTGCTGCTGTGACTCCAGCTCACTCAGCATAGAAAGAATCTTGAGACTAGAAGTGGGAAGCTTAAGACCCCAACTATTCTGAGGACGAAGTCTCTAATAGGACTAAAGCCCAAGGGAAGAATTCCACTTTAAGCTATTTCCAATCCAAATGAGTAAAAGTTAGAGCCACATTACTCTTGAAGTTCTCCTTCTTTGGGTTTAGTTGACCATTGACATCCAGTAGCCTCTTCTCTAGCTCTTGTTTCCTCTCAAAATTAAGTTCTTCTTTTGA
This sequence comes from Sturnus vulgaris, assembly GCF_052056855.1. NCBI lineage: Eukaryota > Metazoa > Chordata > Aves > Passeriformes > Sturnidae > Sturnus > Sturnus vulgaris. The sequence continues at coordinate 16,908,485 of NC_142251.1, read as the reverse complement.
CTTCGTTGGTTTTTTAGCTGCATGTGAAACGGAAGTTAACATGAAAGCAAACCACAAAGCAAATCTAATGGACTTTTAAAAACATGATTTATGCTACATACCCTGCTTACTTTGTTTCTTCCTCAAACAGGTTGCTACGTATTTCTCTAGTTCTCTGAGTGTTGAAGCATTTAAAGTTTCAAAGTCTATTTCTATCTCATCAGGGTTAGAGTTCCTCAGTGCAGGTTCTCTTGACTGTATTATATGGACTACTTTCCCAAGCTTATCTCCAGGGAGTTTATTTATGTCCAAACTCAACTGTCGTTTTTCATCATAATTCATAGGTTTGGCACCATCTTCATCTTCTGACTTATGTGCCAACACAACCTGCTGCACGGTTTTCTTTGATTGACTGCAGGAAAAAAGTATACTGCAGTAACAGCAGTTTAAAATAATTTGACACCCACACAAAGTCCTCACACTTACATGTTTAAAGACAGCTTTTTCTTAGACTTCTTCATGTGTTTCAGATTTTTCTTCTTTTGAATCAAGCTTTTTATTTCAGCTTTTCCCTTGTTCTTTCTTTTCTCGCTTTTAGCCTTCCCTTTTTTCTTTTCTGGTCTAGATAAGCATGCTTTGGTCAAAACCCACAACTGCTGGTGAAGAGCTTTAAGCTATCAAAAACAAAAAGAAAATAAAAAAAACTCCAAATGCTGATCATTTTGGGCAATGTAGGAGGAACAATAAACTGGTGGTCCTAAATATTATAGGAAATTTGTGGCAGCAGAGCTGATATTAATAGGACGTCTGCTTTCCAAACAAGATTTATTTTCCAAACATTTTACTATATTGTATCTTAGTCACAGATTGTGCATCTAGAAGATGTAGGAATGTTTATTTTATGCAGACATTTCTAACAGCATATGCCTTTTAGCATTCTACATTCTAGGAATACAAGCACGCCCCCAAAAAAACAAACAAACAAAAACCCCAACCAGACAAACAACCAACCAACAAACCACTGTAGGGATTTGCAGCAGCCTCTCTAATTTCAAGAATTTGCAATGCACATAAATGCCCTGTTAGATTATATTTCTACAGCATTGCTGAATTCAGCAAATGGGACTGGGTTCATGCCCAGTATATTTTGCAATATAAAGTGGCTAGTTGGGACATACTAAGAATTTTGGAGAAGAGCTTAACACAACTTTGTTTTAAACTCAGGAATTGGAAGATGGTCAAATAATAAGATTAGAAATCAGACATATTGAAATACCTCACTACTGTAAAGGTTGGCTTGTACACTTGTATTTGTCATCCTGCCTACACTTACAAATTGATGATGCTAATCTGACAAGGACAGAAGAAATGCTAATTTTCCCCAGAGTTCATAGATACAGCAGCAACAGGTTAAAAAGTTATGTTCAAGCAGAAGCAACACCCATGCCACTCCTAACATGACGCATGGCTTTGCTTCACTGGTTAGCATGAGGTACCTTCTTTCCTCACACTGAGCTTTCTGAAGAAGAAATTAATGACTTGGTTTTGTGCAGCTCAAGAGAGCCTGATGGTAAGAACAATGCTTTCTGACCATTTGAAAGAAATGACCCTGTTGGAAGAATATGCCACTAAGCTCCATGTGGAGTGCCTGGAGGCTCTCATACCACAGAAACACAGTTTTGTTTTTTAAGAAGTTTGAGAGTCCTCTGAAGAAGTGATAGGCAAAAGCAGAAGAACAATTGCTCACTTTTTATTTGTGAGGCACTATTTGCTTAACATTTGGCAGTGCTTTCAAACAGGAATAAAGTTCTGCATTAAAAATACAAGTTGCTAGAATCTTTTGAAAACTGATTTTTGTTGCTAAGCTTTGGACTAGACCACTGAAAGTGGCATTATCAGAGAGCTCTTAAGTCACACAGATTAAGTACTAATGCTTACTTGCTCCTGAAGCTTTCTGAGGTGCACTTTTTTCTCCTCTTCAGAGTCTTCAGATGATTTTTCTTCTGAAGAGTTATCATTACTACTTTCACTGGAATAAGCTTCTGTCATTTCTCTGACAGGTTGTGGCCGATGATCACTCGCAAGAGGTTCATCAGGAATTTCAGCAAAGTGCATTTCAAAAACATCCTGAAGAGTTAGGTTTGGGAACAGCATATTTTTGAGATTTCTAAAGGCATTATGCAGCTACTATGTGTAGAACCACACAGCAACACAGTAGTTGAGTCTCATTAGTGGATTCTACATCAGGGAATGAAAAGAACTGTTCTTTTTCAAGTCTGATTTAAAAGATAACTCACCTGAAGTTTTCTTGCCATAGCAACTATTTCATGGTCTGAAGAATTACGTTTGTAGCAGCTCATGAACATTAATCTAACATCTGTAGCAAATTCTTGTATATCATTATATTCAAAGTTATCCATTTTCTTCTAGAGGAGAATAAAATTAAGGCACACTTAGTAGACAGCATCACCATGAAAATGCAGAAAGAAAGGAGGAACAAGAATTTTAACAGAAATATACAGATTCAGCTTGTATCAAGACAGTAAATATTATAAAAAACATTATGGAAATACCCACATCTCATTTCAACGTTGTCTCTTGAACAGTGTAAGAGTTTTTTTCCTCTTTTAAACAGATTTAATTGTAATTGCTGGAAGGAATTTGTAGTACTAGTTTCAGCACTTGGTCAAGACAACAATGTTTGGGTGGTTTTATTTGGTTCTGAGCTCAGCATCTGTTTTTGATTCTACGTATGGTATTACAGAAAACTTATTCCATAATACCTGGAGTCAAACTAATGGACTAGAAATTGCAAAATAGCCTTTGTACTGGGCAAGTTAGCTTTCAAGATAATTCAGTAAGGTATTAAAATGGAACATTCCCCCAAAAAAGTAGAGCTTAACTGGGCTAAATACTTTATCCCATACAGATACACTCAGTGTTCAGAGCACTGTCCTCATATCTCCATCTAGAATGGCTGCTTTCCACTAAAAAGGTGAAATGTGTCATGTAAATATCCAGTGTAGAAGTTCTAGGGCACTTCATGCAGAATACTGAGATTGAGGGAAAAGAAGAAGTTGACAAAAGTGCATTTTGTTTTATAGAACATTAACAACAGCACTGTGTGTACAGATATTTAACGTGTGGCATCCATGGAAGGGCTTCATGGAGATCATAATTCCATCACTACTTATATTAGCCTTTTCAGCAGTTAGGTAGATTAGCCACTATGTGTCACTGTGTCACAACGAGACTCAGCCAAGGTCACAGAAGAACGTCTAAGTTTGAGAGACAAATAAATGCATCTGGTTTCTAGACCCATTATGCATTTCATAGGAGAAGCAGCTTTCATGACACCTTTTCAGCTAACACATTTAAAACCTTGTAATTACACAAATAGTCCAATTTCCCCAGAAGCACTTACTTTGATGGTTCCTAGGTCTGTAGGACATTTGGCTTGGCTCACACCAGTGGAGAAAGATGCCACATCTACAGGTTTTATGAAAGGCCACGCATATGCTGCATGTTTCTTTGAAAACATTTCTTTAAGTATTGCATTACAATGTTTTAGTTGTTCTGACGACTGAGTCTTTTTAATAACTCCGGGTGGCTGTTGAGAATCTGAAAGGGATCTCTTCAGAAACTTATTTGTTACTATACATTCATTTTCACCTCTACATGCTTTAACAGCTTTTCTTTCATTAAACACTGCAGAAGATTCACCACTTGCTGTGACTATTGATGTAGTAGGAGTTGTAGTGTCAGCCTTCCTTTTCACACCTTTTTTTGCCTAAGAAAAAAAAATATACAATTGTCCAGAACAGTAAAATAACGGCCAGTTTTAGATTACTCTTTTGTGTGTGTATGCATAGTCCAGAAAAAGTGTTGGAACTTTTAGAGCTATTGAAGTCAGAGCAGAATGCAGCTATTCCACGAGCTTAAAGTAAAAACCTACAAGGTATTAAAAGACCAGCACACTAAGCTCCTTGTGGAGCTTCAATAGGCTCCTACAATCTTAGTTTTAGAGGAGAGATGTAGATGTACTGCAGATGATCTGACCACATCTGGCTGTGGTCAGATTTTAGCCATTTGTGAGGATTCCAGGAAGCTAGCAGATTATGAAATTACCTGCAAGTTGACAGCCACAGGAAGGAGGAAAACTACTGCAATTCATTTCAGGCCTGGTTGAGGGCCTTATGTACACAGTTTATCTGTGTTTTTATTTAAGTGGTGTAGTATTTGGTTTGGAAGCCATATAATGTGTGCTTTGTCATCAGTATTCAGACTCTACGTGAGTAAAGTGTAAATACACACTATAGGAGAGCCTGGCAAAAGTGCCTATTCCTCATTGGAAGAGCAAAAGCAAAACAAAGTCAATACAGGAGTGTCCAGGAATGCATTTGCGAGCTCCAAACACCTTCCAGGCTAGTTACACAGTGTTTAAGCAAACATGCTAATTTTTGAATAATCAAGCATTTGATTTACATAAAAATCATGAGAAATTATTAAATAGAACTTAGAGCTTTATTTTACTACTCAAACCATTATCCTCAAGGTGTAGCCTGCAGAAGTATATATAGTAATGCACTTCAAGAATTATCATCTTAATTTTTTTTCTTTGAGAACATTTTAAAACTACATTCATAAGAAAAGATGTACCAAGCAATTATTCCAATTTGTTTCGTTTCTAGAATTAGTACTGGCCCAGTTATTTAGCAGAGGCATAGAAGATTTAATAGAGAGCTCTTACTATCTTCTGTTATAACAAAAGTTTCAAAAACATACAGCAATAAGCATGGCTCCTAAGGTTTTGCCATCAGTGCTTGAAGAAGCAATTTCAATGTCTTTCTTTCTCAAAGTTATTTGAGGAAACTTACTTTTGTTATAGAGGCTGCAGCTGGCATTAAAGCAGTCAGCTGAGCTGCAGACAAAGGAGCCAGTGTAACCTGCTGTCGCTCTCGAGTCATCACTGGAGGCTGCTCACTGCTTTCAGTTTGTTTCTCATTTGTGCTTTGCTCATTTGAAGTCCCAGGGTTGGACTGCCATGTTTCTGGTTGTTTTAATACAGGACATTTTAGAATTTAAGTCTTATATGTTGCAGTTAATTTCTTTCATGGTTAAATTGACCAGTTGTCATCATAACCACTCTTCTATAGAGGAATGCCATAAATAAATGTGAACAAGAGCGTTTGACACTTACGGCAGCATTGGTATCCTCCTCTACTCGCACCATTAGTGCTCCAGCTAGAACATCATGCCAAGTTACACATTATTTGGCTTCAAGAAAGCATGGATTAACTTCAGACCAAAGATTAAAAAGGCATCACACTACACTCTGTATATTGCAAAAACGTTCTTGCCAAGGAAAGTATCAAGTTGTTTTCTACAAACACATAAAGACCAAGCAGGAAAGAGTGCAGACTGCATCATGTAGGTTCATCTTTCCTAAGCATAGGTAATACCTGCATATGATTTTTGGCAATGTTATAGATCTTCACTACTGAGATCTGAGAACAGTTTAGACCAATGCTTTTCTGTGTTTGGTGTGGCTGATTAGATTATTCATATCTTCATGTCTTTTTCAGCTGTTACTCTGTTTAGTTCCCACAGATGTTCACACCTATTAGTTATATAACACAATGCTGAGCAGCATGACAGTCTCTGAATTGGAAGTCAGTTCCTTTTCTAAAAAAAACCCCAAACAAACAAACCTTTAAAAAAAAAAAAAAAAAGAATCTTCTGAAGCCTTGTAGCAGCATTGTTATTTTTCTGACTGTTTTGGAACAGTAGAGAACACCCAAACTGTTCCAGAGTTGAGTTGTGACAAAGAAGATTTCCTGTTTCCAGTTTTACTTGCTTCATATATTACAAATTCAGTATATAATAGAAGCCTTACCTTTTGTCTTCTTTCCTTTTCTCTTTCCTTTATTGAGACTCACTAGTCTTTCTTCTGGTGGCATATTGGCTATTTTCTGCATAAAGACTTTTTCTAGTTCTTCAGCCATAAACACAATGTCATCACCTGGCTGCAAAATATGGTCAGTACATTCAGTAAAGGAGAGGCTGCAGTAATGGGAGCTCTCTCATAAAAAGCCAGGCTAGAGGACTGCCCCAACAGGTTGAAAAAACCCACCAGTACCAGAGAGGTCTAGAAATCATTACCATTCCTGCTCCTGCAACTCCCTTTAAAATGTTTCAATGGTGAAGTAATTTGCTTTTTCTCTCACTGTCCCATTGAAAAATCCTCCTTTACCTCTGCATACTTCTACAGCAAAGGCCAAAGGGGCAGATCTGCAGCTCCCTTATTTATCCCTGTGTTCTGAAGAAGCTGTTGAAGCTCAAAGATACTAAGACAGCCAACAGGAGATGCTCAACTTCATTAGGTTAAACTTGTTGAAGGAACACAGCGTGGCTCAGGGTTGCTGGCCTTGGACTTGTACAGCAGTGACATAGTGCTTGCTGTTCAAGAGCTCTGCAGCTAAACCCCAGAGATTTTGGATGTGGAGTCCTTGTGTAGAAAAAACTATGCACTCAGTTGTTGGAACAGCAAGCAAGACTTCATTTATGTGTCTTCAATGAATCCTAGCTAAAAAACCTCCCCAACGCTTTTCAGAGAAAAGGGTTTAAAAGAAATAATGGAAGTGTCAATTAACTTACTACATGTTCTAATAAGCATGTGCTTGTTTTAGACTTGTTTGTATCATTCAGTAGAACCAGTTACTGGTAAGAGTTGGTGTTCCACATACCTTGTTGTACATGTAGCAGTTCCAAAACATAGTTTTAAAGTCTTCAATACATTCTGCAGCTTTTGTGTAGTAATTGTGTTCCAGACGCTTTTTTATGGTGCCCAAGTCCATAGGGTTTTTTATGATAGTGTAATAATCCTGTGATATTGAAAGAATAGGTCACCAACCATATCTTAACGTTAGGACACAAAAATTATTACACATTTAGTTATGAAATCTAAATTGCAAGAGAATTGCATTACATTAGAAGCAGTATTTTATTTAAAGGAAGCCTTCCCCTATAGTCAGAGGTACCAAAAATGTAGGTGTTCAGGAAATCTTCACCTTATATTTTGCCCTTGTTCTTCCATGTAACCTAAATCATTCAAAGCCTCAACGAATATTTATTTCAATAGGCTCCAGTGCTCTACTGAAAGTACTACTTATTAAAACTATATGCACTTCTCATTTGTTATGTCAAAGCCCAGCACTCCAGTTTACAGAATAGAGGAAAAAGAAGCCAAACTTCAACATAGTCTCAGTCATTAACAAAAAGAAGCTGCCAAGTTTACACAATTTCTGTCCAAATATTTTATCCTTGGCTATATTGGCTCTCCTCTTAATGTTGGCCTAGTGAAAAAGTGGCAATATAACCAAAAGGCTGCTGGAATGGGAACTGTCATGATTATTTTAATAGCACAGCAAAAAAACCTTGTGAGACCACGAGACTGTTTCCCTGATGGTGCATTTAAGAAACTGGAGTAGAAATATCCCCACTAATTTTACATAGCCATTGTAACATATACATGGCAATTGTACAAAATACCTACTACTTCTAGAATGTTCTAAAGCTATCCTAACAATCTGTTTTGGAGAAATAAAAAAGCTAAATACATCAGAGTGCAGGCTATTTATCAAAACAAAAACACAGTTAATTATTAAGTATTGTCCATTCTGCATCTTCTAACACTTGGAGGAAAAATGCAAAGGGGGCAAATACTTTTATTGTCCTTGCCATGGAGCCAGACATTTGCTTGTTACTGTGCAATGGCTGAACTAACACATACTCTGAGAAGTGAAGAGGCTGCCTTAGAAATCCAGAGAGGCAGAACTGGCCTGAAGCCAGCTGCAAATGTTGCCACAGCTCTGGTGGAATGCCCCTTAATATTACCCTTAAGTAACAGCTACTTCCAAGAAGGAGAAGGGGTAAGAAAAGACACAGAGATAGTCACTTTGACCATGCTTTTGGACAAACTGACCAAATGAGTTTATCACAAGAAACAGCCACAGATAAAGGCTTTTGTCTAAACATAACCAGTGAGTTAGCAGAATTAGTCTTGAAAATTTGTGAGAAATAAATATCGAAGCTTAAGCTGTTGGAGGAGGAAAAAAAAATAATCCAAGGGAAAGTATAATGGTTTTATTTCATATCTTTCTATTTATCTACCAAGAGCAACATCTTCCAAGTAATCTGAAATACCATTGTGCCAATCATCTATGTTTTCATTTGACTGAAAAACATCCAAAAGTGGAGTCTAAAAATACCTGTATGAAAACTGTGTGCCACAAGACATTATAGTCATCTATTTTGTTACATTTAAGTTGTACCATAAATAACATGCACACAGCAGAACAGAAAACAAATTTAAGCATTATATCTTCTACTTCATGGAAGGATGTTCTTCCACCATAGTATCATGAGAATCATAGCTTTTTTAATTTCCCTGTTTTTGCAGGGACATTTATTTCCTCTAGAAGCTTCAGAGTAAAATGATTTGAAATTGACAAATACTATCGGTGTAATGACTTCTCTGCAGCAAAATTGTTCCAGATTTGCCTGTTTACTTCAGGTTCAATCAGATCTGACCTTCCATCAAAAAGTATATGACATTAAGGCTGCTTTATATTAAAAAAAATACTCAGAGGCAAAAGAAAATATTCATCATATGCAGTGTTAATAAATATGTCTAAACCAGAAGATAAGTTTGAACATCAATATACAGAAAGTCTAAGAAGCCTGTTTAAGCATTATTATTATCATCCCTTAGAGATACTGATTTTATAGTTTCAGATGAGAAAAATGAGCAAAAATGCAGCATTTCTCTAGAAAGAGAACACTTTTCTTGTAGACTTGCATTAATGACAGCAGTTCAATAGCAAATTAGTCTTCCATAATCTGTTGCATCAGCAAAAAACCTGTTTAACATTAATTCACATAATTTACATATTAATACTCCAGTTCCAAAATGTTTCTTACAGGCAGATTCAGTGCTGCTGCATCAACAGGTTGCTGAAATGGCCAGGAAAAGTTGTGTCTCCACATGGCTCTCATGACCACCCTCTGTAAGTACTGAAGCTGGTTTGTTTGACATCCACTGCTTTTGTTATTTATGTATTCTGGTGGAGGAGGGTTAATAATAATGGAACGGTGCTGGCTTTGAACAGACATCTTTAGCGAGTTTGTATTTCCACTTGTTCAAAGGTCATTACACATTGAGCCTGAAGGGAGCAAAACAGAAGCACTCAGTGAAGATACCTACATTTAATGCTGTTTACATGTTCACTTCTGTTTGTAGAACACCAATATTGTCACTACAGCATACCTTCATGTTCTAAGCAAGACATTGGTTTTAAAGTGCATATCTGGACATACTGCACCCCTAGAGTCTAGAGATGCATACTAGCTTTCTCCCAAAAAGTCTGATAGTCTGCTTTTTGTAACAGAATGAAGGATTTCATGAGGTGTGAAAAAGGTCATAATCAGGTAGATAGCTACTGCAATCACCACATTGCCAGAATAGTACATATGGCCCACTCTTAGAGCTGTGGCATCCCAGCAGATATTGCTGGTCACACATCTTATATTTTCATTTATTTATTTCAGTCTCCAAAAATACCAGTTCTGAGCTCCTGAAGCCCACGCCTTAGCTAATAAGAGTGAACATTATTTGTACCACCACATACCATTAGCTAAATGCTAAACCTTTCACCAAAGTATCTATCTTAGAAGGGAAAGATCCAGACACATACAGGATCTGCCTCTCCTATAAGTGGCCAGCAATAGAAGAAAAGTTCTGAGGTAGTTTTAAGTCACTCACAACCCAGTCAAGCCCATCTTGCACTATTTTCAACTCTTAGGATACATAATCATTTTTTCCTGCTTTTTTTCTGCCAAAAAACCCACACTAGATGATATCAAGTGCAAGATGTTCATCTTCCCCATCTGAAGCTCCAAGGCTAGAAATGGAAGACAAGAGCAAAAGAGTACAGTGTGAACTTAGCAAAAAATCTTACAGCAACAAGCAGATAAATAACAACATTTAATACTTAAATAAGAACCTAATATAACATCTAACTTCGTGAACATTTTGTAAATTTGTACAGCAGAGTCTAGAATAAAAGCTCAAACTTGGCATCAAGAGTGCCAAGGAAACCAAGAGAATGAAGCTCTGTGTACATAACAGTGTCTTAGGCCTAGATGCTTAGCGTTTAAAACCTTAATTTATGCTGGGAAAACTAATGTCCATGGTATCAAGAGAGCTAAAACTACACCTTCTAAACACAGACTCATGTTTGTTTTGGTCAGTCCCTCCTTTACTACCTCCCCAGTCATAGAAGATTCTTCCCTACCTTAAAATAAAACTTATGTTTGCATACTAAAGCAAAAGCATGATCAAATTCCAACCAGTTATGTTCTTTGGTATTTTTCAAAGCACCCCTTCCCAACCCCATGTGTCCTTGAGCTATTGAGTCAAGTCCCAAAGGCCAAGTAATCTTAAAAAGAGAAGCCCTGAGTGTTCTTTAAGACCCAGTTTGAAGTTTTTAGCTAATCTGATAGAAATGTGGTTTTAGTTGAAGAGTAAAAAGTAAATAGCTTACATGAACTACATTGCTAGAGAAGTCAAGGCTTTTAGCAAAATATCACATCTTGTGGGAATCAAGTTACTTTTAATTTTTTTTTGTAAGAAAAGATTATTTGCTAGCAGTGAGCACTCTTTAAAAGCATGCATTAAAGAGCCTGCTGAAAAGACATTTATTTCCTCTTGTCTTAGCTCATTATTACAGCTACCAGCATAAAACCTATATACATCATATACTGGTCAAGAATAGCAGCTTGGAGAAATACTAAGGTGACACATACAGAACAAAGGCAGACAGCATACCACAATCTACATACTAAAACCAGTGCATTCTTCAAAGCCTTTTTAACAAATTTTTTTTAGGTGATTGGCAATAACCACACTGAAGATCCATAAAAAATAGTGGAACCTCTCTCAGGTATTAAGACTACACAGAACAGAGTAGAGCCTTCTTACTGTAAGTAGCACCATCTCTTCTTTCAAAAGGACACCTGTTTCCATAAAGACACCCACAAAGCAGCATTTCTGTGTTTAGGACTTCTCTTGGGATCCAGCAAACAAACCTTAGTTTTGAAGACAGTCCACACAAATATTAGGTGTTGAAAGAACACTGACTTACAGCTATTACCACAGCCAACACCAACCACTCTTAGGCAATTCAAAACTGAACTTCCACCCTCAAAGCAGACTAGTCATCTTTTTTACCTTAATTTTAGGGAAAGCCAGAACTCACTTCCTCCCCTCCTAAAAGATGAGGGAAGAAGAGAGCTTTAGAGAGCAGAGTAGTCTTTATAACCTGCTCACACCCTCATCTTATTCTCTTGCAATAACTGTGAAACACCTGCAGCCCTAACTAAAACCTGCCCTATCAATGGTTCTCATTGGGAAGTTATCAACATAAAATAGGAGCAGCTGCTAAGGGCTAAAGCACACCAGATGGTTATTGATGCCAGATCTGCTCTCTATAGTCAATAAGACAGGGTAGAGGGATGCAAGAAGAGGAGTAGATGTACTTGGATGAATTTTGGTTTGATTTTCTTACCTTAACTTCTAAGTCTTAAATTTAACATGATGGGAATGCTTTATCAATTATCCTGGGTCACACTGGGTTATGGTATAAGATTATAAATAGTATGTTTGTTTAGGTACAGTATTCATATTTTTCTTCAACTCACAGATTTGTTAGTTAAATTAACACCCAAATCTATTTAATGAATGCACAGTAGTATCAAAATGAGGATCAGGTTATTTAATAATAAATTTCATTTGTTGTCAGTAAACCCACGAGTACTTGGAATTTAGCCAGCTTATTTTGAATTTTGGCTATTGACTAAGCCTTTGATTCTCTCAGTACACCTCAAGATCTTAATTTCCAGAATACTTTAGTATGAGACAGATCTGCAAAATCAGATTTGTATTAATTTTGTTGTTCCGTTCACATGTATGCCCCAGCTTACATGATCTCCAGGGATCAAAACCTGCTTGGATTGTTACCATCAAAGTAATTAATCTACATGCTTTTTTTTATTTCCCTTTTTTTTTTTTCACCAGGATGTCCTGGTGACTTTGAGATTGCTGCATCACCCTCACAAGCACATGAAACACAAAATTGAAGCCTTGTGATTAAAGAATTTGATTTATTTTAATTTATAAGAGTTGAATTGTATTTGCTAAAAGTATTCACTTTTAGCATGTTAAAATTAGTGAGAGCATTAAATCACTGCTTCACCTAGTGAATGCTCTATGACAGGACCCCTAGCTATGCAAGTACCAAATACTTAAAGAACCACTAGAAACAGAGTAACAGGAACTGAAGCTTCACACAAATAAAATGTGATTGCAGGAGTCAGCTTTGCATCACAGTAAAACATAGAAATTGAGGTTATTGACGATTGCTTTCTGTCTAGGACAAATATGGTTCTTAGCTCCCTAAATTTGGAGCAACCCTCCTAACGCCAGCAGAGTTGCCGTAGGTTTTCATCAGGGTAAATGATAGCAAAGTGTCATTTCCTTATGCTGTTTAACTCACGGTATCATTTTCCTAGATATTTATAACTTTGTTCATCTGTGACTCTATGGCAGAGTACCCTCTGAAAGTTGTATAGGCACATACAGGAAATGACAGTGAAAAAAATTAAACCATCCCAGAAAGTTGCACTATTCCTGCTTGCTTTCTCACCCATTATATTGTTCTCACACCCAGAGAAATCTCACACTTCATTCACTCAGCCTTCAGCTAGTGTCCAACCAAGGGGCAAGGGGCTATTGGAGAATGATGCCTGACTGGGGGCATATTATATCACCACCTGATGCAGCCATAACTATCTGTCTCTCTGAAAATGAATTTCTAAACTCTTTCATTACAATTGAGGCAGTTATTTCTAACATTCAGCTGGTGAGATGCTCCTTGCAGCCCTGCTGTGGCTCTCCTGGCCTTAACCAGCCCGTGAATAAACAGCTGCCTCTTCCTTGCTCTCCCTTATGGCACTTCAGCTTCTTGCCCAAAACAAACGTGTCCCTCCACCTGCTCTGCTCCTGCCTGGCCTCCTTGTTCATTGGATTGGTAAGAGGTATCTGCTTACTCCTTGGATCTTCCAAGTTTTTTCTTTTCCCATTGTTCCTTATTAATTACCTACTTAAAGTAATGTCCCTGTAGTCAGGCCTTCATTTTTGATGGCCAGCTTGTTTCTGTGCTTTCAGACATCATAACTGGATGTGGATGTGGGGGCTGCTCTGCTTTGAAATGGAGGTATCCTGTGAAAACTTCCATTCCTCTATAAACTGAGCAGGAGAAGAAGCCCTCAGTTACTAGGCTTCTCTGTGTAGGACTTTATTGCATTATTCTGAAAAGTCCAAGTCTATGTCTGTTCTTTGTCCCATCCCATGACCTTTGGCCATCTTACAGAGAGAACGGGAAAAAAATGTCAAACTCCTCTGATGTGGAAAAGGGAACTCTTTTTATTGTGTGTAAAATTAGCAGGATGAGATTCTCAGCATGCTTTTCACAACCAAAGATTTAAATAGCTTGCCAAGGGAAAATGACTGGCTTGTTCAGTATATTTTTGTACTCTCCAGGATGTTGATACTCAATATCAGCACTAAATCCTTGGTTATTAGAACTAACTAGGGTGTAAAGAACGGAACCAAACAGTTTACTAAGTCTGATTTTCACCTTTTTATTTTTCTTCATGTGATGCTCTTTATATGTATTTCAGGAAATGAGCTGTTCTTTTCTAGGAAGTCCTCTACTGTTTTCCTAAAGCAACAATACGTGATAAAATCCTATGTGTTTAGCCATAAACTAGGGATCTAATTTCTGTTTTGCAGTTATGGTGTGGCTGTGCTGCTCTTATACGATTGAACCCAAAGAATGTGAGTGGCCCTTCCATTTGTATCAAAGTTTGAGTTCTCTCCATGCTGTCAAGCTCTTCTTGTGCAGTATGAGAAACTGAGGGTGGAAAAGATGTATCACTGAATTGAATTCCTTGAAGTAATGTTCTTAGAGTTGTTTGAATCCTGAGAAAACAATCTTTTTCTGAGCATAATTTGAATTTTTAAATCCTCCCCAGTGGTGGCTTTGTGCAAGCTGAGGTGGCTCTATATTACAGCTTGCTAGGGTAATGTACATGTTATTAAACACTGTGCCTCAGCTGAAACCTAAGAACTTTTTGAACACGTTTAACACAGTTGCAAGCTATTATGTGTTCATACCCTTCATGATCTAAGCTAACCCAAAGCAGATCTGACTAAAATGAATTTCAGCAGTCATTTCCATGAATAAAATTGGCTCAAACTTATGCTTGAAATGCAAAACTTGAAATGATGATTGAGTAGTTACATCCCCAAGCTATGTACCTGATTTCTCTGTAAGAGATCATACCCTTGCAGCAGAATTGCATAAATTTTTACTTGAGCTTTTATCCTTTCAGATCCCAGATCATTCACCAGGTACCAATTGTAGATTCTTAAGAAAATAGTTATCTGTTTCCTGTTGCACTGTTGCAGTTTTCTGCCAGTAGATGTCAGCGCAGAACTGGTGAAAGTTTATTCTGCTTGTTTCAAGGTAATTAGAATCAGTGGTTCTGTGACTTTGGCCTTAATTGTTAATATCAGATTGCTTGTTCAGAACATCAGAAAGCATGATATCGCTATTCAGACATTGAACATATGACCAGTGCATTTGCACATTTGGTGACATTTGTAAAGAGAGAATTCAGCCTGAATTCACTGTGATTGAAAAAATAAAGCCCGGTAGTCAGTTATTAAACTTTAAGGAAAAGGTTTTCAAGATCGGACTCTGATTCCAAGTTAACTCTGATTCCAGATGATGCTAAGAAGCCAGGGGAAAGGAACTACTCTGTTTTAGAGGGTGGTAGTAATTTGTGGCAACCTCTATGCTGCCAGAAACACAATTACTGGAACATTCCAAGGAGTCCCTGCCCCAGTAACTGGTTATCCCTGTGAGATAATGTGAGGGAGGGATATACTTGCTGCTGGGATTTTTTTTTCCCCCCCTTTCCACTTTCC
Source organism: Sturnus vulgaris (assembly GCF_052056855.1). Taxonomy (NCBI): domain Eukaryota; kingdom Metazoa; phylum Chordata; class Aves; order Passeriformes; family Sturnidae; genus Sturnus; species Sturnus vulgaris. The sequence goes on along the minus strand of NC_142251.1, from coordinate 16,893,394 downwards.
TAGAACTGTAGGACTAGTTTGTATATGTATATGGTTGTAGTTTGTATATATTTGTATATATAATATGTATAATGTATATAATGTTATAATATGTATAATGTATATAATATTTGTATATATTGCTGGAACAGCATTTGAGAAGCAAACCTTTGACCACTAGTCTTTACAGTGACATGGCACGGTACATACAAGCACCTGCTGGAACAAGAGGAGCTGTACTTCTCTATACACTGTGCAGACAGGTGCTGTAGCACTGCCTTTGCTTGCTTGATGGCATCTGTTCTGCAAGCAGATGGAAAGACTGATTACATGTTCTTGGGACATGGTCATGCTTCAAGGTGTTCTGTGTTTTGTGAGCAAGCATGGGACACTCAGTCTTACCTTCAGAAATTTCTGCTTTAGAGATACAAGTATGGTATAAGTGTATTCCCACACTTTCCATGCTGCTGTAGCTATTTCTCCTGAGGACTCTGGAGGTCTACCCCAGAGATCTGAGTGCCTCAGCCACAGAGCTGTGCTGCATTGGTCTGTGGCAGAGGAAAGCTTGCTGTGCCCTGTGAGGCAGTGACTTTTAGCCCACTGTCATATCCTGATGGGTGTGTTTCTGAGTCTTGCCTGCTCAAGTCCATGCTTTAGAAGTGAGTTGGCTGCTCACACTGGCAGATTTATGCTGTGGAGCAGGCATTTGGTGAAATCATTGGCATTTTCTCCTTGAAATGCAGAAGGCATGGGGTATGGAGGACAGACAAGTGCACAGGTGTGTGAATGCTGCAGTTACTGTGCATTACTGTGAAGGGACCCAGGCTTTGGGATCATCAAATCATGCAATGGCTGGGATTGGAAGGAAGCTTAAAGAACATCTGTTTCCAACCCCTGTGCCGTGGACAGGAACAACTCCTAATAGAGCAGGTTGCTCAAAGCCCCATTCTATTTGGCCTTGAACACTGTCAGGGTTGGGCCATCCACAATTTCTCATGCCAACGTGTTCCAGTGCCTCACCACCATCACAGTAAAGAATTTCCTCCTACCATCTAAACTAAATCTTCCCTCTATTAGTTTAAATACCATCCCCCCATGTCCTGTCACTTTATTTGGGATGGGCTGAAGCCATGTTGTTGTAGACATCTAGGAAAACCAACAGTTTTGTTCCTGAATTCAAGGCCAGCCTTGAATGGAACTGGGAAGAGAGCAATGTGAGAAAGGGCTGTGAGGAACATCATCAGGATCTCCCTCTTTTGGCTCAGGTCTGTGCCCTTGCCTGAGCTATGTGGCATGTGTACCCATTCCTGGCCATATCTTTGCTAGTCCTGATCCCCAGCTGGCTCCCTGGCTTTACCTGGGAGCTATTTGGTCAACACCAGCTTCTCTGCCAATCACAGGACTATCAGCTGACCCTGGTTACTGTTGGCAGACCTGCTCTTCTCACCTTCCCTGGGGACTTTGGGATTGGGGTCTTGCTGGTGAGGCCACTGTCATCCCTGGCTTTGTGCTCACTCAGGCTGGTGGAGCAGCCAGCTCCTGGTGCTCCCTGACACTAACCTGCTGCTACCAGGCAGCTATCACAGGCTGATTTACCTTCTGTAGGTTACAAATCAAAATTTAAAAATACATGTAAGAATTAAAATTAAAACTTGTCTTGGCAGTACTAGGACCATGGATTTCTGTTAAGTGATTAATGACATGAGTCCTCAAAATTTATGAAGATAAGAATTTATAAATTATTTTTAGAGACAAAGCTTTTGAACTGTTAAGTGTCTTATAGATGGCATATCTGCTCCCATTTGATCCTCTAAAAATAGAAAATGGATACATAAATTCCAAGAAAACATTATTCCTTATTTTTGCAGACTGCAGCCTAAGTCAATGCATGGTTGTGGATGTCAATACAATAAATTCAGAAAAGTTGAGTTGCACAGTTCTAGCTTTAGGAGATTAACTGCCTGTTTGTTTAAAAACTTGTTTCTAGTGACCTTGCTCCTTACCATGTGTCATTACTTTTTGTTGTTTTGGAGGCGGGGAGGTTTCTCACTACTGCCCTTGCTCAAAAAATGGAACTTTTTTAACATCAGAAGGCCAAGGATAGTAGAACTGGCTGTAAATGTTTGACAGTGGCAAGAGGTGATTTTTTTGAACAGCATGAAGGTTGATGCTGGTGACAAAAATCCATTTGGGTACCAGTGTTCTCAGGGCCTTCAATTAGACTGAGTTAAAAAACCTTGCACTGTAGACCCAGAGGTATTTTTACAAGGTGTGCTTTCAGGAGCCTGCTTGTTCAGGGGGCTGATATGGGCAACTAGAAAGTCCCATTGTTCTTAGGGCTGGCTCAGGGTGGGAAGGGAATTTAGATATACCCTCCATGCCTACTTGCAAGGGGCCTAGGAAGTGAGTTTCTGAGAGGAGCCATAAGGGCTTGAACACTTTCAATAAAATTTTAATTAGATATAACTATACAACCATCAGTTTATTTGTCACAGGCTTTATGGTTTTATAGGTTTAGGGAGATTTTTAGGTGTTAAGTGACCATATATTTTACAGGCTTAATATGGCTTTATGTTTTAGATGATTATGACATTTTGCAAGTTTTTTAAAGCATAATAATTCGTTCCTTGGTTCTTCTGCATGTGCAGAACCCATATAGCAATGTATTTTAATAAGAAACCAAATCATTAACTATTCAATTAAAGCCAACCATTTAAAATACCATACTAGGTATTTGTTCACATACGGAGAAAATAACTCAACTGAAATGTGATTTGAAAAGGTATGTACCTTTATGTGCTCAAAACATTTAAAATAGCTATTATGAAATTATATAAGCCCCTAATAATTAGAGTACTGAAGGTCAGTCCCATTGGTAATGGATATCTGAAGAACTCTGCATTCCTAGACTTGAGCAGTTCTTATAACTGCTTGTGTGAAGTGGCTTGAAGCTGAGCATATGGGTGCTGGTGCTTCAGAGCAGTGGCGCTGGTGTTGAAGCTGGTAGAAAAGCCACTATGAAGCTGTGTGTGCACAGCTCAGTCCCCAGACTGGTGACTGATTTCACAAGCACAAGCTTGTGAGCCTCTAAGCCTCTATCCTTCTACAAGGAACTTGCCCTGCTATTTCTGCCTGTGCATTCTGTATCCACTTCTGTGGAAAACTCATCCAAGGCCAGCTTGACTTTTCTCCATTGCTAAACACTCCCTGCTCTGTGCATGTCAGCAGCAGCTCCTGCTATCAGCATCCACAGGCACATTATGTTAAGGACAGTTTAATAATGTTAGAACTTGGCCTTCCTCTATTACCAGTGCTGGTTCTAGCTTTGTTTCAGGCCAGAGAACTCCTGGAGATCACAAGTTGTTAGAATATCATAATGGAAAAACAGAACTAATATTTAAGGCCAGTGGGAATATTCCAGCTCTCTATGCCAAGGAGCCTGTGAAGGGAGCAGTGTAGCAGCAAATGGAGAGGCTTAGTAAGTGACCAGCCCAGTCCTGGGGAGTTTGCCCAGTGCAGAAATCTGATAGCCTGTCACTGCTCTTGCTCTAATAGGTAATGCTGACCAGCATTATTTATTAGGGAGGAGGAAGGAGAACGCAATGCTGCACTGGGATGCAATGCTTGCTACCAGCATGCTTCTCCTCCTTCATCCTCCTAGCTATGCTCTGCAAACAAATGAGGAAGGATAAACAGTGTGGATTTGCAGCTCTGTTCTTGCAATATTAACAGTCCTTGTGGGAAATGTTTATTACTGTATAAATGTGGTGATATGTGACTTTTCCAGGGGTTGAGTTGTTGTGATAATTAAAGCTACAGTCTGTAGAAAGGGAATGAGGAACCTCACACAAGAGGAGATGAGAGAGAGGTCCTTGCTGCATCCCAACTCTTGCAGCTAGGACTGTCCCAGTGGACATATGGCCACTGCCTGAAGCTGAGCAATTCCTATAGGGGCTTTGAACTTTGAAGGTGGCAAAGGAGAACAGAGTGCTCAGGTTGAGAATGTATCCTGAGTGCTTCTGACCCAGCCTAAAGGGCTGAAATGCCTTTGGCTGGAATGGGCAGGGGAGTGTATGGAGAAGTAAGTTTCTGGGGGTGAGAGGTGCCTAGATTCAGGACTCTCATATTCAGTGAGAACAAATAATGAGACAAAAGAGAAGGGCATTTTGGTACAACCTTTCTTTTTACTTTACAAAATGGAGAGATTTTTAAAATTATATAATAGTATTTAAATAATTATGTGGAGGATTTACCCCTCCAGCATGAAACTCTACTGTGCATATTTGGTTTTCTTCATGAGAGGGTCAAAGTATGTTAGAATAATCTTTTTTAAAATGTTGAAGCTTTTTGGGGGGAGAAAAAGCTGAGGGCAAGTTGTAAATGGGAAAACTGTGGGGTTTTTTGGAGATAAATGGCTGGCTGGAGTCTGTTTTAGCTTAAACAAGGGTAATGCAACTTGTGTAAGACTGACAGCCTGTTTATCTAACTTTTGTTTATTATTATCTAGCTTTCTGAATTTTCAAACCTCTGTTTCAACATATTGAGAATTCCCATTTCATTTTTGCGAGGTTCTGTATTTTGTATGATGCATCTGGCTGTATTGCATGTACAGGGGTTACAGAAAAGGCATTATATCTACATTAGGGCTGTACCTTTATATTTATCTATATGCCAAGATTAATCCAAGATGCAGTAATGTTTTGCCCAGAGCCATTGTACCAATGAACCTTAACCCTGATCTTAAGAGACTTACTCTCTGTTCCTGTGACAGTTTGTTTATTCTTCACTTCAGGGTCTCTTTTGAGCTGAAACAGCCATTAAGAGCAAATTGTTCTGGACAGCTTTTCTGCCTCCGAGTAGCAAAAACTGTGCAACTTATTTTCATTTCTTCCTATACCTTTTCCAGGTGATTCTTAAAAACTTAAATCCACTGTGGTATCCATCCAGCACTGGAATGTTCTAAATGCAGAGATATTACTCAACTCATTACCAGTGTGACCTTTCACCATTCCATATTCAGCAGGGGACAAATCCCACTGTAGTTTGCATACATATTATTGTGAATACAATGTGTACAATGTCCATATTGGAGGAAAAAATGCATCCAGGTACTTTGTATATTTTCAGCTGTTTCTGTAGTTTCTTGTGCTATGTGAGTGCCAGATGAAATTACAGCTGTATTGTAAAAGAATGTTATGTGTTAAGAGTTTAACCCTAAAATAGATCTAAACCCTTGTAATTCTGTGGAAGGTGTAAGTGCTTTGTATTCATTCGAATATTTGATTAATCCAATTAATCAATTTAATCATTAAAATTAATAATCTCAAAAAATCAATGAAATTGCATTCCTATATTAAGCAGAAAATAATTTTTTACTTCATAATAAACAAATATATTATCTGTGAAAGGGTAAAAGAAAAGAAATGAAAAGGATTGTTTGCCTGTAGTCTGTAGTACAGTGGAGATATCAAGGGAAAACTGGAGCTTTTGTTAAAGTTAATAAGAGCTGGATCAAACCTAGGATTTCTTACAGCTCTCATGAGGCACCACAGCTCTTGACTTCACTAGCCAAGAATTAAAAATGAATAATTATGAAATATATCTTTCTCTTCACTAAAGAAGAAATAACTCCCAGGTAGATTTAACATGGTAAAACTTGCTTTATGAAACCTTTTTTAATTAACCAGATACCTTACATTATTTCCGGTCCTGCTGTTCTAGTTCTTCTTATAGGAGGACTACTGAAATGGAAATGAAGGTCAGTTTAGTAATACAAAACTTATTTGAGAATTATATCTAAAATGAAAAGTTAATCAGAAATAAAAGTATAATTTTCTTTCAAGTTAAAATCTTAAGCTGGCAGTGCAAATAGGTTTATAGTAGAATTATAAATTAAGTACTGCCTTTTGAAAACATGTTTTGTTGAATTGCAGTTGCAACATAATTTCTGGAAAATTATTGGAAAGGAGATGGATTTTTTTGGTTTGTTTGCATTTTCACAGAGATTTTTCTATCTCTGCCACAGAACAGAGACAGCAATTACTTCTGTAATAGTGCAGATACTCTTCCTTTCTGTTTGCATAATTTTAACATAACTGAGACATTTCATTGCTTAGAATGTAAAAAAATACATGTACAGATCCATATGTATAATGGTTATGTGATTATGTATTTTTTTAATAGAAGTATTTTTATTGCTAATAGTAATTGAGGTTTTTATCTTTCCTCCTCTTTCACTTTATTAGAAATTATGATCCAGGAAAATATGAACAAGTGAAAAATCTGATTTACTGTTTCATATTGCATCTCATTAATTTTAAAGCTGCATAATTGTAAACCACATTAATAGTTTTGAACAAATTTATTTATAGGTAGTTGAATAGCTACATTGAGGAGGTGAAGTGGAGTCTTACAGGATACTTAAAATATTCTATGAACACTTTGTACTACATGCATTAATTGTAAATTTTGAGAAGTGTGAAGTGTTGATGGATGTGATGAACAGAGGTGGGATTGAGCTTCATTACAACTGCAACAGTTTGCAAATATGAGGCTTGTGACAAATTATTCTTGCAGAATAAAGCCCTGCTCTTTGGCTATGTTACCAAACAAATGAAACACTGAGAGGAATCTCAGACTGGTTTCTCTGTGCAAAATCTGCTTGTGTTCAGGTATTATTGTCCTGTAGTGAGGATCGGAGGACAAAAGTACAATTTAGCACCTGAAGCAATCTTGCCTTGTCTGTATGATTTTACTCAAAACATGTAAATTTCTCAGGTGGTGCTCAGTTATCTGTAGCTTTCTGAAAAATTATGTAGGAACATAAATACTTCTGATAGTTCATGAAATATGAATAAAGGCCTATTCAATACTTTCCCTTTTTTTGCGGCTCCTGGGAAACCTAAATTGAATTGTGTTGCTGAAGTTCTTTCGAATACACATTCTGTAAATTTTTTTAATGTGCCATTTACTTTTCCATTAATTTGAAATAGCTTTCAATTCTTTCAGTGCTCCTTCCTGATGAAAAATTTTGGCCGATGCCAGTCCTTATTTATACAAGGTTTCCAACAACGGCTGTTGGACATGTCCTAAAATTATTAACCTCAGTGCTGGAAACATTTCACTTTTCTGCATTGCTACTTCTTGTTAATACAGAGAGAAACTGTCTTCTGTTATTGCTGGGCAAAATGTTTTGCCTCTAAGTAAAATTATAGTGCTGTTATTTGTCTTTTTGACATCTATGAATACAGAAAGCCCAGTGCTGCTGCTTGCAAGGCATCCTCGATTCCCCGTGTGCACTCACTCAAGGGGCTTTCCCTGCATCTCATCATTGTGCACTGTGAATGTAACAGGAACATAAAAGACAGAGGAGCTGTCACAGATGTTCCTAAGACTCCTGCTGCTGCAATGTCTTTCTCACCCCAAATTACAGCAGGCTACATCAAGATTAATTTGGTCAAAAGCAATGATAAAAATACAGAAAATCTTTCAAATTGAGAGAGGTGAAAAACTTCGAATAAGATAATTATATACCTTAGATAAATAAGATGTGCCATAACTCATCTGGTTTTAAAAAGTAATAGTAAATGTTGCTAAGGTAAAGAAGGAATGGCTGTTCAATTTATCTTACAAAACATAGTGAATAAGATAGTCATGAAACTGAATTGTTTTGCCTGTGAAATTGAAAGGAAGTTTTTTCATGCAATGAATATTGTCCCTGGGGAAATCTTTATTTCAGCATATGGTTTGGTATCTAGAGTTTATTGAGATTTAGAAAAAGAGTTGACCATGAAAAAAATCCATCCTTAACAAAACCAAAATTAAAACCCATCCTTACTCAGATTTGACATACTGTTAAGTAAAGAATTAAGTATTTTAGAGGAGAGATAAACACTTGGCTACTGACTTATGGGGTCTAGAAGAATCTTTACCTGAGGCAGGTGTGGTGTAACTACCCCTTGCAAAACACCTTCAAGTTTTATGAGGCACCTGTGGCCAAGGACAAAGCTGTGCACCAGTTGAACCCTGGGCCTGATCCAGCACAACACTGCACACTGACAGCAGTAATTCCCCGTGATGTAGAACATCGCAATGCCCTGGCATCTGTTAGCTTTAGAGGGAATCTGGGTGTGTTTCCCAGGCCGTGGGGTGTAAGGCAAGTCCAGCTCAAGCTCCTACATTGCACTAACCTGTAGAAGCACCAAGGGTTAAAAGCTGCTACTTTCAGTGTTGGGCCATCAATGTAGCTCGAGTTGGTCGGGTACTCAGTGGTGCTCGTGAGGAGCCAGAGCTCCTCCTGCTCCTGCCAGGCATCCTGTGTCCCTCTGTAGGGGCAGGGCACTGCCAGGCACCCTCTGACTGCTTAGGGCTGGGGAGAGAAGTGTTGGGCCATCTTCTACTGACCTCCAACACAGAGGTCTAGGAGACTCCACGTGGGCTTTTCTTTCCTGATTTGCTCCCCTGTCAGCAAACCTGGGTGCCAGACACAGCTGATGCTTTAGCACACACTTTGGTGTCTTTTTGCTGGAATAAATGCTGATTGGCATCCTAATGAAAATCTAATTGATGCAGTCAAATTGTCTCTGATCCTGAAGTACATGTGATGACAGACACTGTAAACAATTTATTTTCATATGTGAAGGAAATACGTCAGCTCCAGCATGCCCCTGGTTTACATGAAAGATGCACTATTAAGAGTTTTATCTGGTAATTAAGAACTAGCATGAAGATCAACTGTTATTTTAATTTATACCAATAGTTTCTATGAAACAGCTACTTTGAATTATGCTCTCTGAAACAGAAACCTTGGAAGTGCTTTTCAATAAATGAGGTATTCAGCATTCTAACATCTACTTCTGAAATCTGATTAATTAGCTGTTACACTTTACTGTGAAAACTGGATACACTTAAACTCTCCTCAATATATGAGGTACCCAACTTGGATACTTTTTAATTCTCTTTTTAGCAGGAAGTTTCATACCTTCTAAATGAAAACACTCATTTTTTCTCATTTCTGTTGCATGTCTAAATTCAAATCTCTCTCCTATAATGCTGGGTTTGGTTTTACTTGCTTTATCACTGGCATTTCCAATAGTTTTGTGGTGATTTGGAATCTAAATGCTAAAGACATCCCATCTCTAAAGTAATGGCAAAATTATAAGAAAACCTGAGTATGATACTACTAAATTAGGCCTCATTTACTCTCTCTGCACCTCCCTGTCCCAAGGGCTGAAGTTGGCTGAGACACAACTAGTTCAGTTGAGAAGCTTATTTACAGTCATATGCAAGGGGCTTTCATTCTGCATATGTTACAAATAATAACTTTGGACAAATAAGAAGATCCTAGAACATTACTCTGCCATCTGTAAGTGATTATTGGAAGTTACATTCCTGGTTGAAGGATCTCTCCAACTCCCCCTCCTCCTCTTCTCCCAGATCTCTGCTGGAAAAAAAGCCATTCTCTGTTTGTTTGAAGAAACTGGTTCTGGATCTCTTATAGTAGGAACGTCAATTATCCTTATGGCAGAAATCCGGTGTCACTTCTATGTACCAACAATGGCTTAGCTACATGACAATTACTGTGATAACAGAAATAAAAAATCTAACTTTTGGTAGAGCATGTTGTCTGGTGAACCTATGCCTAAATGCTTGAAGTCACAGGTCTTTAATCTACAATGGCCTGATTCAAGCACTCATGTCAATGTGTGAATTTTCCCAATAAGCAGAGCTATCAGAACCTTGGCTGAGTTATGCAGTATCCCACAAGGATGAAAAGGCAGCACCTTACAACATAATATGTATTTTTTTTATTTGCTTATTCTGGCCTGAGTCTCGTTGTTTGAGGTTTGGTCTTTGGCTAGTGTTGGTTTGCTAGTACCACTAAGAGATCTGAATTCATGCAAACCAAAATAGTGAGGAGTTCCAACTTGCATCTCTCCAGGCAGATGATCTCATCACAGTTCTTGGCAACAAAACTTCCACAGTTGATCAATTTAATTAACTCTGAGGGGAGAAACTTATTAATGGATTGTACATACATCAGCAAGGGTAGAACTGGGGCTTCATGAAGATATGCATTATGGATAAAGTTCCCTAAGAACTTCACTAGCACAGATGAGTAAGATGATCTCCTGTATCAGAGTACCACAATAATCCATGTGCTGTTCTGGCATGAAGAACAAACATAAGGTAATACTAAAAGTAGTAAAGTGAAACCACTTTGTAAAAATTGGATTTTTTGGTTATTTTTTTAAATAAGAAAAAGGGAGAGTGCTGTAATTGGATATTATAATGAAAATGTTTTGTAAAATTTCTCAAGTCAGCTGTCAAGCTAATGTAAGCTCTTTTTTCAGATCCACAAATAAGATTAAATTCATGTTTGCTTTTATTAAAAAATAAATTGACAAGAAAAATATTTAAGTTTACTCTAACCAGATTTAGTGTATGCAGAAAACGTGTAGTAGATAAGTGTGAAAGACATGCAGACAATTTGTATGGGCAATTGCTTCTCTTTTCCTACATGCTAACTTTAAAATCAAAAGATAGCACATTTCTATTGTATATAATTGATCAAAATATTGTAAATAATCATAATTTTGAAATCGTAATTAATAATAATAGTAAAAGTAGTAAAAATAATAGTAATTTTCAGAATAATTCTTATTCTTATAATTCTTATTCTTTTGAACATGTTATAAGGACTGTGAGAAAGCAGAAAAAGGGGCATACTAAAAAAAAAAAAGATTGCTCACATTAACACAGCTAATTTACCAGTGGGCTTTTCTTTCTGGTGTGTGATATGTCCCACGTGCGGTATCTGTATTGTTGGCAGATGTGAAATGGGAGCAGAGGGAAATGTTCCTCATTTAAACAGATCTGCTTTCATTTTTTTAATAATAACCAAGAAATAAGCTATCCTTTTAGTGTGCTTGGCTATATGTATTTTGCTGCTTAAAATGGCCCTGAGTGTATTAATAGTATAGCACAGGATTCAAATAATATCATTTGTGGTGGGTGTGGGAGTGAAGGCCTCGTAGCTGGGTTTGGGAATATACACCATGGGAAATCTCTTATGAAATAACTGTTACTTCACTCAGTGTGGTCCATTCCAAATGCTAACCATTTACTTGTCAGATATTTTTCATGAGCCTTGCAGATAAGATAGCTCTGTGGGGATTGATTTAGCTATGTTCAGAAAACTAAGCTCTCACTAGAGATGGGGAAACCACCCCACCTTGCTTTCAATTTGGTGTAGAATATTAACGAGGGGAGTGTTGGTCTCTGGAGCTTCATCCCACCCTTCAACACATCAGATTCATATTAGCAATATTTATTATCTAGAAGGGTGACTCACTGTCAGCTGGTTTCATTTTTGCTTATAGTACCCTGGAGCAAAATGTATATGTAAGCAACAATTTACATTTTCGTTTCTGTATTTTATTGCAGTGGAGCTGGTCACAATACCATAGTAACAGTTGCTTTGCAGTTTCACTTTTGCCAGCATTTGATTCTTAGCCATAGCGGATGTGGTTAAAAGGCTTGCTTGTGGTAAGAACTGGTAAACCTGCAATTCTGAATAATTAAGTGCTATTATTTTGTTGGTAGAATTTAAAAGAAAACATTTGTCTTTATATAAATAAAGACAAATATTTACAAAACAAGTAAATAGAAATATTTGGTACATTATTTTGCTTCAGAACTTGCTCCATACATAAAGGGTATGTATATTATATTTAACAGCATGTGCAATGTGTAAAGGCAATTTTACAACTTCTACAGCTGTTCACCACATGTGGGGCTGCATGGGGAAAACAAATATGAGCTATGAATGGTCCCCAGATTATGCCCTTCTGAGAGATGTATATGGTTGCAGTAAAAAAATGTACATTTAGCGTTATTAATAAAATGCTAATAGTTACCAAGGTCTAAATTTTGAGTAGTACAAGCCTGCATTTCAAAAACTACACATAGAACAAGAAAAATAAACTAAACTGCTGAATAGGTTAGTTTGGGCTCTTTTTTTACCCACAGAAATTCAACAAATACACAAAGTCAACACAGGCCTTGTATTACTACTTAGGATGGGATTTACTCTCAAACATTAACTGCATGTCTTGTAATCAGAAAAGACAGCAGCCCAATCAGATGTTTTATCAGTCTTTAGCTAACTTGACCTAAAAGATGCTAACTGCCTTTCTGCTGGATGAATGGTTTCAGTTTTTGCCATTGCACTTTTTAACATAAAAGGTAAAAGAAATATGTTGTATCTGAAAGATCACTTTTTGGTAAAAAAAAGTTTTGGTAAAAAAAAGTTTTCTCAACCTATAGTAAATAAGGCTGTTTTATCATTAATGTTTGTGGGATTTATTATGCAGCTGTTAAGAAATTACCTTTGTAATCCCTTCTGCACTTAAGAGAATTTGGTTCCATTTATATTTCTAATATTGAACTTTTTGAACCAAGGAATTCAGTGGTTTTCTCTTCAGGAATCTGAACTCCATCCCATACAATGAAATAGAATTGTGGTTGAATATTTTTACCTTGAAGAAGTAAAACCATTTACAAAATAAAGGTCAGCACAAGACTATCTCCTCTGGAGTATTGACCTCACACATACAAGTATGGATATGTAAGGTTTTAATTCTAATGGAAAAGTCACTTGTGTTTTGTTTGAGAGGACTGGGGAGGATTCTACAATCCCTTCATGGACAGTCAGTGAAGTTCTCCCTAGCAAAGGGCCAGTACAAGTCCTGGACACAGTAAAGAGTCAGAATAGGAATGAAGAAGGACAGAACAGTAAATGAAAGCTATTTCTCTGCCTTTGCATGGATTTTGACACTTAGAAGCAAAGACCTGAAAATGTTTTGTGAACTTGAATTCCCTTTGAATGTGAACATCATAGAATAGTATCAGATGCATGTATTTGGCAGGTAGCAAGTGCTAGTACTGTCAATGCTCTGCAGTATCTTACCTGTCAGTTTCTCTGCCCATGTGTGTCTCTGAAGAGAAATTAAGGTAAAATTGTGTCATTTGAGGTATTTAGGATATGCTTCCTTCAGCATTTTTGGCTGGACCAGGAGCAGCTTTGGAAATTAATCTCCTGGTCATTCCCACATGTGGGGCTTTGGTTTTCAAGGTGGTTTACAGTGTCAGAGTGAACAAATGGGATTACCTCCCGAGTAAAATTAAACTGGGACCCAGGATTTCACATGTTCCAGCAACTAATGGACCTGCAGTCCACACTGGAACTGGTTGGAAATAATTTCTCTTAAGCTGTGTCTAGTGTAGATACCAGACTCTCAACATATGTAATTTTTTTCTGTAGACCTCTTCCTATTGTACCTGGCTAGTTGTAATGGAGAGATGCCCACAGCCTGATCATTAGCAGGTCTTGCTTATAAAAAAAAAGATTGTGGGAATCTGCTCGTGTATCTCCTATTCCTTCTGGAATTAATTACATTTCATTAACAAAGTGGTTGGTCTACTTCATGGGAGAAACAGGATGAGACAGATGGAGGCCAGCCAGTGTTCTTTAGCATGAGGCCTTTCTCACCCTCATAGTGATAGTTTTGTGGTTTGCATATTAGGAACAGTTTTCAATGTAGTTAACTATTCTGCTTCTGTTGCCTCTTGATATCTAAATATTTTGACATCTAAATATCTAGATATCTAAGTAATTTGAAAAAATGTATTCTTTATCTAAAAAACTCTCTGGTTTATAGATTTTTCTCTCTCTCTCTGTGTACTTGTATAGATCAGTATATTTTCTAAGGTAGGCCAAGTTTTCCTTCCACGTTCTAAAAAGAGCATATTGTATAGAAATGGTTTGTAGATTTTTCCATTTTTTCTTCCCTCCCCTCCCCCCCAAAAAAAACCCAGTTGAATTAAACAAATGAAGTATCAAAAAGAAAATGCAAGTATATAATGTTTCTTTCTTCAGGCTTTTGGTCTGTTACACCCTATAGAAGTTGAAAACTCTTAGGTACCTTTTGGCTAGTTCATAAAAACATGAGGTTTTCAGTAAAAGTTTTGAAACCTCCTGCAGATCTATATTGCTGTGGTGGCCACCTACCATGCCAGCCTGTAAAAACCTTAAAAAAAAATTAAGTGCAAATGAAACTCCCAGTCCTTAAGAGAACATTAATCCTTCAGGCAACAGCAAAATTTGAAAGACCTGAATAGGAAATTTACTGGATGCATATATTTATAATCTTTGCTAAAGGCATAACTTGTCTTTTATTGTTTCTTTTTGTCAGTGGTTTTCAGCAGCACTGAGTGTGCAGTTTTGTAGCCTGTCTGCTAAGCACAGATGGTTTGGCAGATGAGCAGGTTACAGGTGGCAAGTGTAAGCAACTGGGTTTGTGCAAAAGGTTCTTGGCCCTGTGACACAGCAGGGCCTGGACTGTCGCTGCTTTTAAGCCATTTCCACCTGATAGCACTGGGGGCGCTGCCTCTGACGGACTTAGTTTGCCGATGTCCTTCAGCTCATTATCGCCTTCATATTTGACATTGCCAGTTCTGTGGAAGTAATAACCCAGAAATACGTAAAATTCTTTTTAAGTGCAAGGGAGGGAATGGTGGTGGCTTACAAGAAGCAGCTGTGAAAATTGACTAGGGCTTGTGTTTGGGCCTGTAGAGAGGATTATTAATGAAAATACAGCAGCTGAATATACTCTGGACTGCTTATGATCTGGTATTTCACTTTTTTTGTCTTCAGGTATGTGCTGTGATTAAGGGTGTTGGTCAGCTGTTTTGAGTTATTTGTGTCGATTTTTATGTTGAAAAATTGTCTTTCTCCACAAGCCCCATTTTCACTAGTGCAATCAAGAGACCCAAGTAGTGGAAAGACCAATCTTTTCCCTCAAGGTTTGGTAAAGGAGCAGATGGAAGGTTGGGTTGTTTTTTCTTCCTCTATCTCATTAATCAAGATCTCTCCTGATCTTTTGTGCATATTTGAAGAGAAAATAAACTTGCATTTGGCTTTTTTAATGTGTAAATGGCAACAAAGACTGGATTTTGATAGCAATTCACACTATAGATAGCATCTGCACTAAATAATTGATACTTCATGAATCAATGTATGACATGAAAGCCTTCCAGCAGCAAATTATGTGTCAGATTAAAGTGTAAACCTTTCATATATCATATGCATGCACTTGCCTTACATCCCCCTCCAGACTCAATGAAGGACAGTTAAGACTGATGGGTCATATTCCCTGGCATGTGTTATAGTAATTCCAAGGACAATGAAATAACACAGGGAAAAACAAACAAATATCCAACATAAGCTGGATCAGTCAGTAGCAGTCTAAAGCAAAATAAGGAATATCATGTATTGCAGATCACTTGGAGGGATAAAAATCAGATCCAATACTTGCAAAAAGACTCTACTTTCATATACACAAAGACACAAGAATATATTCTCTGAAAGAGTTAATGCTGCAGTATATGAAGGAAAAGCTTTTATGTTGATTCACAATTCCAGCTGGATCTAAACTATAAGCCCATAGGAAAGTATAAAATTAACCCCTTTTACAAATTTGTTTTGCAGTAGTATTGGTAATTTCCA
The DNA here is from genome assembly GCF_052056855.1 of Sturnus vulgaris. Lineage (NCBI taxonomy): Eukaryota > Metazoa > Chordata > Aves > Passeriformes > Sturnidae > Sturnus > Sturnus vulgaris. Next base: position 16,877,847 of record NC_142251.1, on the reverse strand, counting down.
TGGCAAAAGAAAAATAAAGGTGTGTTCTCCAGGAACAGGGCTAAACCCAAGCACAGAGCAGCGGTGCAGAGTTCCTTCCTCAAACTTTTGGAATTTAAGAAATAATCTGGAGCATGAGCAATGCATTACTTGGTAATTCCCAAATCCCCAAATTTTGCCACATGCTAGTATTTAAGTTCATATAGCTAATAGGTTTTTTTTCTTGCAGGGAGAATGTTTGGAAACACACTGTATACTGAAGAGAGGCTCACTTTATGGCTCTGCTTTAAAATGTGATTACCTGTATTGGGCTTCAAAAATATCACACTGTATCACCTTATAAACATCTCATGACCTCCTCCTCCTCCTCAAACCCCTTTGCAGACTGATAAAACAGTAGATTTACTTAATAAAATAAAGACTTGCAACTTCTGTATTTTTGGTTTGGTGGGGTTTTTTTTGTTTTTTTAGGTTTGATTGTTTACTTCACATGAAATTTCATTGGTATGTATAGCTAGATCCTGAACATTTAGCCAACCTATTAATTATGAGACAGAAATATAGCTAAACCAGTCTTATTTCAGGCATTTTTACTGTGCTGGATAAAATTTACTTTATGAAAGATAATGACTGTCTATCTAGCAGCTTGATTTTTGGCTCTGCTTCATCTGTGAGGCAGACTGTACTTAAATCTCCTTCCATTTCTTTATCATGACCCATTTTATCATGTCCTTGCAATTAAATCAGATTGGGAAGAAAAAGAGAAAAACAGATCAACTGAAGATCAAAAGGGCTAGAAGAAAATGTCCAATAATTAATACAATGTGTCAAACTTCAATGCACAATTACACTTTCTCGCATCCCTTTCAGTCACTTACCTTTGCTAATTGAAGTTGTTAGCTCTAGAAGCAGCAGCTTTGTCTTGATGTTTTTCAGTAAAACATTTGGCACCCTGTGGAATTGTGTAGATAAAAAATAATAAAGTAATTAGGAAATTGTAGACATGAAGAAGTTTTAACTTGTGATACTTTCATTTTGGCTACAAAGAATTTCACCCATAATTTGGTTTTGAAAACATAAGCATGCAACATGAACTTCAAAACAGAATACAGCAGTTTGGAACCCAATCCTGCAAACCACACATGTAGTTTTATCCAGAAGTATAGTTCCATATTTTGGGTATTACAGGGTGAAAACCAGTTATTTAATATGTTGAATCTGAAAGTATATCTTATTAAATAATTTTTATGTGACTAAGTTCTAGGTGTGTTATAATCGAACATGAAGAGCATTGTCTGAAATGGAACAGCTTTAAGTGATCTACTGACTTTTGCCTATTTGATTAGATTTTAGATTGAGCTCTAAACAGACAACATGCAAGGAGGAATGGGATCCAGCCAGAAGAAAGTGATTGAACAGTGAAGGTATGCTAGTTTCACATTTTTCGTGTTTGATCTTTTGTTGATTTTTTCCTTCTCTCATATAATCTCTTTCTTTCCTCCCTCTTCTGGTCTGTTGTGTTTGCATTTGGTAGGTTGAGGGCCTATAAACATCTTATCAGAAAAATGTTGGAAGGAGGGTAAGGGGCATATCAGAGTCAAGAAGGGTGCTGGGTATAGAGGAGCCTGTAGAGGAGAAAAGGAGGCACAAAAGACATAGTCATGCTGGAGGGTTTTGGTCTTTTTCCTTCCTTTTTAAAATCTGAAATCTCTAAGAATGTGTTATTTGAATTGGATATGTAGCCTCAAGTTTGAGTTTAAAACCCATGATATCTTCCAGGACTGCACTATACATGACTTGTCCATGTTTGGAATTATTGCAGATTTGCTGCTGCACTTGAAATTCACTCCCTGCCTTAATCCAAAGTAACTTTCAAGTGTAGACAAGCCTAAGAGTTCAACTTACCTTTAGCAAAAGTTTTAGGTGTTCAAGGAATGCAGGATCATTTAGTAAGGAATGTAGAATTTTACCTAATTAGTTTGTATTAATGAGTTATTTCCTAAGAAGCTTTTAATGGCTTAAGTATATTAACTAAACCTTCCTATTAAAGGTTGTTGGGTAGAGTCATATGACTAAAACAATGGAGTTACTGCAGCATAACAATCCATATCTAGTCAGCAACCTATGGTAAGTGCTTCTAGACCTTTCTTTTCCTTGCTTTCAGCAGCACAATAAATCAGCTTAAACACAAAGCTAATTTCAAGTAACAACATTTTACCTCAGAGATGGACAGAATGGATGTGTTGGGCAATGACTGTACTCATCTGAATGTACTCCCTGTGCTTGACCCCAGTTCCAAACCTACCTTATGTACAAGATACCCTTTCAGGATGCCTATTCATCCATTTGCTTTTTGAAATTTAGTGAATTAGCATGCTTACTCTTTTCTGGACTTTCAAAACTACTCGTAGTTCTTTAGTGGTTCTTAGTGGTTCAAGAGCATGGCTGCTGGCCTGTTTTTTGGATCCACTGTTACAGAACCTGTATTGTCTTCATTAGAATATGATCCATAAATTTAAAAGCAAACAGGAACAGTTCTTAGGAGAGTGTGGTCTTTCCTAGCTTTCTTTTCCTTTTCTAATGCTTTATTGGTTGGGACAATCTTTTAGCCTTGAAAAGATTCTAGACACTGTATGAAGTAACAGAGTTTTCATGAGAATTAGTCCTTACTAATGTCCAAAAATAATTTCTTTACGACAAGAAAACATTTTCATACTAAATTGTTCGTTTATAGAAGTCTGTGTTTTCAATTAGAATCTCCAAGTCATTTTGGGAATAAACATTTTGTAGAGCTGTTGTACCCTTTGTTTCTTTTGGTGGGTGAAGCCCGTTTAAATAGTGCTATAAATAGATAAGTGATCATCAGATGCCCACATCCTGCAGCAACTATTTAAAGTGCACTTGGACTTGTGGCAGTGGGTTGATCAGAAGAATCTGTTAATTAGCAGGCAGTGTATTCAGTGCCCCATCAGACAGCACACAATCCCCAGCTCCACGTTTACTCCCAGTCTAACGTCATTACAGAAGGCACAGAAGATTATTACCCAGACAATGACAGGTTTACTGCTAAAGTTTCAACAAGTGAATCCTAATTCTCTTTTCCAACTCAACTTATTCTGTGATTCTATGAATATAGAATGGTATCCAAATGAATAACGTGTCCTGGGAAGGATTAGTTAGTTCAGGTTGGATGCCATTTTAACAGATTGATGCTGCTCCTGGTGTGGGTGACCTGAACTCAGCTGGCTCCTCAGTGTAGGTTAGGGATTTACAACTATAACATGACATTAGTAACTGAAATCAGTGTAGAACTTTTTGAGAGCAGTAAATGAGTAGTTATTATTCACAGGAGTATCCCTACTGTATTTTCTGGGAAAGGAGGAAAAAAATTAAGAGTGATGTTTATAGTTTTAACAGTGCGTATTTTTTAAGACTACATTTACTTAGGCTTAATTCTGTAGCACCATGAAAACCTCTTATCCTCCTGCAAAAGTGAACTGTCACAGCTTTCATACATTTTAGTGAGGATAATATATTACATTGCTGGATTGGGCCAATGCCTGCGAAGTGAAATAATCCTGCCTGGGACTGAAGTTAATCACTAGATCAGCAAATACTTAAAAAGTAAGTAAAAATGTAAATCGTGTATGTAATTGTGCTCCTCAGCTGCAAAGATTGAACACTATAGTTAAGATTACAGGGATTTTCCATGGTTTTAAGAGCAAATTATGTGTTTTCAGTCATGAAATATAAAAAGAAAAAAATGCCAAAGCATTTTTAATGTATATCATTATGTTCCTGGGTGAGCCAGCCCATGTGCCTAATTGTACTTTAATGTGGCAATTTGTCATGGCTTCAGCCTTTGAACATCATGTACATCAACTGAGTTACATATCAGTGTATAACTAAAAATCAGTGTTCTCTGTGTCTTAGTCTTCAACTTTTTCAAACACCAGGAAAAGTGGTGTAAATCCTAGACTTTGGTCAAGGATGCTGACTACCTAACAGAAATGGCTCCATGGACAAGAATCAGGTCTTACCAACATCACTGAAAATGCTGAAAATAATTTGGCTAAGATTAGACCTATGTACAAACAATTTGACTTTACAAAGGCCTGTGCATACATATTTGATGTCACACACTTGAACAGCTCTTATGGCTGCTTATTTGAGTGAACCTAATCTGTTTGATTTAATCTGTGCAGGATTGGGACCTAAATGAGTAATTAAAATAAAAATAATGTGTCTGCTTAAGTTTCAATCCCATTTTTAATCAGCAGTCTGGAATTTTAACTAGCAGAAATATAGTAAACACACAATATGCCTTGAAACACATATATTGCTGTAGATTATTAGTTTTCTTCTCTGTTGAAGGGACTTCCCCCACCTCCACATCCCTCTTGCAAAAATTTTGCATTTTACATGTGAGAGTGATAAGAGAGGAGGTATGTCATGCTTCAACATGCACAACTTTTCAAACGCTAAAAATAAATAAAAAATTCTCTAAGTGAGCTTAGGCTGCCAACAAGCAGTCTGAACTTGTATTTTACTTGTTTCTGCAGGTTTTTCTCCAAGTTTTGTAAGCTTGTTTGCAGAAATATTTAATGTAGACTAAATGCTTATTATTTACTTTATTTCCTTGCTACAGCTGTCATATACAGATAATGTAGAAGTTTTGAGGTCTGGTCTTTGGGGGACCCAGCCATTGAGTGATGCGTGGTGCATGCAGCAGAACTATGAGTAAGGCTTGCCCAAACACAAAGAGGTCAAAGGTAAATGGCAGTGGATCATTCTAGGCTACAGATTGGCATTTCAAGAGTGGCTAAATTGTGTCTGAACTCTTGTAACACGCCTGTTGGGTAGATGTAAGAACTTGGCATTCATGACTCAGGGCAAAGGGCCTGAAGTCAAAGAGCATTATGAAAAAATTAACTCACCCCTAATCACCTCAGTAAGAAAGCCAATTAAAATAGTAAAATTTTGCTGAAATATCCTGAAACTCCTCTCTGCTTCTCTGTATCTCCACATGGTCTCCATGCCTACACAAGAACAAGTGCTTATTTGGATAATAATAGGAGAGAGGCTCAATTCTGTGATGGGAGTTTTGCTGTAATACTTTGCCGAGTTCTAATACGGCTCTCATTACCATGACCTTTAGAGGACCTATAGGTTCAGAGAGCAGCATAAACCTGACTTTGGACTGTGTCAGAAACTAACTGTTCATCCTGATGAAGGATAGAGATATGGTTGAAATGAGCAATAGGTGGAAAGGCCTCATCCGTGGTGTACTTCCCTTAATGACAGTTTGCTCCAAAACTCGACAGTCTTGAAGCTGGGGGATTTGACAGCCTTAAGCGTGCCTTCTGTGCTTTCTGTTATTTTCTAGCGTAATGAACCTCGAGTGATCGGGATTAGTTTGCTGTGCTGTAAACGATGCCAGCTCTGCGGTGTTGGCCAAAACTCGTTCTGATGTAGGCTTTAGGCTGCCCTCGGCTGGGACGGCAACACTGAGGGGGCGGCCGGGGCCTCGCTCTGCGCCAGCCGCCGGTGGCAGCTGGGCCCGCTCGGGGGCTGCAGGGACGTACCTCGGTGCACAGGGCAGGGCACCGTCACACCGCTGCTCACACTGGGCCCGACACCGAGCGCAGCCCAGGCTCCGTTATGGACGCGGTGCCGGGCGGCCTCACGCGGTTTCAAGGCCGGTAACTTAAACGGCCGTTGCTGCCCCGGCTGCCGGGAGCGGGGTCTTTGCCTCCCGCCCCAGCTGCACGGGGGAGTTCCGAGCCGCTGGCTGCCAGCACAGCCGGGCCGTGCGCGACCCCGGGGTCCCCTCACGGCTCCCGGCGGGGCGGGCGGGGCTCAGGTGCGGAACGGGACGGGACGGGGCAGGGGCGGCGGCGCGCGCTCGCTGCACGCGGGCGCGGCCCTCACGGCGCCGGCTCCGCCCCGCGCCCAATGGCGGCACCGCCCGCTCCGCCCGCCCCGCCCCGCTCCGCCCCGCGCGCCGCGGGGTTACTGCCGGGCCGGGGGCCGGCCGGGCGCACACGCGCCTCCCCCGCCTCCGCGCCGCCTCCTCCGCGCACCGGGCAGCACTAGCCGGCGCCGGGCGGCCTTGGTGAGGGCTGTGTTCCTGTCCCGGCCGGCGGTGCACATGGCGTAACCGCGCCGCTGCGCGCCTGCCCCGCGGGACGCGGCGTGGACAGACCTGCCGCCAGGTAGGTGCGGCGGCAGCGACGCCCGCCCCGACAGCGGCGTTTCGGGCTAGGCGCCCCGCAGGGATGGGCGCGAAGTTTACGCCCCTCGAGATGTCACCGTGCGCGGGCTGGGCGGGAGGGTCCCGGGGGGCTCTGCCGGGTGCGGGAGCTGCCGGGGGCGGTCAGCGTGCGGAGTGCCGGGAGCGGCTCCCCCCTCGGCACCGTGCGAGCTGCGGACTCCCTCTGGGAACTGAGGGGAGAGCCGAGAGGTGGGCGGCTGGGGAGGGGAGCTACAGGTGTCCCAGCGACAGTCACTGTGTGCGGCTGGTTGGAACGTGCTGGGCGAGTTACGGGCACCGAGCGAAATCCTCAGAGGCTCGCTCTGCTGTGCTCTCGTGTGTCTTTGTACCCTTCAGGAGGCCAGGTGAGAGCTCGGCAGTGTGCGAGCAGAGCGTGAGTTTAGTGTAAGTGAGCAGAATATAAAGGCCGATATAGTGTCCCTTCAGTGCTGTTTCACTGAGGAGTTGCTGACATGTGTAAGTTACTGCTGCGTGTTTTGCAGGGCATGCACTGGAGTCAAGTCACTGCAGGCTTCCGAGTATGGCTTTCCTAATAATAAGAAGAACGTGGCTTCAGTGTTAGATGTAAATTAAGAAACTTTTTAAACACGAGCTTTCCCCAGTTTCAAGTGCACTTGTAATTCCAAAGCCATTGTCATTGCTGTCAAATAGCACAGGATGTGATACTTCTTGTCCCTTTCAAAAAAAGACTTCTTCAGGTGTAGTGTGCATGTGCAGTTGTGCCTTTTCCACTTGTTGTGAGTGTAACCAGATGTACATCTACTTATCTTAGTTCTCTTAAGCTGTAGCTGTTAAAATTTATTTGCTCTCATTTATTATTCTCTTCTCAAATGTGTGATCATCAGCACAGTTAATTTTTTACAGAATATTTCTGATAGTGTTTCTAAGTTGTTAGAGAGACACTTGTGCGTATAAGTACCATGATTTTGTTCAAAGAAAAATTTTTCTGGTTGGGCCTGTATTTATACTTATCTAAGTTTATCTGCTTTTGCTTGGTGAGGTCAAACAGGCTGATATTAGACCCCCAGTTGAGAGAAAACCCAAAGTGAGAGAGCTGCCTGCTCACTAACTGTGGCATGAATTAGGTTTGCCTCATGGTGACCCGGAGGACTGATACTATTTTAGTCTCATATGTGGAAGACTTTACCTATGTAAATGAAGTGTCTTCCCAATACAAAATCTATTTGTTTATTGCCACTTAGGGAGATTATTTTATTTCCCTTACAGTCTATGCTTTTTCCATTAATTCCTGCCATAGCATGAGCTGGTAGCTGGGATTTAATTAGCACTGCACAGATGTCCTGTCAAAGTATTCCCAACAAGAGTGTTAGTAAAATGTTGATGGAAGATGCTTATTCATTTGAAGAGCTCCAGTTTAACCCATGAAAGCTTAGAGGGCTTGAGCTCCAGCTGAGGGGGAGCTGCTCTTCGAATGCAGGCGGGGGGAGGAAGGGAGGGACGCGTGTTGAGAGGGGGGAGCAAGGTCATTGGCTTCCTTCAGTGAAGAGTCCTTTACTCTGAAACTTGCTTCCCCCAATTGTTTGCTGCAGTCCAACCTTTTCAAGTTTAAAGTGACACTTCAAATTTTTCTCTCTTGACATGCTTTCTGTCTCTGGGGAGATCTTGTTTTGTTGTTGATTTTGATGCATGTTTTGTGTGTCCAGAGCTTCATCTAGTCAAAATGTGTAAGTGATATCCACTAAGGATATGAATTCTTTTAAAAAGTAACTTTCAGTTGTCGTTCCTGGCATGCAATACATATTTTCATACCCCAGCATCTTGATGCCTACCATAGGAACAGCGTTTGGAAATCAATTGCTAAACCAGCAGGGGGAACACAAAACTTTCTGTCTATGAAGTCTCTCCTCCTTCCACAGCTGTAATTTATTAAAACTTTGGGCCTATACTTTTGATAGTATTTCTTTAGAAAGTGAATGTTAATTTACCTGGAACACACACATACGTTGAAATATTGACATAAACATATTGTTTTCAAATACTTATTTATGAATTTCCTCTAGTAAACATACTCCCATTCTTCTGAATGCAATTTTTGGTATATTAGCCGTTACTGACTTGCAAAAACATTAGATGTTTATTCCAGTGCAATTTCTCTTTGAAGATGTTTGAAGTGAATTAAACCCAAGAAATTATGTTTTGAGTAATCCTGCAAAGTTTCAGATAATGAACTAGACAAAATATTTTCTTAGTGGAACTATTATTGTGTCACATTTATGATTGTATATAGACATCTTGAGAGCTCAAGCTGACTTGCAAATCAGTTGCATTCTCGCAAGAAACTATTTCTAGTATTTAGGATTTCCATAAGAGAAAATATTTTTAGATATTCTTTTAGGTTTTAAGGAGTCGTTCCTAGCTTATTCCTGTAGAGGTCAACTGACAGTCCCAGCATGGAGCAATAATGATTTTCCTTTTCGATTCATATTGGCATAATGATTAAGTCTTTTGTAGCAGGAATAGTGACTATCAAGGCTGTTGCCAAAGAAGGTTATGTGGATGGCTTGTACCAATCCATACTGTTTTCTGGTCTGTGAAGTCTGGTGCAGCCAAATGGCCAATACTGAAGGTACGGATGTACAAACAGATGGCTGAATGCCAAGTGAAGAATGGGAATTTACAGCATGTCAGGTCTTCCCCAGTAAGAGCTGGGGAACAGGCTCTTACCCACGGTAAATGTGAGAATCTTGCTGCTTCTACTTGAGGTTAAGCCACCTTTCACTGATGGTGGGATAAAAACATTCCAAGGTGCATTTGCTATGGAGTAGCTAATTTGCTGCTTGTGAGTGATAACAATTGTATATTCCACCAGCTTTAGGTGTTAGAGCAAGTACAGACACTATAGAGTTCAATTGAAATTAATAGTCCCAGGTCAGGTTTAAAGCAAGATATGTAAGCTCTGGTTCTGGAATGGCACTAACTGCATAGTGAGGTATAAAATATATATATATGAATATAAAGTATATGCATATTTCAATGGCCATGCATTGTTCTCTAAGAGCATTACATGGTGTGGCCAGCTACTGAAGGTGCAAAAAATGTATGTTAAATTCCATTGGCAATCTTGATTTTCTTTTATTTTCATGGAATCCCAAAACTTTCTCTCCAGATTGTTCTCTGAGATGCTGACGTCTGTAAAGCCAAACTGAAATTTCTTCTTTAATGTGATTTGAAAATAACAGTAAATCTTTGCCTAATTTATCTTACAATTCTTTTCTTTGATACCTCCAATAATATTGTGTTAACATTTAAGACATGAATTACCAAGTCTTGGGCCATTTATGTGACTCTCAGAAAATTCTCTCTGGGATATATGTTGTAAATATCTTTGCAATCACATGGTTTTTGATCTAATTCCAGAAAATATTTGTGTATTATAAATAAGCATTACTTCTATAGCAGTAATATTTGTGGTGATTAACAGTGGTATGCTAGTTTCTAGCCACTTCATGAATAGAAGCATGTTTTGCCATAAAAATGTACTAGCAAAAAGTAGTGCAATTGGAATTGCTTTATCCATCGCTGTGGATTCGCATTTTTATGTGCTGGCAGTCATCCAATAGAGCAGCATTTCTTGTGCTATTGCAGCAACAATTAACTCTGTGGTAACCAAAATGAAAGAGATTTACACATCACTGGAAATCGTGGAAGGAAGGACTTTAAAGCTACCACTTTATTTATATTCCTTTTTTTTTATTTCAAGTATCATAAAATAGATATTTTTGAAGAAGAATTTAATTTATGACCTTTATTATCTAAGTAGTCGTATTTGTCGAGTTCATCAGAGAATATTTCATATATTGCATTTTAAGTGTAATAACTGTAGATTTGTACTGCTTACAAATACTTACGACTTAGAAGTTATGCTAGTTTCTGATGTTTCTATAATGAAATGAATGGTGTTTTTGAGGAAAATGTGAAAATAATTTCATCTTCATCCTGTGAATAGTACTTCAAAATGAGCTACACCTGCTTGTTGTTAACAAATTCAATTGCATTATGTTTAGCACTTCTCTGTAATTGTCTATTTAATTTCAATACACCAGTTGGTCAAAATCAGATTTTTTTTTTTTCCTTCTTTCCTCCTGTACAATGCTGTAAAGTTTTGAGAGTCAGCTGGAAGGGGCCTCTCTTTTAGATAATTTCAGTTGTGACCTTGCATGAGACCTGTTTAGATTGCAGGAGAACAGCTTATCTAGAGGTCTTGGGTCTGAAACAAGTTAATTATAGAGCTACTGTGTAGAGGTTGCCTTCCTTCACAGAAGGCAACAGGGGCTGTGATACATAAGGTGTAAGTGATTCTAAAGAATAATGGCAATTCACTTATTCTCTGATTCTCCTTTGTAAGCATAGGCATTTTCTGTTGGAATTTGGTGAGTTACATTGTGTGAGTCAGGGACAATAAAAAATCCCACAGTATCCAGTGAACTTGCTGTGTAGTATAAATTTGCTGAATTCATGTATTTCTTTGCCAAGAAGCTGGAGGTGGGTTGAAGACTGATATGTCCTCTTTTGCCTTGTTTTGCCTCTTTTGACAAGTTGTTAGACTGTAGCTGCATTTGACACTGTGTGATTAAGAGCTATGGTAGCATTTCATCACACACAGCTATATATTGTTTTTGACAATGATTTGAGTGAAACAAAATTCTGTTCTATTTTACAAAGCAGGTCTTGTGGTATTTGAGAAGATGAGCCTTTTCTTGTAATAAAGCTGTTGCATTAATGAACCAAGTCACTCCTCCAGTATGTACAGCTCGTGTTCTGTGATAGATTGGTTCCTCCCTCCAGCAGTTAAAATCACCAGTATTTCTAAATACTTGTAGATCTGGTTCACTCCAGTGATGAGGTGTAGCAGTTTCCTTCTGGCAGAAAGATGCATATATTATTTATATGATTACAGGAATTTGTTCCCTCTCCCCATACCTGTGCCCAAAGATTTTTTACAGTTGTCATTTACACATTTAATGTAAAATGATGAAAAGAAATTCTGAATGGTAAAGATTTTATGGGAGTGTGTCCTCATTCTGAGTGGAACATGCTAGTGATTGATACCTTGATTGAAACAAATCCCCAGTGAAGTGCTTATAAATAAAAGTTTTCATGAAAAATATTTGCTCCAACCTGAGCGTGTTTTTCCGCTGAACAAATGGAATTATAACATTTATTTGACAGACACAAAGGGAAACTCCTTTTGACTCATTCTTTTAACTGTGTGTCACTTGAAGGACTTGCCTCTTATGGGAGAAGTTTCCTATCTGCAAGATGTGCCGCTGAAAGTTTAGTGGCTAACAGGTAACTTTTGGTAAATGTGTTTATCTTACATTCTTGTTTAGCATCCTGAAGAAATAATCTATTCATCTGCCTGCTTATTAGAGTTTGCCTTATTTTAGAGACCAAAAGACATGCTTCTTTTGTTGTTCTGTTTTGTTTGGCTTTTTTTGCAAAGTGTGGGTTTGATAATGTGTGCAGTTAACTTTAAAATACCAAGTAGTTAATATTTCAGCCTGTTAATTTACTTCTTGCAGTGGCTAATGGCCCATGGCCATTAGAGGAGTGAGGAGGGCTGGTTTGTGTCACCTCATCCAATTCCCCTGTAATGGGAAGTGCTGATTTTCAATTGTGTTTACTTTTTTACTATCTTTTTTGTTTGTTTTACCCTTCCCAAGGAGGATTGCATCCTTGTACAGTGAGTTTGTTTAATGCTGTAGTCTTGCTTTTCATCATATTCTTTGTGGGTTTCTCACAATTAACCCAGACAGTTTCAGGTATTTATAGGTCATGGTTTCAAAACTACTTTTCTAAATGTGTAGCAGTAATTTCGAGATGTTAAATCGACCAGTGACTGATTTAGTCTTTTTTTCCTGGTAGGAAGGTTCTAGGTAGAATATTTCTAAATGCAGTCCTAAGATTTTACAGCTCAGTCTTGAAAAAATTACAGTGCCAAACATTCATTAACAGCAATTAGCTGAAATCTTTTACTGAGTGGAAGAATCCTTGCTGAATTGTTGTTAACTTTCCATCCTGCTATAGCTTCAGTTCTGCAGAGGTGCCTTCCCTAGGGTTATATCTGTCTTGATAGGTACATTAGAGCTGTTATCTGTTTAGTTTAGGTGTGCAATTAGAAACTCAGCCAAGTAAAACTTAAGATAAATTAAATTTGTGTGAAGTTGTTGGCTGCTACTGTGTTTGGGAAGAGTAAGATAGTCCAGTGCCAGGAAACGTATTCTGTTTCCAATTAGAAACAATAAAAAAGTTAGTAATTAGTCCAAAGAAATTTAACTATGAGAAGGAACGGTTGTAGAGATGTTTTTTCATGCAAGTTATGATGATCTTGCTCAGCATGAAGATTCCTATTTCTGTTGTTTTTGTTTTAGGGTAAACTTTTCAGAAGCCGCAGGTTCCATTTGAAAAACATGAGCTTGGTTCCTGTTAGTTGTGTTGAGATATTACTGGTTAATTGGGAACTTGAGTTTTATTTAAATGTACATTTGAGATTTCTTGGGTTGCCATGTTTTTATGCATGTATGTTTCTAGTAATCTTTGCTTCCTTAATGCACATCAGAAAGATGGCATATAATTGTGCTGCTGGTATTCCCTGGTAAGATCAGTGAGATTTCTTGTCCATCTTCCAACTAGAAGTTGGAAGCAGAATGCCTAAAGTAATGTTGTCTTTCCAGGCAGGTGTTGACAGGGTGCTGCTGTTGCCAAGATGAGGTCCTGTTAGGATTTTGGGGTTTTTTTGCCTGTGAAAGAATAGAGTAGCTGTGAGTTGCAGAGAAAATACGTGGCTGAAGCTGCTATGAGATTGCTGATTGCTTGAGCCATTACAGTGTAGGAGCTGTACAGCATCCCAGCCTCTTGTTTTCTCCACTCCCTTTAGAGATGTCCTGATGGCTCTATGACAAAGAAAAAAGATTCTGATTTGGTACTCAGGTTACTTGTGGTATGTTGGTCCTGTTAAACTCTGTCTGCAGTGCTATCTGTGTTTCCTCCTGTAGAGGTTCAGTAACCTCTAGGAATTTCTGCTGTTGTTAAAAAGCAATCTGTTCCAGTCTACTCCCTGTGCAAGTCTTGTGTACTCCTTCCACTAAAAGATGCCCGAATGCACTTCCTTCCCTTCCACGTATTGAAACTCTCCTGCATCCTGATCCTATAAGAGACTATTCTATTGTTTACACTTGGTAAGCAAAACCTTGCCCTCAGCCTAGGAAGATTTAGCTGTGTACATCACTGTGTTTGGGGGAAGGGAAGTGCTGGGAATATGTAACAGGATGATTTTTGTCCTGTTTCTCTAAAATCTCTTAGTTTTGTGCTATGTTATGCAGTGATTCTTCAGCTGAAACTTCCAGTGTCTGGTGTCATCAAAACTCACAGCAATAAAATCACGTGATTGAAAAAAATTGTGAAGCTGAAGGGAAAGTTTGTTCTGAAATGATACTGAGAATAGACAGCCCCATCCAAACTCAAGCTTCATTCCAGCTGTAGGCAAAATATGTACCAGGTAACAAAATCCCCTCCAGTATACTATTACTGAATAGGTGGAATGGTTTCACATTTTTATTGGACTTATCTGTGTATATTTTTGTTCCTGTAATATGGCAGGCTACGTTGTAATACATTAATAAGAATATAAATAAACAAAAATCACATGGAATAGAGGGGCACAATTACTAAATGGCATAAACCGTCTTCCTTTGGCACTCTTCCAGTTCCCATAGCCTTTAACTGTAACTTGTTGAAATGTCCCATTACAAGCCTAGCAGCATGTGAACTGCAGGACATCAGAGTTACTTTTTCCCTGGGCTTTTTGATATGTCAGGATTTTTAGTTTCATTGCTATTCATATATTCCCTGAAAATGAAACCACTTGGTTGTTTCTAAACCAGAATCTCTCCCTTCATAGTTTATGAATAAGTTACTATTTTGAGTTCTAAATGGTGGGACTTTGTGTATATGCCTTGGACACAGGCATTTAAAAATATGTACAAGTTTTCAAGTCCACGTGAACATTTGCTAATCCTATTAATCAGCTTTCCAACTTGTATGTGTGCAAATCATGCAGAATTGACATCATAAATGTCAGCTAATAAAAAAGAAGCCTTCAAAAATGCATTTTTAATAGGAGCAGGGTTATAAATAAACTTTTTCTATTCCTAAGTTTATGGAACTGCTCATATAGTTAATTTGTGGTTTGTTTGTTTTTTTTTTTTACTTGAGATTGGGTGTACTTGATTACAAATGATTGCCTTTTAAACTTACACATGGCATGCATGTATTCATTGCATTTACATAGGGAAGCAACTTGGACAAATGGAAGAAAAACCAGTTGAATAAGTGAAATGGTTGCCATGAGTAAAACAAGCAAACAAAAAGTGAAAAAGCTTTGGCTGTGAAGGCGGCCTTGGATGGCCTAGAACTTGGGTTCACGTTGCTATGGCAAAACAACACAAAGGGACAGATCCTGCTGGCTTCACTCAAGTATCCCCATTCACTTTGTGGTGCTTGTGAAGTGATTTGGAGGAGGATTTTTGGCTTACTTTGGTAGAGAAGTGTTTGTTAGCAGTGTTGTAGAGAGCTGTGCAACCTCTGGCACCACATGTGGAAAGAGGAGGGAATTACCAGAGTCCATGCTGATAAGGAGCAGAGGAAGTGGAAGTTATTCTTCAGGCAGTAAAGGAAAAGTTTAGACAACAAGAAGGATAGAGAGAGTTAAGGCAGAGGAAGAGCTTGTGTGGGAAAGGTAGGTGCTGATTAATGAAACAGATGGTGGCTATTGGGGAAAGGGCTTAAGGAAGTAGAAATAAAAGGAGTAAATTAAACAATAAGATACCAATTCAGCAAGACATGTGGCAAATTCCTATGCTAGAGAAGCCTTTAATAGGAAACAGAAACACCTCGGAATCTATGGCTCTGGCTGCCTGCAGGTTGGACTGGGCAGAGAGGCTTTGAAGAAGTAAGAAAAAATAAATTTACCAGAATAAAAGTGTGTAAAAGTTGAAGCAAAAGGGACTGCTGATTTCAAGAAGACTACTGCAAAATAGGTACTTGGCTAGAAGTACAGAATTGGGCTGAGTAGAAAGGTGCTCAAATGTCCTGAAGCCTGAGCCTAATCTCAGGGTGTACACTTGTTTATTTTCATTTATAGCTCTTCAGCACTTTAGAGCAGAGTCCCATCCCCTTTCTGGAGAGCATTAGGGTGGTGTGGGAGTGGATACATTTCTGCCAGTGGCAGAACAGTACAGAATATAATTTCTTAGTGACAAGCCATCCATAGACCACAGAGCTTTATGGTCTGGGAGTGCCTGTCAGTAAGAACTGAAAATCTGTAGGGAAAGATATTTTTTTTTAAGAGTAAACATAATGCTTCTAACCTGTGAATTATTCCATTTTGTTCTAGTATTAAAGGTGACTTTTTAGTTCTAAGGCTAGCTTTAAAAAATCCAAAGACTGGAATTCTGAGGAAGATGAGTAGCGGATTTTTACGAAGAAAACTATTTCTGTTGGGGAAAGGCAGAGAGAAAACGGTAGTTCACTCAAGTGATTTGTGTTTTGTCTGCTACTGGCTCTAACAAATGTAGTTGCTTTAAATGCCATTGAATTAAGGAGCATTTGTTGTCCTCTAGCTTAGCATAGCAATGAGATCAGTCCTTCCAGTCAGCACTTTAGTATCTTTCAAAAGCACCATGCTTTCATTGGGTTCTAGCTAAGCTTTAATCATCAAAATTCTCATGGACATCAGAGGCTCCTGAAACCAAATTAAAACCTCATGCTTTCTCCTCTGTTTGTCCTTATGTACTTCAAAATGTTTCCTCCCCTTCCACTTTCTCAGTCTTCTTTCAAGCCTTATAAAAGCTAGTAGTACTCAGGTTCTTCCTGATGTTCCCAGCAGCACATATTCCTGATTGTATCTGCAAATAAATATTTCTCAATAAAACAGAGTCTTTGTGCTTTTTAGACCTCGTTTTTACCAGGACTAGTGGCTTTTACAACAGCAGATTTCAGTGAAAATGACCCTATAGTCTTGAGTGGTTTCGATTCAGATGCCCTCTTTTGCCAGCCTTCCTTGCAGCTTGTTGTAGTTCAGAGCATTGGCATGAAAAAGTATTTAATAAACCCAAAACTCTCATTTCTTCTCTTTCTCTTCCACATGGGGATTTTTTGGTTATACTTTTAATGTGTCCTTTCGTGATCTCGTTTACAAAAATAGCCACCCAGATATACCCCAAAGGAAAAGATGATTCTCTTGGAAATTTCTTTTGAATGTCAAGTTGACTAGCAGTTGTTTACTTCTTGGGTTAATAATTTAGGTTCCTTATCCCGTTGCACAGTTTTCTTATTTCAAAGGAAGTATCTTCCTATTTTGTGGACTGGCTTTTCCTACTTTTACTAGTTTTCAGGTTTCACATTTTTTTTCTAGTGACAGCAGGTCTCACACTGAGGCAAAATCTAGCAGATTTTGCACCACAGTTTAAATTTCTCACTTTTTTTTTTGTTGTTGTTGGTTTGTTTGGTACTGTCAAGTGGTCACTGAATAGTAGCTTTATAGCTGATTCCTGTCACATGTGGTCAGATTTTGCAAAATATTGACAAATTGCCCACTTGGTAGGTTTAGTCTTAAATGAGTTACTAATAGTGGTTTTGTCTGTCTTTTGACTTAAATTGCAGCTCTGGAGCTGACAGTTTGCATATCATTCATCCTAAATTCATGAAGCTTGCAGTCAATTTGTCACCTTTTCATGTAGTTAGATATTTTATTTGCCCTCCTTTTTAAGTTTGTGAGTATATGTCTTCAAGCAAGTGAGCTCACTCTTCAGAAAGCTCTTCCAAATTTTCATTTAAGTCTTCACTATTCTTGAACTGCCCTTCATGAACTGGCAGAATCAGGGTAGAAGTTTAGGGCTTTTCAATCATATATTGGCTGCTCTGGGTTATCCCTTGGAAATGTTATTGGTCAGTGGGTTGTGGTAGGAATCAAATCATTCCTAGAGATGGAAATGTGAATGTGTTCTCTCTGCCTTTTACATCACCTTTTTCAAAAAGACTTTCATCCAAGTTGAATTGAAACTTGACATTTAAACATGTTTAGATGCTCGGGTCAGAATGGGATTCTAAACGTAATTTCCTTCTCTCCTGCTCTTTCCCTATGCTCCCTGTTTCTACACAACTTAGTGCATTATCAAACTGTCACTGAGGAATAAGAGATTTGTGCAGATGGAAGAGTGATCTAAGTACTGTCTTGTGTTTTCTTATTTGGTACACTAGCCTATGTGCTGTAGTTGCTCTTTTTCTGGTTTCTCTTGTGTTGTTGTTGGTGAAATGGCTGTACATCAGTGACTTGTGTTTCATGATGCTTCTTCATAGCCTGTTTGCACGTATGACATATTGCAGGACATTATGATGGTCTTGTATAGATAACACTGACTAGAAACATCATTATTTGCTCTATTTGATCATTTTTCTATATGGCAGCATTTAAAAATTGAACTAGCAACCAAATACTATCACCAGGTTGAGTTAGGTTTCTTTTCATCTAGAGAAATAGCAGCAAATTATTCCAGTTTATATTTGACTTCCCAAATAATGGTCTTTATTTGTTGTGTCTTGCTGTTTTGCCAGAAGTCCATTTTAGCCTTTACTCAGTGGGACACTGAGCTTCAAGAGGACTTGCATGAGCCCCCATGCTGTGACAGACACTCAGCTCCTTGCTCAGCCATACATTGCTGTCCTGCAGAAGTGTGTGTCTGGCAGTTCCCAGCAGCCTGCAGAGCTGCTCCTGGGCTTTGCTTCCACCTCCCAGTGGGATCTGCAGCACTGCCCAGACCAGTTGGAGGTTCCAGGAGCTGGGTGCTGGAGTTGGGCCCCAACAGCCCTTTTAGGTGTGTAGGTGCAGCTCCCTGCACACAGGGCAGTGCTGTCCCTGCCAAATAACCCGTGTGGAAATGCTGCTGAGGAGTTTCTCGAGTTTCCTTGTAGTCCTAGGGCTGCTGGTCTTGAAGTGCTGGTCTAGGTGCAGGTTTTTGTTGAGCAGACTTTTGCTGGTGCACAGGATGGCACACACTATATAACAGAATCTGACCTTTTGTTCTTGTACTTCATTCCATTTTAATGTCATCAAGAACCTTTTAAATGGTATTCATGTTGGCATAGTTTAGATTTTTTGATCCTGACTCAGCATTTTGCTATCACTTAGTCCCATGATGGGGGGGTTGTAATTTCTTGCATTGCTTTATGGTGAGTGTTAGTGGTTGCCAAGGCTCCATGTGTCATCTGCTCCCGAAGGAACAATACCAACATTCTGACTCTTTACCTCCTTGATCTGTAATCTTATTCTAGACAGCTGGATGACTGAGAATAGAATTAAAAAAAAAAGGTGGAAGAGAGGATACTGTGGCTCTGCTTAAGCGTTTCCCCTCCAAAATCTGCAGCATGCGTTCTGGGCTCATAATTCTCAATGTTTGTAAGGCTTGCAGGCATCAGCTATATTGTCATTTATTACTATAGCACACTGGAGTTGTTTAACTGACCTGGTATATCATGTCTTGAAATCTCTTAAAATAAAGATGCTGAGCAGTTTTATGCTTGTTTATATTTAGTGTCAAGTGGCATTGAAAAGTTTTCAGAGTTTGTCATGCTGGGAAATTATGAGTTAAGTTTATCAATTTTCCTGTGAGCCAGCTAGAGCTCATGTGAAACATGTCTCCATGCTATAATAAAGGTAGCAGCAGATAACTAAGCAAACAAATGTTTATATGCCCCAGAGAAAGTCTGATTACTTAAAATAAACATGTCTGAGGGTGTGAGTACCATTGGCAGTCTTCAGTGGGACTTCAGTATTAGCTGACAGAAAGGACTCTAGGGCCTCACTCCCAAGCTGATCCTAACTTGCACAATGTATAATATGAGAGCAACAGCTGCAAAGAAGTACTGAAATACAGGGGGAAGAGTACTGGGTTATTGGTACCTAGGGTATGTGGTGATATAAAATGCACTCCCCTATTAGTCTTTCAAGAAAGAGTTTTGTTTCTCTTCTTACAAGAGAGACAGGTTTAAATATCGAATAACATTTCTGTAAGTTGTATTTGTATTCATATTTATTTTTACTTCTTTCTATAGGCAATTAGAACTCCAGAAGATTTGATTTCAAAGCAACACCACAAATTTCAAAGAAAATAAATCTACATGAAGAGCCACAAAGCAAGTTGATTTGAGAAGACACAGCATTTACAAAAATGTCGTCAAGTTGTGTGACTTCAGTGTTTGCTTTGATGGTTTTGTGCTTTGCAGCTGCAGGTAGGTGGTATTATGCAAATCATGCATTCAGTGTAACTGGTTGTGCATATTTAGAATTGTTGATCAGAAATACTTTTTTATGCTGAAAAAAGTAGGTCAGCTAAAGTTTGTCTAGGTTTTCTATAAAATTAATATGATCATAATTCTATCATGTATGATGTGAGAAACAGTGCTGTTCTTATAAGAATATTTTCTTGCATCTATGTTCACTCTTAAAATCATTTAAGAACTGCAGTAGTAATGCAAATTGTTGAGGTTATTTACCTATTTCTTTTTAAAAATTGCATGATGCACATGTATTATAAAGGGGGGGTTGATATGGAAGCCTTTGGGAGTGGAAGCAGGGTAGCTCTGCCAGCATGATGAAATATTGGCTCTGCCAAGAGGCTGGATTTATTTCCCCAGGTGCAGGGTTGGGCTGGTGGAGCTGAGGCAGCTAAAATCTCTCTACAGAGCTGGGCTGAAAGGGTGTACCAGCTCAGCTCCATGCTGCCTCCAATCTGGAATTAAGCCCCAATTATTTGACTTTATAAAAAATATGTCAGAAAAATCCCAGAAAGATTCATAATAGGTCACTGGGTTTGTCCATCCTTCCTGCCTTACTGGGGTAAACCCCACCAGGACAGTTGTCTAACCTGATTTATAGTCAGCCATTAGTGATGTTGGCAAAAACCTTTTAATAACAGTTGTCAGTGTTAATGGAGTCCTTGTACATTGGGAACATGCATCACCATTTAAGGGGATTGTTCCTGTCCCACATTTTGGCCTAGCTGGGGATTTTTAAAGCAGTATGTTGCAATAATTTGTGACAGAGAAAGAAAAGATCTGTGGAGTTAAGTACCTAGTTTATTCTGTAGTTTCTTCAAGCACTGAAGTGATTCTACTCAGTATGTTTGTTTATCAAAGTTCTTTCTGTGGTTGCAAGGGGAAGCCTCTTATGTGTCCAGTTTGTATACAGCGTGGGTCTGTGGAGAAGAGGCCAAATGGATACACAGTCAGTCCAAATGAGACAGTGGGAAAAGTGGACAGTGGACAGATGGCTTGCTTAAATCTGAGATGTCCTCACTGTGGAAAAGATGACCAGCTTTGGAAGAGACAGGGCTGAGCAATTAAATGTGTTACAATTTGGCTTCATTTCATCTTCAGCATGGAAAATTATGTTATTTCAAGCCCTCAAGCCTTGTGGGACTTTCTCTGGGCTTGACCTCCTTGAAGGCATCCATCCAACATTAGTAATTTCGATTGTTTAATAGTACGTGATGCTGACATTTTGCAATAGCTTCATTACAGACAGACTTTGAGCAGTGCAGGGTGTGTCTGAGTGTGTCTGCAGCTCCAGCTGAGGACATCAATGCTGCTCTTGGCTGAGAAGAGCCATTACTTGGAGCAAATCTGTATCATTCTAGATGTATAAAAATCTACTTTAAAAGGACGTGTCAGTACAGAAAAGAAAAGCTTTTTAAATTGATCACAACCATAATTCTGTTTTGCTACTGAGGAGAATGCTTGCCTGATCAAGTTAGCTTGCCTCTTAATGCCAGCTTTAATTAAAACCCCCTAATTTAAATGTGCTATCAAACAGTACTACTATTAGAAAGTAATTTAGTGTTCAGAAAACTTGACATGTCTGTCTTGACATTCATTGTGGTTTTTTTGGTTTTACTCCCCAGTTCTGTTTTTCTCTAGCAAACATTCTTGAAACAAACTCTCAAAAAGCTTTGGATTCAATCAGATGCTTATTCATAAGTAGAGTCACAGAATTATTTTGGCTGGATGGGACCTCTGGAAGTCTAGTCCAGCACCCTTCTTGGATGCGGGCTAGTTTCGAATTCTTTCTTTCTTAGAGACTGATTTTCCCCCTGCATGGGAAGAAATTAGCTGAGGGGAGTAGGGAGGGTCATGGTTTGTTAGGGGAAGGTGAGGAAGCACTGTCTTTGTGGTTTCTGGCTGTACCTACTTTGTATATTTTGGTTTTCTACCACGCTTTTACATTTTTTCAGTAAATTCTCAATGAGAGCAATGAGATCATGTCCTTTACAGAGTATAATGAGTGCAGTAACTTAGGAGCAGTAACTGATGGACTATGATGAAGAGGAAAGAGATGTCAGGCAGATGTAATTAAAACTGAGGAAGGACAGCTCTCTGAAGGTTATTTAGATAGAGCTTTTGCAGCTTGAGATCTTGAGTCCTTTTAATCCAAACAGTTATACTTAAAATGCAGGGAGTTTGTGTCTGTAGGTGAAGAGCAGGTGGGAGCACACAACACGTTCTACTTGTGTGAAGTGCTGGCAGAGGCCCCTGAGCTCTGTCAGTGTGATGTGAGGGCACTGCAGGCTTGGCTTTTAATTGCCAGCATACAGGACCTGTGCTTTTTCACTCCTGAAAAAGGACTATACTAGTCCACTAATGTACTAGTATAATACAGCTAGAAGTCTAAATCAAGTTAAGAAGTGTAAATAAAATCCCTTGCTTGTGGTGGAGCCTGGGGGAGGCAGGGGGCAGCATGCCACCTCCCTAGGGTATTGATTTTGATACATTTGAGCCTTTTTCCAGCCTGCTCTCTGTTTCTGAAGAACTTAGGCTGCTGCAGCAGAGCACACTTTGCTTTTGTTTGCTAGTCCTACACTGAAACTGCTGCTACTGGGTTGAGGGGGGAGTTTGCTGACATTATAATAGCTCCAGCGTTCTTGTATTTTCAGGTATAAATGAGCTAGCTTCTAGATAGAATCTTACGGGTTTTTTTGTGGCTTTTTTTTTTTTTTCTATTCTTGCTCTTAAATGTACTGGTGTGTTAAACATATCAAAAAACGCCCAAAACCCTGGAGTTACACGACATGATGTACAGAAATGGATGGTCAGAGATGAGTCACAGACCTGCACGTTTTTCAAGCTAATAGCTTAAAGATTACACCTTACTAACTGCATTGAAAATGGTCTGTATAAATACTCGAAGAATATTTGCCTGTTTTTCTACCTCCTCATACTACCTGGATGGATGTAGCTAAGTGCTTATCTGAATCTAATTTGCTTTTGTCTTGTACATGGATTTCTTATAAGCTTTTATTTATACAGCTTTAATTGGACAGAAAAAGACTGCAAAGAAAACCTTGATTACTCTGAGATTTTTCTACTTCGTGGAAAAGTCCAAGGCAGGATAGAGAGAAACTGCTGGCAAGCTATCTGCCCGACTGAAGGAATTAAGTTTTTGAAGTGGGATTAAATTAAGGTCTGGCAACCTGCAGTAGGAACTCCACACAAACACTCAGAACTGCACACAGTTATCCAGGCCTTGGATAACCTCTTAAATTAGTCTGGCTTTGTAATCTTGGAGTGAAAATATTCAGTCCTAATGTGGCTTAAATCAAAGACTGGAACATATTTATTTTACTTGCTGGCAAATTAGTGCAGTTGGGTGCATGATGCATGTCTTAATAAAATGTCTTAGAGGACAACTGAAATGCATACCTGCTCTAGACCTTGAGGGCCAAACCTTCATCAAGACAGGTCTTCCCTTGAAGGAATAGGAATGCTTGTTAACATGAACTTAGATTTTTCCTTTTTTCTTTCCTCCATTACTGTGCAGCTAGAAAGAAGACAAAAAAGACACCTTCACTTTCCTTCGACTCCCCTGATATTTAGCATTGCCTGTGCTTGACGTGTAGACACCTCTCTCCTTATGGCAGTTTCATGGTTGTGGTCAGGCAGATAAAGACCCTGTAAGAATTAGATATATTGATGAATTTACTTGTTTTCTGTAATACTGAGTTGACTGGTTTGTCTGCTCATGTTAGGTCCATCTTTATGGTTTTCTTCCAACAGCTCTTTACTCCCTAGTTCTCTGCTCTATTGTAATCCTACCTGTTTTTCTTTCTTTTTATATACTTGTTCTTATAAGTAATCTTACACTGTTCAGAGCATGTGTGCTTCCTTTTCAATAAGACTGTTCACTTGCAAGCTCATGTATCTTCTGGATCTGTGCCCCCCAGATATGGTGGTGATGTGTGCCATGTTAATAAGTGGAACAACAGGAAGAAACAGGTCTTGTCGTGACATCTACTTTTTCTTTTTTTTTTAAAGATGAACTTCCCCTGACCTTGAACGCTGTTTTCCAAAAGCAATATATGATTCTTCAAAGCGTAGTAGAAAAACCTTCCACTGGAAGGTGAAGAACATGATCTGAAAAAAAAAAAGGTAGAAATTAATACTGGGAGTTACTCACATAAATTTCCTTCTGTTTTAAACAGTGTTTGCTGAGTATTTCCCAGATGTAATTAGACTGTAATTTTTTTCCCTGAAGTATTTGTTCCCAGAGGTGTGGAGTTTGTTTGCTTAAATTGTGTTTAGAGGATGAGAACCAAGGGACAGAGGTTGGATCTTGAATTCTTAGGACTGAAGTAAAGCACAGGCTGCTTGCAGCTTTTGAATAGATGAGGATTTCACTCTGTACCTCTCTTTTCCTTCACTTTTCTCACAAACAGCTGACTTCTGCCTGCTGTGTAAAATCACCTATTCCTGTTTATGGTCTGGGTGTTCAGACTTTTGAGGATGAGATGAACCAGCACTCAGAACATTTGAAGATTTGCACTCTCAGAGAATTAGAGGAGCAGAGGGCTGGTTCATGTCCTGTGCCATGTTGGAAAGGTTGCAAGGGAATGCCTGTTCTCTTCAGGGGAGACTAACATGCTCTCAGTTCTGAGAAATGCTATTGAGAAACCAGTGACTGGCTGTTAAAAGTGGAAATCGTTCTAATTTTTTTATTCCTTCAGCACCCTGATGGTGATTTAAAACATCTTAACACCAAATGCTTATCTAATAGGGAATCAAATGATGAATTCCTAACTTATGTCAGTGAGCTCTGTGACATAACTTTGAGATGCAAAAATATACATTAAAAAAGAGTTAACTTTCATTTCACACAAAACATAATACCTTTCAAGCAGTAAATTGTTTAAAGTGAGCACTTTAAATACAAAGACTGATTAAAACTGGGAAGCTAGACTAAATCTGTGTGTCCCCTAACTTAAGTTTTCAGCATTCTTGTGCTGCATGATGATCTATTTCTTTGTAAATTACGTTTTTAATCTGGTCATCTGTCTTTCAGCAACTGAATTGAGTCAAATCCTGTGCCACTTCTATGTGCCTTATGCATAAATGGTGTTTTGTTATCTTCCAAACCCACACAAAAATTCTGAAGAATTTAGAGAGTCAGGATACAGAGAAGGGTTATGTCTTTTCGAAGAGGTAATTGTGTCACAGACTTGGAATGGCTTGAACTGAGCAGACTTCATTTTTCCTGTATCAGCAAGGCTCTCAAGCTAAAAGCAATAGAATTTCAGTAGAATTCTGCACAATTCTGCTCCCATGTGGAGCAGTAGGATGTGGGATTGTGGGTCCTGATTCAGCAGAACAGCTGAGTGTCTGTCAAAGTGTTTGTTAAACCTGAGAACCTGATATATCTGTTTATATATTTGTTTGAATATCTGGTTTTTGGACTAAAACTGATTCTGGGTGATGCCAGAGAACTCCTGAGAAATATGAAGCCCATAATGCAGTACTGGAATTGTGTAGATGCAGGCAAATGGCAGTGTTACTGAGGGTCTCTGGAGGAAAGTACTCCACTGATGAAAAGTAGATTTGAGGATAATTTTATGGCACAGAATGGGGAATGGCAATAATTTTTGTCTTTGTAAGGAAATTGATTTAAGTTTTTTGGGTTTTTTGTTGTTTTTTATAAAGGAGAAACTTGTCTTTAACAAGTTCTAAGTTTCTATTATTTTATAAATACTTTGCTAAAAATAAATCTTTTGTTTTCTGAAGGGAATTGGGATTTGAGATTTTGCTTGTAGTTCTTTTAATATCCTTTCTGTATTGCAGGCTCTTATTAACTCTTTCTTCGCTTTTCCTTCTGTCATTTGTCTTATAAATTGCATGAACCCTTGATCCCTTTAATTAATAAAAATGTGAAAAGGGCATATTTAGTTAACTAAAGATTAGACTTCACATGCCTGAGACTTCACTCCACACCCAGCATTCCCAAAAGGGATCCTGGAGCATCTCAACAAGAAATGAAGTATCTGCTATTAGAAAAACAATTGCTATTTTCATATGAAAATTGCACTGAATTTCTGAAAATCTTTCTTATATAAGCTTCTTCCACTGAAATATGCTTGTATGATTCAATGCCAATATTTTACAACTGGCAGTGTTATAATGTGGAGAAAATCTAGGGACCAGATATATGCCTTCTCAAGGAAGAGAAATAATTTCATCCTCTGTAGCTAATGACAAAAAGAACTGAAGTCCCTTAGGCTGTAAGTCATAGGAGAGATGAATTTGGAGTGAAAAAAATATATTTAGCACAAAGACTGTACCATGTTTCATTACCTGAAGGCATTGAGTTGGATTCCTCTTTGGTGTAACTTGTTTTAAGTCAGTGGAATTTCACCAAGGATACATTTTGACCCCAGGTGACAAAAGCAAAGGTTTTTAGTAATGCCATGAAGTGCAGCTGCTTTAAGCACAATGTGCTTTTCTTCATAAGTGTACTTTATAAAAGATGGAGCTATTGTTCCCTTTTTTGGCAGCTTCCACACTGTGAGACTTACTAATAGGCATTTAATAAAAAAGGGATTTTACCTGTCAGGGATGGAAATAACTGAAAATGTCATTACTCTTGTTATTGAAGTAGTGTAGTGAAGAAGTAACAATTAAAGGAATTTGGGTGATGGAAACATAAGGTTTGTTGCTGTTTCATTTCCTCAGCAAAAGTTGTTCTTTCATCTGAAGCAGTTTTGGTGGTGGGTTTTTCTGTTGTTTTCCTTTTGAATTTTAAATTAATGTATTTTCCTTAGCACTTGGAGTCAAGAGTGAGTGAAACATTTATTTTTATGGTTATTTTCCCTCATTTTCGTCTTTTATTTTTCTTCATTTCATAGATCACCAAATTTGCCTTGTGTCTGGAAAGGATGGTGGATGCAATCTTATTTTGGAATAAATAAAATTTTTCTTTGTTACTACTTTTAATTTGAATGGAGCAGTAATATGTATGTCCTACTAGGGATGCTCCTCAAGTTATTTTGATTCTAGCTACTATGTAAGAGGAAATTGTTTCCTTCACAAGAATTCCTGCCTTTTATTAATATGTAAAGATCAGGGGGAGGTGACTGGATACTTAGTATCACCATAGTGGTTCTTTAGGCCTCAGGAATTGTATGAAAATAGATAAAGGTGAACAGGTTATTTGAAAATGTAGCTATGGCTGAAATAGTTTAGCATAGTTCAATTTGCAAATTTGGAGTTGCTTTAAGGAAATCTGTAGAAGATTAAGAAGTTAAAAGCAGTGGTCACATATTTTATGTATTGGTGCATGTGTGTGTTTAGTCCCAATGGGCAGTTTGGTTGCTCGTGGGAAGCACGTGCTGTGTAGCAGGGCAGCTCTCGGTGCCTCAGGCATGGCTGCACAGGTGTGTCTGCGACCATGGGGGGTCTCCTGCCCGCGGAGTGACCGGCACTCTTCATGCAGCCAAGGCACAGCAGCCTCGTGTGACGTGGTGTGTGCTCATCCTCTGGTGACCGAATGTAAATGCTGTGTCTGAAGAGCCTTTGGGAGAGGGTGGAGCGAGTTATGGGCTGTCAGAGCAGTTCCCTCCAGCTGTGGCATGCTGGAGCAGCTGGATCTGTTCTCCCTGTGGAGTCCTCATGCCCGATGGCCATGGCTGTGTCAAATGCATAGGGCTCATCTATGAGCCTCTGCTTTTGACTGAAACATGAAAGGCTTGTATGTGGATTTGTGAATTTCTGTCAGCTCCCCATGAGTTATTTCATCTCTTAGTCTGGGTCACTTGGTATGTAAAACGGATGTGCTCAACCCTGGCATCTTCCATGCAGGGCTGTTTGAAGAGCCAGCATAATCACTTTAAAGTCATATGGATCACATTGTTGCTGACTGCTCTTATCTCAGTAATTCTTCAAAACCTCCCCCTGCCCCTTTTGGAGGTATGACAATGGCAACGGTTTTATTGAAGGGACTGTCAGACTTTTTGCCTGTTTTGCTTGGTTTTAGACTCATGGATGCTGAACTGCAGAGGTTTGTGGTATCTGATTAGGAGCAAGGTGGTTGACCTTTTGGCAAGTCATAGATAAATTATGATGTTCTGAGAAGTGTCTTAACTCATGGAGTAAGTTCTTTTACTCTACCTGCCATCCTTTTTTTTTTAAAAAAGAAAAACACTATATATTTGCAGGAAGTAGAATCAGTCATACCAAAGCAAGGGAGTGGGAAATCTGCGACTGTACCAAAACTGCTTTTCAGATGAAATGCAAATCTTTTCTTGCATCATTGGGAGACAACTTACAGCAGCATGTAGAACTGCATTAAATCCCATGCATGGTTTGTGCAACATGATACAAGTTAACGTGTGAGTTCAGTTTTCTGCATTAGGGTAGACTTTGACTTTGGAGATGATCTTTTAAACTATATAATTTGTAAAAGTTGCCAGATTTCTGTATTTTCTGCTTTGAAATGTTAGGTCAGTCTGGCAAAATTTTCTTTTGTAGTGCTAATGAGTTCGAAGCAGTAATTAATTTTTCTGGGGGATATATTCACCTTCAAGCTGAAAAAGTAATAGGTATTTGAGTAAATTGGCAAGAAAATTATTCAGAGATTACTTTGGAAATTACTTGTCTCAGTTGCTTTTTGGAACTAGGCCAGTAGTAGTTATTTTTCTTGCTAAAATAGTGCTCATGGCCATATTGTTCACTGCATTTATTTTCCTTCTCCCAGTGCTAATGTTTGATCTCTGTGATCACCTTTACCATCACAGATGAAAGTAAGAGAGCTCAAGTATGCATCATAGGAAGGTCTCTGAGGTTTTTCTGAAGATTAGAATTGTTGTAATTGTAATACTTGACAAATGCTTCT
Organism: Sturnus vulgaris; assembly: GCF_052056855.1. Classification (NCBI taxonomy): domain Eukaryota; kingdom Metazoa; phylum Chordata; class Aves; order Passeriformes; family Sturnidae; genus Sturnus; species Sturnus vulgaris. Next base: position 16,849,366 of record NC_142251.1, on the reverse strand, counting down.
GTAGTGCCTTCTGTTAAAAGGCCAGTTATCTGACTTAGTAATGGTTTCTTTACCAAGGGAAAAAAAGCAACTGAAATATCAGAGTAAGGAATGCTTCATGCCAGTAACAGAAGAATAAAAGCAACCCTGAAATAGATCTGGTTGTGTTACTTGTGTTCTCTTGAAATCTTTTTTCTTTTTGGAAACTAGCAAAGCTAGGGTTTTCAGCAATTTCAGCAATGCCCAAGATAAAATAATGTTTAAGACTGTGATGGTTGATTTTTTTTTTTTTTTTTTTTTAAATAAAACAATTTGAAAAATATCAAGTTCCTTAATGCTAATGCTGATGTCTCTGATGCATTTAGTGGATCTCAATGCAACAAGAAGCCTATAAGTCAGCTCTTATAAATGCTAGCCTGAGCTTCAACTTGATTGATATGATTCAGGAGAAAAGAATTCTAATTGAAAAGTCCTGAGTGTTGAACTGCTTAATGGTAGTGAAAAAATCTTCTTGTATGTGGAGAATAAGCTGGTTTGGTTTTCTTCTGTTTGTTTCAACATTACACAAGCATTATGTAAAGGATTAACCAAAAATATTGTCTAAAACATTTCAAGTAAAAGTCGCTAACAAAGGACTCGTTTGTTTTTTTTTTCCTGCCTTGAAGAGTCCTAGAATGCATTTTCCCTCTTTCTCTTGAGAAATAATAATGCACTTCAAGTGGTTTTATAGGTCAAGCATTCATGTAACTGTCTATGACTTGACAAGATTGCTCAAAGAAAAAGTGGAATGAAATCAGGATTTACCCAGGAGGATTTTTGAGCAATGAATCAGTGCTGTTTTGGCCTAGTGGACTGAAGTAATTTAATTGAAGCAATCAACATTTTTAGTACTAGTTGACTGATCTAATTAAGTTGATTCAGTTCTGATACCTGTGTTGTCATCTTGTTCCAGTTGCTTTCCTTAAATTTTTGGAGGGAACTAACCTGTATACTGATGTCCCTGTGCTCCCTGGTGGCATCTCTTGCTGGAATGCTTTTTTGAGGGTTCATGCTACTGCTTGGTTGGCTTCATGTGCTGCAAACAGAACAGGTTCACGTTGGGACCATAACTTTCTGCAGTCACTGTGTCTTCCCCTTAATCCTAAATCTAATCTAAATCTAATCCTAATTCTAAACCAGTCAGTAGGTGTCTGATCCTGATACAATTGTTTAGCATTATTTCTAGGAGGATTTAATGGCAGAAATTTGAAGGTGGTGTAGCACAGGTCCTCTTTGTTAATGGATTTATCCAACGATTCATGTCCTGAAGTGATGATGAAACTCATGTTCTGGCCTCAAGTCCTTCGGCCTTCCTTCTCCATTGGTTACACATGGGTTTGTTTGCTTTTTCTTCAAAGCTGCTTCTTGTTAGGTGCTCTGTGCTATTTTGTTAACTAGGCCATAGCTGGTGGAGTTGGAGAGTCATTTCCTGAGAGCATGCTGTCCAAGGGCTGTTGTGCCAGTGAAGGGAAATCATGCTGTTGCTCACTTTCAGTGGGACCCTGCAATGAGTGTGATGCTCTCTGCTCTCCTCTTGGAGTTATGTTCTTCCTCCTGTGTTCAATATCTCACTGTAATTGTTTGTATCCAAGATGTGTATTAGTATGTTTTTTTTCGTTAGGATGATCTCATCACTAATGAGTATTTGATGCCTTTGTAATGCTCCTAATATACACATAGAACAGCTGGAAGAGACTTTTTAAACAAGCATCTTTGTAATATCCTGGATGATCTCAAAGAACATTTCAATATAACAGTGCAGTTACATTGGAAGCTTTAAAGATAAACATGTTTTTCATACAATGGCTGAACAGTGTGTAATGGGTGACATATGAGGTCTCTGCATTTACAGCGATTGAAAACTGCAGTGAACTGTCCAAGGGTATTAACTAAACTGTTAGTGGTTAATAGTAAGCACAACTAAAAAATCGGTAGATGAGAGTACACTCCTGTGCTATATTTCTGAATATATTCAATTTGTTATTGTAGCCTTGTTAGCCAGAGAAAAGGTGGTTTGTCCTCAACAAGAACGAGGTTCTTTTGCAGCAAAACTTGTGGTAGGGCTGTGAGTAGTGGGACTGTGGAGCCGCTCTGCCTGGGCTCTCTCTGATCATGAGTCAGGTCTGTGCTGTCCTGGGGGCAGGAAGTGCGGGAGTTTGTTATTCAGCTGTTTGTATCCCATTAGAAAATGTCGATACCGCTTCAGTTGGTCAGGAGGGAGTGATGGCTTTTCTAAAGCAGGACACGCTCAGGCTTACCTTCACCAAGTAACTTGCCTCCCAGTGTAATGTTAAAGCCTGCCTCTGCATTGTATAGCCAGTGAATTATCACAGATCTCATGAGGTATTAGTGAAAGAATAGCTGTTAACTTCCATTCTATTCAATGAATTTAAACCACTGGCCCACTGATTGGAAGAATAAGTTTCAGTTGGGCTCCTGTATGCTTACATGAGAGCTTTTGAAGTCCTAGAAGTGGCTGGGTTTCTCTGAACCGTCATGAATGCTAGAGCAAATAAGGGACCCTTGAACGTGTGTGGCAGGGGTAGTGGAGCCTCCCTTTTTTGCAGCAGCTCATGTTTGTACTAAGTCAAAAATTAATTTCCTCCTACAGAAGTATGGTATCGAAGTATTTATTGTTCAAGTATTTTGAGTAACTTGATCTGTGGTTCACCTGATGGCACGGTCAGACACAACCACAAAGTAAAACAGCCTGTCAGAGTTGGAATATATGGCAACAAAATGATTTGATTTACCGGCACGGCTATACATCCTTACCCAACAGTACATGAAAAAGCTGACAGAAGCACTTTTTTTGTTCACGTAACTTATGTAACTCTACCCATAACAAGGGTTTGCCAATAGTTTCCCACAGTGATATGCAATACACTACAAAAAGGAAATGTGCCCCTGTACAACGCAATGTTGAAACTTCTATGCTTTTCCTATGAAGACGGTTGAAGAAATGAGAGGCAGCAGTCCTCCTCTGGACTGAGCTGGAAACCTTCACAGTCACTGTGTTATGCTACAATGTAAGCAAGTGAAAGCCTGAAACATTTGACCTTGTTAAACTCTACCCAACCATTTAGTTTAACTGGCCCCCGTTAGTTTCTTTGTCTGCTTGTTTGTTTGTATGAAGTTGCTACTTGTCTAACATCTAAGTTTTTTCAGTCCCTAGCTTTTTTTCCCCCCAAATAAAAACCTAATATTGTCTCCTAATTACAAATATGCTGAAATTAGTTGCTTACATGTCATTTTCTTCTACAAAAATAATAGTAGTAATTTTTTTAAAAAGGCATTTAAGATGCATAGCAGTGGCCACTTTCAGGCTGTTAAAAGCTGCAGCAAACCAGATGAATTGCCACCACCAAGTGCTGACTCAATGATAGCTTTTATGTGTCCTTTGAATGTTTAGCAGGAAGAGAGATTACTCATTCCCCCACCTTTCTGAGGGACTGTTTGAAAGCTTGCAAATCGTGTATGAGGCCCCTCAGACTGTTGACTGCACTGCAAAGTTATTTTGTATCTAGTAAGTTCCAGGATATTGTGACTGTTTTCTGAATAACGCTGTCCTTTACTGATTGTACTTGAAAACAAATAGTGCTGTTCTAAGTGTTACCAAGTCACTTTGAAAGTCTCACAGAAAGGTTTTTCACTGCTTACCCATATGTAGGGCTGGATGTTGGTTGTTCTTTTTGTTGGAAGCAAAAAGCCATCCTGCTCACTGGGGTCTCTGCTTCTGGTTAAATCAGGAGACAAGAAAGTTTCTGTGATCTAGCACTTTTATATTTAGTTAGCGTTTTGTGGTTAGTTTTTACAAATGTACCTGCGTTTTTTATTCCTGAAGTCTTGTTTGCTTGCTTGTTGAAGAAGGAGCAACAGGAGATTTCTTGCACTGGCAAAGACAAGGAACTGTACCCCACTGCTGGCTGTCAACGGGGCTCATGCTTCCTTTGTGCAAGCCCTTAAATGGGAGTTGAGCCTTTGCCATACAGAGATGGATTTCTGCACCTGTGGGGTCTCTGGAAGGGAAGTACTTCAGATGTGTGTTAACATTTTATATTTTTGTGAAACCTGAATCGGCTTTAAGGTTCCCTGAGACTTTTTTCCATGCAGCAATGATACCAAGATGCATGCCTTATAAAGGCTACATTAGCATTGGGCAAAATAACTTATTTCCTGAGTTAAAACTCTTTTCCCCAACTTCCCTTAAAAAAAAAAGTTAATAAAAGATTATTTGAGGAGAAAAGTCATGGTGATTTCATGTGGAGGCCATCTCAGTTCTCCTTTTATATCTGCTGCTCGCCTGGGAGCGTACACTGTACTCATGTCCAGAGCTTGAATTGTTTTCAGCTTCTTATTAGTTTTGAAAATGCATTTAGCAGTTAACTGCCAATGTGCGTGCTCCTTCTGGTTACAGCTAACAAGCAGCTGGGCAGTACATTAAGAAAATGTGGAATCAGTTAACTCTTGTAGAACCACATCTCTGTTTCTTCAGTTGCCCTTGTAGAACTATATGGGGAGAAATCCTGTAGGATAACACAGCAAGCACGTACTTAATAAGGGAATAAATGAGTAAAAGGAAATCAAGGAGGAGAAAATGTTTTGATATTTTGGCAGGGAAGAAGGGCTGTAGTGAGAAAAGTGTCAGTTGTTGCCCAGATAGCAAGGGGATGAGTGAGTGGTGGCATTTAGTAAGAAACTCCTTAAACAGAACTTTGCCTCAGGGGGAATGGAAAGAGATACATTAGTGAGTGATTCATTTCACAGCTCTGATGTTACAGATGGCCTTTCGAGAGACCTTTTCTAAGTGAGCAATTTTACTTTTTCCTTTAGAATGATTTTGATTTGGTGTGGGGTTTGTTTTATTTATGGTGGGCGGAAAAGAACCTCAAGAATACTAGGTTAGTAAGTATTTTATTTTACAAGTGAATATATATCCCTATATGTTACTTTAACAGTTTTAAAAATCTTATTCGTGGACTTATTCTGTCAAAATGGGCATTTTAAATAATTGAGCTAATGCCTGTCTGATGGGACTTTTTCCTTTCCGTGAGGATGAGGGACAAGTATAGGATATATACGGCCAAATCTTTTTACATGTGGCTGCCATCTGCATGAGCTAAATTGCTGCCTATGAATCAGGCATACAATATGCAAGCTCTGCTCTGTGTAAAGATCTGCTCCCAGCTTGTTTAGAGTCATCCATTCTCACTCTCCATTTAGTCCTTTCCCTGGCAAATCTCCCATGGACCTCATCTGCATTCTTGCCTGATTAAGGACTAAAAGCTTGACCCTGTGAGATAATAAAACCCCAACATCTCTGCAAGAATCTACAGATTTCAATGGGAGTTGAAGGCAGTGTGTGCTGCAAAAGTCTTCAGCATGTATGCTGGGTTTAAGGTAATGATTTCAGGATTTGGCTGTGTTACAGTATACATACTGGCCCTAACTTGATTAAGCTGTGAGTATATTACTATGTTTTCAATCCTCTATGGAAAGGGAAACACATAGTCTCTCTGTGGATTTTGTGGCTTATTTAGAATGAAATTTCATTTTCTGAATGTGTATATTGAGATGTTTCTCACCAGAAAATTTCAGTTTATTGGTACTTGTACTTTCTTAGGAGGTGTTTTCCTAAAAGCAGGGATCCAAGAGCAGATTGCTTTGGGAAGTGGAGGCCATAAAATTGTAAGAACTAGGAAGGGTCATAACTTCGACCCTTATTGCACACAGCCTTCCAAAATGATTCACTGTTTCCTTAAAAGATTCCAGTATCTCTACGTTTTTGTTAGAAACAAAGAAACACAAAGCTAATTATCACATCCAGGAAGAAAACACATTACTGAATTAGACCATGTAATGAGATAATGAGCACAGTTGGATAGTGACCTTCAGCTCTTTAGAGTAATGCTCTTTAGGCTGTCTTTATTTTAATAGAGCAGACTACCCAAACCCAAGGTTTAAAAAGAAAATAAGATTTCCTGCAGACCTTCCCAGTTTAGAAGTGGGAAAGAAATATTGAAATGGTCACATAACCCTCAGATTATCTTTTAATTAAAAACTGGGCAAGTATAAAATGCATTTTTAACTTACAAATCATTTCTGACGTAAGACAAGTGTTCCTTAGCGTTGTATTACTGCTTATAGGTTTCTTTTGAAATGCTATTGCACCTAGGCACAAAAAGGGGTCTGAAATTCAATTTTAGATTGAGGGAATAATGCCTAAAAGACAAAAGTTTCTTGATTTGAAGGCTACAGCATAGCTACAGGATGCCTACTAAGAAAGTCACTTTTCAATAAAAAGCTCACCACAAACATAGGTAGTATTTAATTAAAGCAAGATTTTAAAAAAAAGTGGCCTAAAAATCTAGGTAGATTCTGGTGGTAATGTTCCTTCAGTCTTCAAGACCAGCACTGCTTTTTACATACATTTTTTGATTATGTACTGCTTTTTACCTAGATCTATAGTTGGCCCCATACAAGGTTCACAGGTTTAGGTGTCACTGTGTCACTTGGTAGTATCTGGTCAAACAGGTAACACTTGTGTGTTTACAAGCATGATGTGTTTTATCTTCCTGCAACATGGACTTGTGCTGTGATGACCTAGTGATACACACAGTGTTTATACATATAGGAATAGTCAAGCTTGGATGCTTTGTGAGTCAAGCAGAACAGATTGCAGAGGCCCAAGTGATGCAGACCCAAAGAGGTTATAATGAAAAAGATACGAAACAAAGACTAGTAAAAGTGTTCTTGTACACCCTGATGCATATTCAAGATAGTGGTGTGAACCAGTAAGTCTGTGGTCACTTTTGCTGTAGAGGCTGAAGGAAGGAACATGGGGTTTGACTGAGAAAAGAAATGGGAAGCTGTGGAAAGAGAGTAGAAGGCCAAGGCTGTGAAGGAAAGGAAGGAAATAATGTAATTCCTGGTTATCCTGCTTTGTAATTCGTGGTTATCACAGGTACTTGGGGGAGGGCAGGAAGCAGGAGGCACAAGGACTTCCTCCTTACCTGTAAGTGCCTTTGGCTGGCTTCAGCTGGGCAAGTCTCACAGCCTTTGTGGAAAGGACTGGTAGATGCAGTGCCTGGAGAAGAGCACCCTCAGCCCTTCACTGACAGCACCAAGCTGTGTGGTGTGGCCAGCTCACTGCAGGGAAGGGATGGCATCCTGAGAGACACTGACAGGCTGGAGATGTCAGCAAGTCCAGTTGATAAGGGGACTAGAACACTTTCCTTTTGAAGAAAAGCTGAGAAAGTTGGGACTGTTGAGCCTGGAGAAGAGAAGGTTGCATGGAGGCTTGAGAGTATCTGAAGAGGGCCTACAAGAAAGTCAGAGAGGGACTCTTCATTCAGGAAGTGTAGTGACAGAACAAGGAGTAATGGCTTCCAGCTGAAAGAGAAGTTTGGGTTGGAAATATGGACTAGATACTGGAACAGGTTGCCTAGGGAAGTTGTGGATGCCCTATCCCTGTCATCCTCCCTGGTTGGATGGGGCTTGGAGCAACCTGGAGTAGTGGGAGATGTCCTTGCCCATGGCAGGGATGTTGGAACTAGATGATCTTGAGGGTCCCTTCCAACCTAAACCATTCTATCATTCTATAGTTCCAAGAGGAAGGAGCATGCCTCCATTTTCCTGGCAATTGATACAAAATAATCTTTCTAGTCCCAATTATCCTTAGATAATTCTGAGCTGTTACTTCCATTTAAGTCTGTGACTCTCCATTGTTTCCCATGTATGGCTGTTACTGTGTTTCAGGGCTGGACTGCTGTGTTCAGGGGAATGGAAGATCAGGCAGGGCATGGAGCATATGCTGTACTGTGGCACCCTGGCCAGATGTTGTTGGATTACATGCTGCCACCATCAGTTTCTCCTCCACTGAGTGTGTTTTGCAATATTCCCTTTTTTTTTTTTTAACAGAGAAGTGAATAAACTTGAAGTGGTGTTTTTTGTGTAAAGCATTAAAAGAGAACCTGCTGTGTTAGCTAAAAAAAGTTAATTTGAAATCTCATTTAAAAGCCACCAAATTATTTGCCTGAGGACAAACTCACTTTTTCAGCTGCTAAATTTCTTTTGCCCTATAAATTAGTGGTAATAATTTAAACAGGTTATAAAAGGGGAAAATAAAACAAAGGAGCCATGTTAGTGCAAACCATTTATCTTAAGTGCTAAGTTGCACTTTAAATGATAGTTATGCATTTAGGAAACTGAGGCCAAGCATTTCAAAAGTCTCAGATCCTCAACATCTTGAAAATACCCTGAAAAATATTTGTCTAGGTTTATGCACCTGGAATTTCTGGTTTAAGTAATCTTACTGTGAGATAACTTCACTGTGATGATTGCAATACTGAGCTGTGCTGTAATGGCCTGTGGTCCAGTGGAAGGCAGATTGGTTGTCTTTCACGTGTCAGTATTAGAGTAACAGCTGAGTTTAATATGTAACATCTCACTTTGAAAACAGGTTCTGTTTAGAGTGTGGTGTAAGCATTGAGCTTGTTAAAATTCAGGTATTGTTTTTGCTGCTTCTGGTCAGTCTTTTTGTGTAAATGTTCAAAATAGAAATTTCTGAGGCCGCTTGATCTCTGTGCTTGTATTCTGCTCACCCTGTTGAGTCAGCCTTATTGAGAGGGCAAAGATCAATTTCTTCCAGTTTGGGGAGGAAAAAACAAAGATAGTTTCTGCTTTTCATAGCTATAGGCCAAAAGTAGTTGACTTGAAGAGAAGATCTCTTTATTTACTTGTCTGAATATTAACTGTTTTATAGAATTAGCAGCAAAAGATGAGAAAAAACATCCACTTGATGTGGACAGATACTGTGCCCAGCAAACAAACCTCTGGACAATACTGATGAGAGTATGTTTTTTCAACCATAAAAAGGCTTAATAAAAGGAAAAGAAACATAGATTTACGGTATAGATTTATTTATAAGCCTTTATAGATGGTTTCAGAGCTGGTCTGAGAGAGAGGTGCTTTTGCTTCTGTAGATAAATTTTTCCTTCTTTGAGGCAACAAACTGCATATCAAGTTATCATGCATAATAAAACTCAGTAATGGCAAGGGATTTGGATTCTTTTTTTGATCACTCAAATTCTGTGCTGATGATTCAGACTTCCTGGACCCCAGCTCTGTATAAGATGGGTATGATTGATCACTTCTCTGTGCTGGAGAGGCTGGTGTCTTTAATACAGCAGGTGATCTTTTTGACATGACCCCAACAGTCAGTTGGGTAGAATGGATGCTGACATTGAAATATATGCAGAAACAACATGCTTTAATCCTACTTTGATCTGCTTTTGAACACTTGGGCTTTCATCTGTATTTAATATTCAGTCTCTGTAAGCATAGATGGCCTATTGACTTAGTCTGCTCTTTTGCACCATGTCTTTTTCTGTTTGGAAGTTTCTTCTGGACAGAATAACAGAGTTTGGTTGGTTGTCCAGGACTTTGTGGGATCTATGAGCTTGGTTAAAGCTGCTGTTAGTGATCTTGGGTAGTTTTACAGGTGCTTGGAAGTCCAGGGCAAATGTCCATGCACTGTATAGATGCAGGTGCTACGTTGCTGGTTAGAATGGAAATACTGCTGCTTTTAAAGGAAAGGACTTTTGGACATTTCAGATCGTGATTTTCAGGTCATTAGTGGTTTGGGCTTTTTTTTGTTTGGGTTCTAATATTGACCTACATATTGGTAAATTTCTTCCTGGATATACTGTGATGTTTTAGCAAATCACCCTGTTTCATTAGCTTCGTAGGTGAGGTGTGGTGTGCTAAGTTACATCCTGTCTTTGAATAGAACAGTGAT